>NW_006399825.1:7513618-7522797 GCF_000299155.1 Elephantulus edwardii | reverse complement strand
TGAGGGACAACGCAGGAGGGGAAGACCCTGTATGAGATGGATTGATTCGGTGACTGGGGTAATCGGAATGGGTGTGTCAGAGGCGGTGCGGTTGGCGCAGCATAGAGCAGGGTTTAGGGCTGCTGTGCATAGGGTCGCTATGAGTCGGAAATGACTCGACGGCACATAACAACAATAACAACCCCCCAAGTCTACTCCACTAGGCAGCCTTAGTTCTGGACTCAGGAATAGGGTGTTCTGTGTGACCTAGACCTCCTCATGCTGCAGATTCTGCCTCTTCAGCAACTAGAGTAGATGAAGGACAGCAGTACTGGTTCTACCACTAAATGCTCTCCCACTGAGACCTGGTGAAGTCTTGAAAACTGCTGCCTTGTGACAGAATAACCTGGATCGTACAGATTTGGGGGACCTTGGACACAGCATCTGAAATACCTTCGTTGGTACAAAAGGTGTAGGCTCTCAGCTGCTAACTGAAAGGCTGAAGTCCCTCCAGAGGCACCTTGGAAGAAAGACCTGGAAATCTACTAAACAAAAAATCAGCCACCATTATTGTAAAAATAAAAGGATAACTAGTAAAACATGTATGGGAACTTAAGAGGGGAAGGACTGAGGATGGGTAGGGGTGAAACCACAGGGTTACACAGTTTGGTGAGTGGAGGGTGTGGGGGAAGGAAATGAGAAGGTTCCAGGTGAAAAGACGGTGTAATGATGGGCAAGGTCCAATGGTGTTTTATTTTATAAAACATAATGCATGAGAATGATTGTTTGAAACACAATGTTAATGAAGAATAGTGTGAAACACAATGGATATGAACTTTGTAAGCAAACAAACAATAATAATAATAATAAAATGTCAGCCACTGAAAACCGTGTGAAGCATACTTCTACTTTGACACACATGGGGGCATCATGAGTTGGAACTGACTTGGCAGAAACTAGGAGACATGAAATCTTGGTAATTGTGCCTTGAAATAGTGAACCTCAGAGTAAAACTAAAGTCTATATAACATCCTAGATGTCCTTATGCCACAGCTCCTCTGGTCTTCACTCATTAGTGTTCAAGGCCTCAAACCTGTTCCTGAGATGGCTTTGGAATTCAGATAGGATAGACTCAAGGTCAAATTTTGGTTCCTGCAAATTTGATTTAACCTTCTTTAGCTTTAGTTCGAACTTGCATATGAGTAGTTGATGGTCTGTTCCATAATCAGCACCTGACCTAGTTTTCACAGCTGATATTGAGCTCTTCTCCAGTGATTCTTTCCACAGATATAATCAATCTGATTCCTTTGCATACCATCAGGTGAAATCCATGTATATAGTCTGTAATTATGTTTCTTACAAAAGGTATTTGCAACAAATAAATTATTGATTGTACAGAATTCTATCGTTCTATTCTCAGTCTCACTTCTGTCAGCAAGTCCATGTTTTCAGACTACTGATTCTTCTTCCTGTTCCCAACATTTGCATTCCAGTCATCAATTATTATTAATGAATCTTGAGTACATGTAAATTTCTGACTGAAAAAGTTGGTATAAATCTTCTATTTCCTCCTTTTTGGCTCTAGTTGTTGATGTATATTTGAATGATAGATGTATCCCATGGACTTCCTTGTATGTGTATGGATGTAATCCTGTCACTCACAACATTGTATTTCAAGATGGATCTTGAAATGACTTTTTTAACTATGAAAGCAACTTCATATTTTCCTCACCTTTGCATCAGTAGATCATATGATTGTCTGATTCAAAATGTCCCATGCAAATTCATCTCATTTTGCCAGTACCTAGTATGTCAATATTTATGTGTTCCGTTTCTTTCTAAACAATGCTCAGTTTTCCTACATTCATGCTTCTCACATTCCCCATTCCAATCACTAATGTCTGCTTACAACTGTTCCTCTTCCTTTGTGTTTCCACATTTGAAGGCTCAGCCTCAGTTGCCATATCTGCTAGTCTATTCTAAGTATGCTTTATTGTAAATGTGGTTTTCAAAGGCCTATTATTTTGGAAATGAATGGCCAATATTTCTTCTTACTCTGTCTTAATTCGAAATTGCATTGGGAAAATATGCTGTTAGGAACCTCACCAGAGTACTAAAGAGCAACAATGTCAGTCTGGAGACTAATATGCACCTGATCCAGGTCATAATCTTTACAATTATTTACTGTACATCAGAAAGCTGGACAATTCAAAATGGTTGACTCTGGAGAACATTATGCTGAGTGAAATATCCCAGTCACAAAAGGACAAATATTACATGATGCCACTGTTGTAGAATGGGACTGTCCTTGGGGTTGGGGAGACACTAAGATGGGTTCAATAATGTATACTGCACTGAAACAGAGGAGGGAGAGAACCGTCTAAAAGAGAGATGTAACTGGGTATTTCTGTCATCACAGGAGACTAGAGCGAGGGCTGCATGGTGGAGGGGACCAGGGGGAGTGTTTGTAAAACAATGAAAGGATCTTTTCTTGTACTTTTCCATAATTTTTGACTCATGTACTTATAACTTGTTAGTCAAATTTGTGTCTTCTAGGTTGCAACAACCCCATGATACATCTTGAAGGATATGTACATGTATAGCCAAGCACAATCAATAAGAGTGCATCTGAATTCCAAAATCAATCTCCATAATAGTCTATGTGTTTCCTACTGCCAAAGGGGCCCTTTAGAGTAGTGAGAGAAGATCTTCACCCTGAAACCCACAGCGTCCCTTTTCAGCAGGAAGTAGCTAAGAGAATACGCCGTCCCCTTTTCCTTATGACTCAGGGTGAAGTCTCTCTCAGGGAGGAGTGATAGGGAATGGCAAAGGATACACTGACAAAGAAGATTAATCAGAACTGGCTTTGACAAGCACTGTGGCATTTGGACAAGAACAAACTGGGAGGAGGGTAGAGAGAATAGTGCAACAATGAATGAGTGGAAGCCCAAAATCTCTGTAAATGTTTATGAAAATTAATAAAATATAATTATAGAAAAAAAAAAAGAAAGCTGGACAATGACTAGGGATGACAAAAGGAGAATTGATGTCTTTGAGCTGTGGTGTTAGAGAAGAGTATTGAACATACCATGGGCTGCTAGGACAAATAGGTTCATCCTGGAGAGGGTATAACCAGGTTTCTCCTTGAAGGGAAGGATTCTGAAGCTCCCGTCTGACATACTTTGGACATGTTGTAACGAGAGACAGGTCCTTGGGGAGGGACATCATGCTTGGGAGGGTGGAGGGACAGCGCAGGAGAGGAAGACCCTCTATGAGGTGGATTGATTCAGTGACTTGGGTAATGGGTGTGGATATGTTGGAGATGATGAGGTTGGTTCAGGACAGAGCAGGGTTCAGAGCTGTTTTACATAGTCTAAGTGACTCAATAGCACTTAACAACAACTTACGTTCTTATGTGAACTTTGCCAACCCCTCCTCACTCTCCCCTTCTCACACCTCATCTGCCGCCCCTCTTCATATGACTTATTCTATCCCAGCAGCACCCCCTTCCTGTTGTTCCTTGAACATACCATCCATACCTCTAGCCTGACTCCCCAGTGCCTGTTCATTAGCCTGGAATACATTCCTCCAAGTGCTGCCTTGCTAACTCCCTCCTCTCCTCTTAGGTTACTCAACCATCATATTCTTACAAAGATTTATTTACCCTGCTCTCTCTATCCAAAATTCCAACTTCTTTTTCCTATCTCTCCTTTAATGTAAGCCCTGGACATGTAAGGATCTTTGTTCGTTTGTAGATGAATCGTGAGCAGTTTGAACAGTTCTGGCTCGTTGTGGAGCTTCAGTACCTAATTTTTTTAAATGCATAAATATCACCAGACAAGTCTCTTGATGTAAAAAAAAAAAAGACGCAATTCATAAATAGCATGTGTAGTTCCTGAGATGAGATCATTTAATAAATGCCAGAGGCGGGGCTTGAACCCAAGTCGTTGAAAACTTGGCTTCCTGCCACTTATTAGCTGTGTAACCTCAGGCAACTTGCTTAAGTTTGCTGAGCTTTCCTTTCCTCACTTGTAAAATGAGGATCATTTAACTCCTCCTGAGAGGTAGTTGTAAGAGGTCATAATATAAAGGTGAGCAGTCCTGGCTGGTGCAAACAGAAAAGGACTTGAGTGCTAACTGAAAGGTGGAATCTACACAGAGATGTTTTGGAAGAAAGAGCTGGTGGTCTGCTTTTGAAAGGTCACAGTCATTGAAAACATTATAGAGGACAGTTCTATCCTGTAGCACATAGGGTTGCTACGCTCTTGCTGTTGTTAGGTGCCCTTGAGTCGAGTATAACTCACAGTGACCCTATGAACAACAGATCTGAACCCTGTCCTATCCTGTGCCATCCTCATCATCTCTGATACTCTGAGCTTGTTGCTAAAGTCACTGTGTCAGTCTTCCTGGTAGAGGGTCTTCCTCTCCTTTGCTGACACTTCATCTTTCCAAGTATGATGTCCCTTTCCATGAAATAGGCTCTTGTAGTTAATATATCTGTAACTATATCTCTATGTATCTATGTATCTATCTATCTATCATCTACTTACCTACATATCTAGTGATTGAAAAGACCCTAGCCTAAATCAGGTGCACCTCAGGCCTCAAACTGACATCACTGCTCCTTAATAATTTGGAGTGGTCTCTGACGGCAGACTTTCCTACTGTATTATGTCTCCTAATCTCTGACTGCTGGTACAAAGGGTGTTGATTGTGGGTTCAAGTAAAATGAAATAATTGAGAGCTTCAGTCCTTTCTCCAACTATCATGATGTTGACCATTGGTCCTGTGGAATCTTTGCTTTCTTGATGGTGAGATGTAATCCATCTTAAAGACTGTCGTCCTTGATCTTCCGCAGCGAACATCATATCCTCCTCACTTTCAGCAAGCAGGGTTGTGTCATCTTTATAATGCATGTTATTGATGAGTCTCTTTCCAATCCTTACGCCACATTCCTCGTCATAGAGTCCAGCTTCTTGAATATTTACTTAGCATACAGACTGAATAGGTATGGAGGCAGAATACAGCCCTGCCTGCAACACAACTTTCCTAATTTCAAACATGTAGTGTTTCTTTGCTTTGTCTATACAACAGATGTAACATACAGATTTTACATAAGCACAATGAAGAGCTCTGTGATTCCCATTTTTCTCAATATTAGCCATAATTTGTTATGATCCACACAGTCAAATGCCTTTGCTAGTCAATCAAGCATAAATATACATACTTCTAGTATTCTTTACATTCAGCCAGGATTCATCTGACATCAGCAATGATATCCCTGTGCCACAGCTTCTTTTAAATCCTGCTTGAACTTCTGGCAGTTCCCTGTTCTGTTGTTGATTGCCTTCAAGTCAAGCATGACTCACAGTGTTCCTATGAATATAAGACCTGAAGCACCTCTACAACCATCAACATTTATAAAAGTTCATAGAGTTTCTGGAGGCATGTTATTTAGGAAGTAGATGCCACTCCTGCTTCCAATTGTTTCATGATCTTCAGCAGTATTTTGCATGCATGTGATATTAATGATATTGTTTGATAGTTTCCATATTTTGTTTGACAGCCTTTCTTGGGAATGGGAACAAATATGGACTTTTCCTAATCCATTGGCCAGACAGCTGTCCTCCAAATTTCCTGGCATAGACTGGTGAGTACATGCAGGGCTATATCTGTAAATTGAAACAAGTCAATTGGTATCTTATCAATTCTTGGGGCCTTATTTTTTGCCAATGCCTTGAATACAGTTTCCATTTCCTCCTTCATTACCACTGGCTCCTGTTCACATGGTACTTCCTTTAATTTTTCAGTGTCGTTCAGTTCTTTTTTACAGTGATTCTGTGAATTCCCTCCATGTTCTTTTGATGCTTTCTGCATCATTCAATATATTGCCCATAGCATCTTTCAGTATTGCAACTGGAGGCTTAAATTTGTTTTTCAGTTCTCCCAGCTTGAGAAATGCAGAGTGAGTCCTTGCCTTTTAACTCTTTGATTCCAACTCTGCACCTTCCACCTACTTGTCTTTGTTTTCTCAAGCTTGCCTTTGAAATCTTCTGTGCAACAGCACTTTGGCATGTTTTCTCTGTTTTGACTTCTTGATGCGCTAGTGCGATTTTTATAGTCTCTTGTCATACATTTCATTTTTTTCCTTTCTCTTCTGTTTTTCTTATGACCTTTTGCTTTCTTCATGGTTGATATCCTTGATATCATCCCATAACTCATCTAGTCTTAAATCATTGGTGTTTAATGCTTCAAACCTATTCTTAAGATAACCTTGAAATTCAAGTGGAATAGATTCAAGATCATATATTGGTTCTTGTGGACTTTAATTTTTTTTTCTGCCTCAGTTTGTACTTGCCATGAGTAACTGATGGTCTGACCCACAGTTCATGCCCAGTTTCGACTGCTGATATTGAGCTTCGCCAATGATTCCTTTCACAGATGTAGTTAATCTGGTTACTCTGATTCCTATGCAGTCCATCAGGTGAGGTTCATGTACAAAGTAATTTGTGCCTTTAAAAAAGATATTTGCAATGAATAAATCATTGTAAAAACAAATTTTGATCATTCTATTTCCAGCCTTATTTCTATCACCAAGCCCATATTTTACAACTACTATTCCATCTTCGCTGTTTTCAACTTTTGCATTCTAGTCACTAATTATCATTAACATGTCTTGACTGCATGTTCAGTCAATTTTGGACTACAAGATTTGGTAGAAATTTTCAATTTCTTTCTCTTTGGCTCTAGATGTAGGAGTGCATATTTGAATAATAGTCATAGTAATGGGCCTTCCTTGTATGCGTATGGGTAATATCCTATCACTCACAACATTTTATTTCAGGATGTTGTTGTTAAATGCCATTGAGTCATCAACAACTCATAGTGACCCTATTAATGAAAGATCTGAACACTTGTGTAACTTTCATTGTTTCTCCAAGTTCATAGAGTTTCCGGAGTGAGGCTGTTTTGGAAGTAGATGCCACTCCTGTTTCCAAGCTTGTTTTAATCGGGAGCTCCACCAAACACTGTCTGCCATGGGTAACCATTATCGCATTTGGCACATCAATGTCACAGTGTTTAGCATCACAGCAACCATGAGTTACCTCTGTACAGCAAATGGACAGACCAGTCTATACCACTTAGAAGAATGTTTTTGACCAAAAACAATTAAAACCAAGCATGAGGGCTGCAGATTAAAATCACCCACCTTTGGCTTGGTAGCATCACTTTCTATCCACTAGGCCAACAGAGTTCTCTCGTTGTTGTTGTTGTTGTTAAGTGCTGTCAAGTCGTAGACGACTCGTAGGAACCCTATGAATGAAAGACCTGAACACTTGTATAATTTTCATTGTTTCTCCAAGTTCATAGAGTTTCTGGAGGCAAACTATTTTGGAAGTGGATGCCACTCCTGATAGAACTTGAAATTGACCTTTTGACTATGAATGCAACACCATTCTTCTGCTGTTTTTCATTCCCTGCATACTATATCATAGATTATCTGATTGAAAGTGGTCAAAGTAAGCCCATCTCATCTCATTAATGCCTAGAATGTCAATATTCATGTGTTCCATTTCATTTTTCAAAATTTCTAGCTTTCCAGCATTTAAGCTACATATATTACATGTACCAAATATTAAATTATATTTGCCATTATTTTTCCTCATTTCAACTGACTTTCAGTCTGGCCTCTACTGTTACTACTGTAACTATCCACCTTCTTCTACTGTTTGTAGAGTTTTACTAGACCTGTTATTTAAGATGTGGATGGCTAATCCTTTTTTCTAGTCTGTCTTAATCTGGGAGCTCTGCTAAAACCTGTTTGCCATGGGTAACTCCTGTGGCATTTGACACACCAGTGGCATAGCTTTCAGTAATACAGCAACCTACAAGTTATCTTAGTAAAGCAAACTGACAGACAAGTGTTGTATCAATTAGAACAATGTTCTCCCTAAATACAACAAACTGACAGTTTGGTTTGCTATCTGTAATAGCAAAGCAGTCTTCACGCCATGTCTGAGCCTGATGTTTTTACCAAATGCCACCAGAGTTCCTAGCAACCCTGTATGACAGGGTAACAACTGCCTTATAAGGTTTCCTAGATGGAAATAGATTTTTAGGGATCTTTCTCCTCCTCTCAGTCACTCATGACTTCCAACTGATGACCTTTTGGCTAATAGACAAGTGGTTGGCCACTGTACCATGAGGGTCTCCTGTAAAATCATAGCCCTGAAAAATCCAATAAAAAGTTCTTCTTTGTAATGTGTGTATGGACTACCTCAATAGTAGTAAATGTGTTTTTGAAGAATTTGAAGGAATCCCTGGGTACACAAATGGTTCAGCACTCAGTTACTGACCCAAAAACTAGAGATTCAAACAAACATAGAGGTGCCTTGGCAGAAAGGTCTGATCATCTGTTCCCAAGAGACAGCCTTGATAGTTCTGTGGAGTAGTGTTCTAATTTGACATATAGAGGTCACCAGGCATCAGAATCAGCTAAAAGGCAACTGGTTGGGTTTTTTGTTTTGTCATTCTCCAAAGAAGAAGACTAGTGGAAGGAGATGCTTTCTCAATCCGATGACAGTGCATAGGCATTGTGAGCAGAGGCTTTATCAACAAAAAATGTCACCCCATTGAAACACCTGATACTCGTACTTTAGATTTTTCTGCCATTATATAAACTAAAAAATGCAAATCAAGCTCATTAATCATTAACGCATTATGGCACCAACGTGCTCAGGTGGCATAGTCACTTTGACAGCAATTAGTGGGGTTTTTTGTTGTTGTTATGGCACTACATGAAAATTACAACTTCACCTTCCTCGTTGTTACTTATGACCATTCGACTCACTCAGTTTTGTTTTGGTTTTAATCACCCTGCTTCTTTTCTCTAAACTCAGCATACCCAGATCATGTTTTCTTTGACCCATTTAAACTTTCAAAACATGAAAGTCTTACCTTGCTGCCTGCGGAAAGGGCAATGATGTTAGAAACTGCTCAGTGGCGCCCAGGGCACATGCCACACCTGCCATACCTTAGATGCCAGGGAGGGACCTGTGGGTATGGGTTGGGGAAGTGAGGAGCTGATGTAGAAGAGGGCTTAGATTGGAAAAACTTTAGTAGTCCTAATACACAACATAAAGAGTCTTCCCAGTATTCTGAAAAATTTACAACCAGGAGAAGATAAAATAGATGAATGG
>NW_006399825.1:7492499-7512623 GCF_000299155.1 Elephantulus edwardii | reverse complement strand
TTGCTTTTCAAGGAGAGGAGCAAAGGGGGGGGAGGGGTTTGTGCAGGGAGAAGGGTGCAACAATGAATGAATGGAATTCCAAAATCTCTGTAGATGGTCATTGAAATGAAAAACAAACTAAATAAAAAAAAAAAAATAGAAGAGGGCTTAGAGTTGCGAATGAACAGCCATGAAAGAAATGTTTCCCAAAGGAGTAGCAGAAGTAATTATTTTAGCAGAACTTCTGCTTGGTGGTATGTGGTGGCTTTGGCAGTTCCTAACCATTCATTCACATTCTGAATTCCTTCATAGTCAAACAGAAAGCAGCATTGGGGTAGCAGGCAGCAGGAGGGAGCTCTGTTCACGTTGCCACCATCAGTCTGACTCACAGGTGTTGCACTAGAAACAGTTCTCCCAGAAATGGCCCAGAGAACGTTCCCTTGTGTCCTCTTGTGGGCCATCTGAGGCCAATGTAATTATCTTTGATAAAATCAGCTGGACTGTTTGATGACACTATGAGGTGCATCATAAGAAGTTCTCTAAGCTGCATAAGGAAGTTCTAAGTGACAGGTTAGTCATCTTGGGGCTGTATAAGGGAAAGGCCTTACCATTAACCCAAAACTCAAAGGTAGCCACTGATGTATACCCAAGTGAATAAGACTTTCTTTATAAAATTGTGCTTCCAACATTTAAGAAAGCCATTTGCCATCATGCGATTTCTGACTCATGGCAACTCCATGAATACCCAAGTAGAACCATCGGGTTTTCAGTGGTAGGTTTTTCAGAAGTACATTGCCTGGTACATTACAAAGGACCTCTGAGTGGCCTTTCTGTTGGTTGCTGACTTCATTAACCATTTGCACCACCTCAGGCTCCTCTGACACTTCAAACAAATTCTTTTGCTTCAAGTTGAACAAAGTTTAAATTGAGCTCACTGAAATTTTTAAAAAGTTAATAAGTTAAGATTAATTCACCAAAAATGTGCAAAAATGGTGCAAGAAGGCATGGTTTCACATAGAGGATAGTGTGCAGGACAAACATACAGATTCAACAGGTGAGGCTGCACAGACAATCTAATTTGCTAATTAATGAGTTTCATGAGTCTGCAGAATTCATTCTCTGCCTCCAAATAACATTACTTTTCCAGAAGGAGCATTTTTCTAACATCACGAGAGGTTGTGTCCAGAAGAGAGGGAAATCATTTGAGCTGTGAAGATTAATGTCCTTTCTCTGCCACTTGGCTTCTCTGAGATTGTGATCTTCCTCTTCCAGACTGCTTCCAGGCTCCTGGAAGGCATATTATAGGGGCTGGTGAATGTTTAGCAACTGGCTGGAGGGAAGGTGGAGCAAATCTGTAGCATTTTCCAGTTAACATGGTAGAAGTACTGTCACCATGGCCCATCTCAAGCTGCCAATGTGGCATATACTGTCTCAACAATATTCCTGAAAATTTTACAAGACGAGCTGGCTCCAGTACAATACTTCCTGAACACTTTGTATGAGGGTCAAGAATTGGGACCCTCAAAGCGTTTATTTTATTTATCCAGGGCCCTCAATCCAGTCTTACTAGTGAAAGCTAGTTTCTGCTGGGTTGGAGCGCCTTCCACAAACAAGGAGCACCTGGTGTGGGTGAGCAGGCCTGGGGAGTCTCCAGCTACCAGCTCCTTGACCAAGTCCCCCAGGGAGTGTGGGATCCAGGAATTGTCAGAGAAGCCCCCTGCCCTCAATGATCTGGGAGAGGGATTGGGGCACAGAGGGTCCTTTTCCATCTAAGTCTGTCAAAACCTCAGATTGGCCTGCTTTGTGGCTGATCTTTAGCTCCATGTGCATGAGAATGGATCTGTGGCAGGTGGCCTCAGGGTGGGTATGAATAGCGGTAATTGTCCTCTTGTCAAAAGGATGAGCAGGAAACAGGAATAGGACTGGAGAAAGGGAGGGGGTGGAGAGCAACCCTCAGTGAATTAGGTCTTTTCTATTGATTCCATAAGGCTTCATA
Organism: Elephantulus edwardii; assembly: GCF_000299155.1. NCBI lineage: Eukaryota > Metazoa > Chordata > Mammalia > Macroscelidea > Macroscelididae > Elephantulus > Elephantulus edwardii. Next base: position 7,510,648 of record NW_006399825.1, on the reverse strand, counting down.
ATGAGCCACTTTCTGGCCTCCTGCACCCCCTGCTTCAGCTCTGACCTCCTGGAGGCCAGGGGAGGTGGCCATTCCTGCTCCAACTTAACAGCTCTGCCTTTATTTACCTGCTATTGCAATAAGACTGAGTGCAGATTCTGGAGTAGGCTGTTTGGTGTCTGCTGGAGGTGAAAAGCATGCGGAACCTGGCTGCCTGGTCATTGGATATGACACTGCAACTCTCTGAGTTTCCTTAGTTTCTTTAACTGTAAAATGGGGACCAGAATAACCTCAATCTCAGAGGACATTAAAAGGACCTAAGCATGCCTGTGGCTGCCTCCTGAAGTCTCACTCAATTGAGGGCAACCCAGTGTGATCACTAGGATTGGGGTCACCCACTGTGATAATTCTCTCCCCCCCAGTAAAACATGAATATAGACAATAAGATTTATTTCATGTTTTAAAATGCTTTGGCACAATAATAATACCTTGTGCTTATAACATATCCATTAAACCATGTACCATATATATTTATATAACACACTGTCTCAATTTACCTCTCACGATAGGTAACTTATAAGGTAGGTGGTTCCAGTATTGTTGTTACCTTACTTCAGCAGTTCGAGGGGGAGGGGAGAACAAGTGGGACTTGGCTTGCTGGAGATGTCATTCCGGGTAAAGTATCAAGAGTTAAGTACAGAGATAGAAAGTGCAAGGTATGGACTAGCCTTGGAACAAATCAATTGGCTTGTTAACAGAGAAGTAATTATTACAATTGTCCTTTTTTAAAAATACATAAATAATTTTTTAATACTGTTTTACTTACACAGTTAGTATATATTGTTTTTCACACTGGATATTTCCTATGCCCTTTACCCACCCCTCCCTCCCCCCATCAGATTCTATGACCCTATGATTATGCCTCCTCACCCCCACCCATTCTCACCCCTCTGCTCCCACCCTCTCTCTCTTGGATACTCATACATGTTCTACAATAAATGGTCTTATATAATATTTTTCCCTATGGGACTGAGTTCACTTAGCAAAATGCTCTCCAGTCCCTCCCAAGTTTGGTAGTGATTTACAGAATCTTTGCTCCTAAGTGCTGCGTAGGATTTCATCATGCGAAGGTGCCACAATTTCTCAATCCATTCCATTGTGGTGGGACATTTCGGATCTTTCTATGTTCTTGCTATGGTGAATAATGCTGTTATGAACATTGGTGTACAAATCTCTGTTTTTACCTCAGTTTTCATTTTCTTGGGAAACTACAAACTGCCTTCTAGAATGGCTGCACCATTTTACAATCCCACCAACAATGTGGAAGAGTTCCTATCCTGCCAAATCCTCTCCAACATTTACTACTTGCTGTGTCTGTTAAACTTTGCCACTGTTACTGCAGTAAGATGGTATGTCATTGTAGTTTTGATTTGCACCTCTCTTATTGCCAGTGATTTTCAGCATTTCTTCATGTGTCTGTTGGCCTTCCGAATATCTTCTGTGAAAATTTTTCAATGTCTTTTGCCCATTTTGTAATTGTCATATCAGTCTTTTTCTTGTGGAGGCCCCATAGGATTCTGTGAACTTTTGAGATGAGACTCTTGTTTGAAATAGTATTGCCAAATGGTTTTCCCCCAGTTAGCACCTTTTCTTTTCACTCTGTTGGAAAATGTTCTTGATGCACAAAGGGATTTTAATCCTTAGAAGGTCTCATTCATCAGTTTTATCCTCTCCATATTTTGCCTTTCTGGCTGTATTTGGCAGTCTCTTTATACCATAGACTAGGCCATCTAAGCTTGATCCCAGTTTGTCTCTGATGAACTTTATTGTTTTGGGCTTTTCTCCCAGGTCTCAAATCTCCACCTTGAGTTGATTTCGGGGCATGTTGTGGGATGTGCATTCTGTTTCAGCCTTCTGCAGGTAGCACTCCAGTTTGGTCAGCGTCATTTGTTGAAAATGTTGTCATTTCCCCATTTGATAGGTATTATTTCCTTGTCAAATATTAGTTGACCATAGATAGCTGGGTCCATTTCTGGGTTCTCAATTCTGTTCCATTGATCTGTGTGCCTGTCATTATACCAGTACCATGCTGTTTTGGTCACTACCACTGTGTAGTAGGTTTTGAGGTCAGGGAGTGTTACGCATTCTGTTTAATTTTTATTTTTCAAATGTGCTTTGCTTACTTGGGGTTTCTTTCCTCTCCAAATAAACTTGACAATTTCCCCTTTGATCTCCCTGAAAAATGACTTTGGTATCTGTACTGGGATTGTGTTGAACTTGAAGATTGCTTTTGGTAGGATTGTCATTTTCACTACATTGAGTCTTCCTATCCATAAACAGGAAATATTTACCCATTTCTTTAGATCTTTTATTGTGTCTTGCAGAAATGTTCTGTAGTTTTCTTTGTACAGATCTTTTGTCTCTCTAGTTAGGTTCATTTCCAAGTATCTCAATTAATTGTTGGCTATTGTAAAGGATATTGCTTTCTTGATTTCCTTCTCTGAGTTCTCTTTGCTGTAGAGGAATCCTACTGATTTACGGATATTCATCTAATATCCTGCCACTCCACTAAATTGGTCTACTAGCTCTAACAGGGTTTTGTTGTTGTTGTTGTTGTTATTGAGTCCTTGGGGTTTCCTGTGTCTGCGTGATAATTCTATGTGTCAAATTAGATTGTAACAATGGGCTTCCATGCGTACTAGACTTTACAAAGTTCTTCTTGTTATGTACTATCAAGTTGGAACCTATTTTAGCTGACCTTCCAGCAGGTCTTCAGGGGCTGTAAATCAAGTGAGGTGAAGCTTCATCTTTAATATTTTGGACATGTAACTAGGTGAGGCTATTCCTTGGAAAAGGTAATCATCCTTGGAACGAAGGAGGATCAGCCAATGGAGGAAGACCCTCCATGGGATGGATTGACATGGTAACATCAGCAATGGGTTTTAGTGTGTCAGAAACAATGAATATGACACAGTATAGGGCAGGTTTCATGCCAGCTGTTCATAGGGTCACTATGAGATGTACCCAATTCATCAGCACTTAACAACTATAAATAGAGTGGAGCAGAGCAACTGGTGGATTTGAACCACTTACCTTGGGTTTGGTTGAGTAATCTCTTGCCATTAGACCAACAAAGTTCCCTTACAGAATCCTTAATAACACTTGTTGTCCACATCAATCATAAATTAATATTTGGTTGAGTTGTAAATGGCTTACATGTAATATTTCTTAAAGTACATGAACACTACAAGATTGTTTTGTAGAGTTCTACATGAGTTACAATTAGAACATTGTTAGTAACTGAGTGGAAGTCCTTTTTTATTTTTCTCCTTTTTCTTTATAACTTCATTCTCAATAAAGTTCTTGAGAATTAAATTTTTATTCAGGTCTTTGTATGCATATGGATAGTTTCCTATCGTTTTCAATATTGTACTTTTGGGTAGGTCATAAAATGTTCTTTTTGATGATGAAGTCAACACGATTTATTCCTCTTCAATTTATTTCTGACATACTAGATCACATAATTGTCTGATTGAAGATGGTCAGTAACCAGACCACCTCAGCTCCCTAATGCTTAGGATTCAAATCTTCGTGCATTCCATTTCCTTTTTTTACAATGTCCAATTTTCCTAGATTCATACTTTGTACGTTATATGTTACACATTTTAATGGATGTTTTCACTTATTTTTTTTTAGTGTTTCCCAATTTGAGAGGTTCTCCTTCTGGTACTATAACTATCAGTAGCCCATGGCCTTCTAAAAGAACATGCAAGTGTGACTTGGAGGAAGAGCAACTAGGGTGCTCTTAAGAAGCAAGTTTGGTGAACCTTCATCTCACATACTTTGGGCGTGTCTTCAGGAGGGGCGAGACCTTGGAATAAGATACCATGATGAAAATTGGAGAGTCAGAGAAAGAGAGGAAGAGTCTCCGTAAGATGGGTCGACACAGTGATTGTAACAATGGTCTTGAGCATGTTAGAAATTTGAGGATGGCGCAGGTTAGGGCAAGATTCAGATTTGTTGTTCATGTGGCTCCTATGAGTCTTAGTCTAGACTAGATCAACACCTAACAACCATATTAAATTTTCACTGAGATTTTGAAGTTATTGATGACATGTTACTTACTACAATATGGAAGAAAGTGCAACCAGAATGCTCCTTGGAGGCAAGGATGGTGAAACCCCGTCTCATATAATGAGTATGTTGCTAGGAGGGGCCAGTCCTTAGAAAGGGACATCATGCTGGAAAATGTGGAGGGTCAGAGAAGAGATAAAAGCCCTCAACAAAATGGATTGACTCAGTGACTGTAATAATGGGCTTAAGTGCATCAGAGATGATGAGGATAGCACAGAACAGAACAGGGTTCAGATCCATTGTTCAAAAAGGCTGTTGTGACTTGGTAGTCACTTGATGGCACCTAATAACGATAACCCCGATAACCCCGGTATTGCAGCTAACTCACCAGACATTTGAAACAATTAGTGATTATAAAAACATTGATAGCAACAAAACCAGCAATGCCCACCTGTGTTGTATGCAGAAGCCACATGATTGGAAGTGTCACTATAATTAGATAATAATGAGAGCTCTGACAAGAGAGCAATCAAAATGCAAACTCTCTGAAAGGGACTCAGAGCTGACCCTCTAGTGGATTTTAAAGGAGGCTGTGATTTGCAAGGGAGGAGTTTGTGCGTCTTTCTCCTGGTGGATTTGGAACTGCAGAGAGATGCCATTGCTGGGTTCACATTGTGACTCCCTGAAGACTATGCCACCAGAACCGCCCAAGGTGTAAAAGGTAAATGAGCACAGAGCCTTAGTCTTCTAGGCATCCTAATACATGTCTGTTGAGCCCATGGAAAAAATGCTTTTGTTGTTATAACTAACTACAGGGATATTTTTATAAAAGAATACATTTCTGCTAAGACATTGTAGAAAAGTTTTATGGATAGTCATTTTTGTGTCACTGTCTCTGACAATATCACCCCCTACAATCAGAAACTCACCAATGAACACCACTGGGACAGCCATTCATATAGGACTTTTTCATTGACTCTTGGCAGAGTCTGTAGCACAGGATACATCTAAACCTTTGTGAATAAGTGTGTGACCCTGTGCAAACACCTCCTCATTGCCTGCCTCCTTCACTCTCCCTCTTCCTCTGTGAAATGCACATAATCACACCAGGCCCTCCCTGCCTCCCAGGGACGGGAGGATTAATAAGATAATGTGAGAAGCCAGCAGCTCTAGGGAAGAAAGGTGTTATGAACATGGAAGGTGTAATTATTATCCTGTAACTACACGAATGTTTAGATTGTGCCTAGCCTGGCAATTCTGAGGGGCTCTGACAAGTGTCTTGAGCTGGAAACTGGTCCAAGGGGTGGGGAGAGCTGAAAATGCCTCTCTGCTTCTGAATCTCAGCATCTGGAGCCAACCCAGCAGAGGCTGCATCCACATTGCAGGCGTCAGGGTCTCTGGGCAAACCCAGAACTACAGTCACCTGATGATTCCATACCCAGGACCTTGGGAAGGCCTAGGGTGACCACATGGAGTATTTGAATTGGACTGGAAGACCAGGCATGAGCATAGCAATCTTGTGGTGGGTGAAGACTTCAATGTGGGATTCAGCAAATTATAGACTTACTCATTTTGTCCTGCCCTGTCCCCAGTGTTCCAGTCTTTGCTCATTCAAACTGTCATCACCACCAACACCATCTTTATCATCACTTACAAAGTGCCCAAGAGGGCAGGGCCTTGAGCTGGGCTCTGGCTTTGGCTGCTTCAGTCACTTCTGTTCCTTTACCCTGAGTCTTTCTCCAGAAATAACATCTCAGGCAAGGGGGTAAGGTCGACAAAGAGATGGACATGAGTCATCCCATGGCAGTTTTATGGGGAAGGAAAGGTTTGAGGTGAGAGAGTAAAGGGGAGGAAGTAAGGAATGGGGTTCTAGAATGTTCTACCCAATTGGAACTGCAGAGGTGAAATGAAAGTCACCCCAGAATGTATCTTGGTCCTGACACTTGGCAGCCTCTTGGCCTTGGCAAGTGGCTTATCTTCTCTATATCTTAGGTTCCTCTGCAAAACAAAGGCATGTTGTTAGAATCCAGTAGCCATTATTCTCCATAGGAAAAAAAAATGGGCAATTTCCTCCCGTTCCATTTACTGGTTCTGAAAACTCTCTGGCAGGTCTTCTGTGAGTAGGTTAGAAGGAACAGAACAACAACACATGCAAAACGGGGGTCCTTGTGAAAGATTGAAGAACAATTGAGTAATGCTTGTAAAGCAGTACTAATGTGCTATCTGGTGGATTAGAACTTCCTGCGCTTGGGTTGGCAGCACGATGCACTAAGCCACCAGAGCTCCCTGAAAAGCAGTGAGGTCCAAATAAATGTTAGTAAAAATTGACTGGGAGTCCTTCACATTTCCAGTGCTTCCCACATCAACCTTTAGAGTCAAAATTCCACTCAAACCGGACCTCCTCCTCTTTGTAGTAAATTATATCCATAACAAAAATTTTACGTGACATTAAGTATATCCACAATATTGTACAACCATCACCACTATTTCTAAAACTTTTTTCATCTTTTCTGATAGAATTTGTGAAAATTCTCGAACAGTATCCCTAATATCACATGCAAGCAAAATACTGCTGAAAATTAATTAAAAATAGCTAGAACAGTACATAGAGGGTTACCAGATGTTAAAGCTGGGTTTAGAAGAGTCCATGGCATCAGGGATATCATTACAGATGTCCAATCAATCCTGGCTAGAGGCAAAGAACACCAGAACAATGGTTATTTGTGTTTTATTGATAATGCAAAGGCATTTGAGTATATGGATCATCACAAATTACGGCTAACATTGAAAAGAATGGGAATCTCAGAATACTTAGTTGTGCTCATGTGAAATCTATACCCAGACCAAAAGGATATTGGGCAAATAGAGCAAGGGAACACTACATGGTTTAAAATTAAGAAAGGTATGCATAGGGTTGTATCTGTTCCCTATACCTATTTAAGCTATATGCTGAGCAAGAAGAATTTGTCATCAAGACTGGAGGAGGACTCATCAGTAACCTTCTGTATGCAGATGGTACAACCTTGTTTGCCAAAAGTGAGGAGGACTTGAAACATTTGCTGCAGAAAATTAAACACTGCAGCCTTCAATGTGAATTGCATCTCAAAGTCAAGAAAACAAGAACCCTGCCATAAAAAATCCTTTTGCCCAATAGGCAACATTGTAATATATGGAGAAATGATTGAAACTGTTAACTATTTCACCTTGGATCCACAATCAGTATCCTTGGTACCAGCAGTCAGGGGATCAGGAGATGTATTATACTGGGAAAATCTGTAGTCAGTGACCTCTCCAAATTATTGAGGAGCAAGAATATCAGTTCAAGGACTAAGGTGAGTCTGATTTAGGCCATGGTCTTTTCATTCACTTGCTATACATCTGAAAGGTGGACAATGACTCTAACAGAAGAAGAATTTACTCTTTTGAAATGAGGTTATGGAAAAGAATGCTGAATATCCCATGGATTGTCTTGAAACAGACATATGTCATGGAGAAAGTGAAGCCAGAGTGCCCCTTCAAGGCAAAAATGAGAAAGCTTTATCTCATCTACTCTGAGCATGCTGCTAGAAGAGGCTATTTCTTGGAGAAAGACAACCTGCTTTGAAAGGTGGAAGGCTGGTGAAGGAGAGGAAGACCCTTAACTAGGTGGACTGACACAGCATTGGACTTGAGTGTGTCAAAGATTTTGAGGATGGAACAGGTTAGGACAGGGTTCGGATCTGTTGTTCATAGGGTCGTCATAAGTCATACTGAACTTGGTGGCACCTAAAAACAACAACAATATAGAAGAGTTGTGCCTATTAAATCATGAAAGTTATTAACTCCTTATTCTCCTTCCCCCCAGCCCAAGTGGCTACTCTTCTCTATCTGTCATAATATGTTTGCTGGTTCTAACTAGTTGTCCTTTTGTTTCTGACTTATTTCACTAAGTATATATGATGAGACCAGGCAGCTCCTTGGAGGCAAGGATTCTGAGGCTCCATCTGACATACTTTGGACAGGTTACAAGGAGGGACCAGTCCTTGGGGAGGGATAGCACAAGAAAGGAAGACCCTCAGTGAGATGGATTGATTCAGTAATGGGTGTAGGTGTGTCAGAGACAATAAGATTGGCACAGGATAGAGCAGGATTTAGGGCTGTTGTACATAGGGTCGCTATGAGTCGCAGGTGGCTCAACGGCACATAACAACAACATAATGGTTTCAACATCCATCCATGTCATAGGATGTATCAGAACTCCATTTCTCTTCATGTTGAATAATAATACTCTGTTGTATACCACCTCTTGTTTATCCGTCCGTATGTTGATGCACACTTGAGTTCTTCCCATCTTTTAGCTGTTGTGACTAATACGGCAATGAAGAGTGGTGCACACGTAATCTGTTTGTGCTCCTGTTTTTAAATCTCCACTCAAAGTTCTTGAGTTTGACTCTTTCTAGCCTTTCGCTGTTATATGGCGTTAGCCTCCAGTGCCTGGACAGTGGGGGTCTGGCTAAGAGTAAACTCTCAGAGGACACAGGGGCTCTTGAATTTGGGGTTGTCTTCCCTTTTCCTCTAACAATCTAAAAGGACTTCACCTAAAGAAAGTCCCCAAATTAAACCAGTCCTACTGGGTTAATTCTAGCCCTTAATGACCATATGGAGCTCTAGTGGCCCAGTGGTAAGAAGTTGTGTTGCAATCCTGAAGGTTCACAGTACAAGGCCACCAGCTGCTTCACTGGGCAAAGAGGGACATTCTCCTCCCATGCGATTAAATTGCCTCTGAAAACCTTCCAGACAGCCAGCTATGGGTCTGTTCTGACTTGATAATACTCAACAACACAACGGTGACCATGCAGAACAGAGTAGAACTGCCTTCCACAGTTACCGAGGCTGCACACCTTCATGGAAGCGGACAGCCGCATAATTCCAAGGGATGACTGGTGGGTTTGAAATGCTGACTTTTTGGTTAGCAGTCAAACACTTAGCCATCATTCTACAACTAGAACTCCTTTGAGAAAGCCTAGTTTCCTGGAAACAAAAAACAACAAACAAAACCCAATCCACTAAAAAACCAACTTAACAAAGCACCAAAACCCTAAAAAAATAAACCCCAACAAAAAGAACCCAACACAACCCAACCCCAATCCTGCCTCAGAATCCCAGTGGTGAGGATGAGAACAACAATGTTTATAGGCTACCTTGTGCTTCCCAAATGGTTTTTACCATTTCCTTGATTGTAAAATGTTAGGGTTGGATTAGATGAACATTGAAGTCACTCATCTTACTTCCTTCTCTTCAATTCTGCGGTTCTGTTCCTCCAGCACTGTGGTTGGGAGGCATAGTTAACTCTGCAACTACTAGCTGAAAGGTTGGAAGTTTGAGTCCACCCAGCAGTGCCTCGGAAGACAGGCTTGCATCTGAAGGATCACAGCCCTTGTGGAACTGTTTATCTCCACGCAGATCCTCATGGACTGTGCGCTCCCCAGTGAGCTTCAGCATCTGTGGGCTTGCTGGCTAGAAGGAGTAGGAATCGTCTTTGATCAGGGGAAATGAGCAGGCTCTGTTATTGAGCTTCTTGTTGTTGTTATGTGACATCAAGGCAGAACCACCTCATAGCTGACCCTCCAGTGGGTTTTCGAGGCTGTTAATCGCATGAGAGGAGATTGTGCATTTTTCTCACATGAAGCAAACTGGTGGAAGAACATGCCTTTGAGTTGGGAGCACAATTCCTTATCCACTAAGCCACCAGAGCTTATCTATAGAGGAAGGAAGTGAAATGGGAACAGTGTCCAGGGACACTGCATGGCAAGTGCTCAGGACTGTAGGATCTGGGGCTGTGTATTGCCTCCTTTTCTCCGTTTCTCCCACCTGCCTCCAAATTTCTCCACTCCTCCCTTGAGTGCTGGTCAACTACAGGGCCAGCTGGAGCAGGGACCAAGGTTTGAGTCGTTCTTAAGCAAAAGCAGGAAGCAGTCAAACCTGATGCTGTCTGCTCTTTCAAGAGAAAAAAAATTAAATCTTGGCTCCTCCATTTGCTACCTGTGTGATCTTGGGTGAGTTGCTTAATCTCTCTGAGACTCAGTTTCCTCCTAGATACAATGGGACTAATAATACTTACCTCAAAGAATTTTTATGAGGATTAGGCGAAATGAGGATATTACTGCTTGGCATGATGCCTTGTGCATACTAAGAGCTCAGTGCCTGAGAACTTGATTGCTGTTTCAGGAGAATCAGGAAGTGCCTTTCAGATCCAAACCCTGAATGCGGTCAGGAAGGATTTGAGCAGGCAAAGGCCCCAGATATATGGTGTAGAAGGGAAAAAAAGCAGAATCTTGATATTAGCAGATTCACCCCTATACCCACCCCGTATCCTCACAGTCACATTATTTGTAGTACACACATATTACCTTGTAATTAGAAATGACTGAATAGAGTAGGCTGGGAGAGTACTTATAACCCCATTTCACAGATGCAGAAACAGAGGTCCAGTAGGTATTCAAGGGCTAGTAAGTGGCAGTCAGGATAGGCTCTGGTGCTTTGAACCCAAATGCAATGAGTGTGCCACCCTCCACCATTCTCAGCTGTTGTGTGGAAAGTCACCAGCTGTAACTTGTGCCTGAATGGAATGATTGCAGTCAAGGATAAAGCTTTGGCCTTGTAGGTAAAGTGTGAGGAAGGATGCTGGGCGGGTGCCTGGAATGGTTGGCGAGGGAATAGGAGAGAGGCTTGGAGAATGGCCCCAGCACCAAACTCAGAGGATGGTATTGCCAAAAGGAACTGACTTGGTTTTAATGTAAGTTTGGGTGGAGGATGACCACCAGGGACCTTTTGGTTTTGAATAGAAACAGGCAGGTAGAGTGGGTGGCCAAGGGTGGCAGTGGGCATCCTGTTCACATTTTCTGATGCTTTCCCCGTTTTTACTAAGAACAGAGTTTGCACAAAAGTCCCACACCCAGAATGAGTGCTTTCTCCTTTCCAGAGCTATCACGCCAGGCCAAACACCAGTTCTTTAGCCTTCAGACTTTTATGGCACTGTCCATGTGTCAATTAGGTACTGGCACTTGTCTTTAGAAACCTGAGGACGGATGGTCAGATATTGGGAGGCCACATCAGGCAGCAGGGTCACTCTGAAAGTAGCCAGAGGTCCCACAAAACCAGCCAGAGAGAGGATAATGGCAGAGTGGGCGGCTTTAATGTCACTGCTGGCTAACCAGGGGATGTGGGAAAGGCCAGGGCCTGCTGGCTCAGTGCGGGGCTGCCTGGCTTTTGTAGACACAGTCACTTGCAGTCCCGTTCAAACAAATGATTGTGATTAAGAGGGAAAAGTGGAGAGGAGCCGGAGCAAGCTCCCACCCACCACCCACGGGACGCAGCAGAGAAATAGAAACAGATGCTTGGGGCTGGCACCCGGCATTAATGGGCAGACTGCTGTCATGCTCGACTGGTTTGCCTACTCAGCCACAGGGCCCGGGCTCCACAGGAAAAGGAGGGGGCCCTCCTCACACAGGGGTGTGGAGCAGCTGGAGGCCTCTCTGCCCTTTGGGGAGCTTTTGGGGAGGGACCCATGGCCCCCAAAGTAGTGAAAGGGCTGTTGCTGGGGGCAGAGGGGGAGGCTGGGGTAAAGCTACCAACAAGAGTTCTCAGGGCAAAAGGGCTAAGTCAACAGGGCTGGCTCCCCTTATCTGGCCTTGAGGACATCGTAGTCCAGGAAGTCCTTCCATCCTCTCTTTGTCAAACCCATTGGACACCCAGAGTCCTACCTCCTTGCAGAAGCACCAGGTCCATGCAGCGCGCTCTCGCGTGCTTTCTCTCTCTCTCTCTCTCTCCTGCCAGAAAGGATCCAAAGACTCTTCGTAGGTGGAATACAACTCTATTGAGAGAAAGAAGAAACCACTGCTCCATTCAACAACATGGACCAGTGGCATAAACAAAATTTACAGTGAAAGAAACCAGACAAGCATACACATATAGGGTGTAATTCTATGTCTATTGAGTTCTAGAATAGGCACAACCAAGCCATGATGACAAAGGTAAAAACAAGAATTCTCTCTGGAGCATGGCATTAACTTGGGAGGCACATAGAGGAACCTTCTAGGATGTTTAAAATGTTTTATAGCTTGATCTGGGGTAGTAGGTACATGTGTGCTTGTGTACCTAAGAAAATTTATTAGTAGGACCACTTAAGAAGACCCACTGTGTACTTTAATATGTCTATTCTACCTCTGTGCTGTTGTTATGTGCTGTTGAGTCGACTAAGGCCCATAGAGACCATATGAACAGTGGTCTGAACCTTGCCCTATCCTAAACCAAGCTTACTGTCTCTGACACATCTGACCCCGTTGCCACAGTCACTATATCAGTCCTTCTCATACAAGGTCTTCCTCTTCTGTGCTGATTCTCTATCCATCCAAGATGATATCCTTCTCCAAGGACTGCTCACTCCTGGCAACATGCCCAAAGTATGTGAGATGATGCTTCAAAATCCTCGCCTCCAAGGAGCAAACTAGTTTCACCCTCTCCAGAACAGACCTATTTGATCTCTTGGCAGTCCATGGTATGTTCTACCTCAATAAAAAGGTATGAAACAAAGAATAATGAACCATAAGACAAGATCAGCGTTGCCCTCTACCACCATCTGGAATCTGTCGATGAACCATGTGTGACTGATCTTCGGCACTTCAACGTGCAGTGGATTTTATTTCGGAGAGATTGCTCTTATGGTTAATCTTGTTAAATTCACTTAAGAGTTCTGACCTTCCCGGAATTTTAGACAATATGGAACTTCACACTCTTATAAGAAGTCTTTTTGTACTGGTGGATGTATGAATCCAACTGTGGACACAAATTTTCCCTTGCAAATAGTCATTTCCTTCTCTGCTCAGGAAGAGAAATTGTGATGCAAGGAACAGAGTCAAAGGTGTCCTATTTTAGTCTCTGGATCTCCTGTGTGAGAATAAATAGTTATGAGTTCTTGGCTATTAGAATAACTACTTACTGGGGAGGGTATTCCCTGTATTCATTGCCACAGAGTTGATTCCAACTCCTAGTGACTTCAAGTGACAAAATAGGACTGACTACCCATCGAGATTTTCTGGCTGACATATTTGCCAAAGTAGATTATCTTTATGGAAGAAGTACCACTGGGGGCATGCAGACCACCAATCCTTTGGTTTGTAACTAACTAACTTACTAATGACTCATTGCTGAGTCAGAATTGGCTCATAGCTGACCTTCCAGAAGGTTTGCAGAGGCTGTAAATTCCACAGGCTTCAAACCACCAGAACATGTGGCCTTGGGGTTAGCAGCCCAGCTCCCTACTGACTCCACCAGCAAAGTAGTCAACACAAACCATTTCTGCTCCCCAGGAATTTGAGGGATGCTTGAACACTCACATACACCTAAGAACCACTGATGATTGAGATTCTATCTTCTCACGCACCTACATAGCAGGGAAAACTCATACTGATGTATGATAACTGTACCTTCTTTTCTACTCCTTGCCCAGTCATTGGTGAGACTAATAAGAGTAGCATTTTAGGACAGGAAGCTACAGGAGAAAGGATGTTCAAGGAGGAGCAAGCGAGGCCAAAGTCCTTTGTTCCTGGGCAATTATTCCTTTTGAGTATCATAGAGTCCTTTCCCTCCACCCCCTTACTTCCCTCAATCATTAACTTCTTTTTACTTGCACCTTAGACACTTACCCTCTCAGGTTGCTCCTAGCAGTATGGGGATGGCCACTCACTGGGTTTCAGGTAAATTCTTGACAACTGTTTTCTTGGCTGATTCTGTGGGACAGGAGAGTGTAACAACCTTTTCTTCAAAGCTGGAATCTAGCTAACTGCCTTGGAAAAGTGCTGACATACAGCCCGGATGCGATCAGACACATTTCTCCCATTTTCTGCTGCTCTCGGTGAAAGCTACTGGTGTTTGATGAGCGGAAACAAGCCGCCCTGCTGAGATTTCCTGCCGGTGCCAAGTGTTTCTGCCAAGAGTGCTGAGCCTCCGCCATGTTGAAGAGGTAGCTTTGTGCCGTCTGGCTCAGTGAGACTGCCTCCTTACAAATTGGGGGGGCCTAGGGCTTCCTGACCTGCATGTGGAATCCAGGGCTTGAGTAGAGGCATTTTATTCTCCATCCAGGTTTGTGTGTGAGTACGTGTGTACACATCTGAGATATAATTCTCGCATGGAAGGTGTCAGCCTCGGGGAGCTCTGGTGGCATATTTCATAGTCCCTTGTGCTGCTAAACCAAAGGCTGTGTGTCTCTGGCAGTTCCAATCCACCAGCAGCTCTGAGGGAGAAAGAAGGACAATTTCTTCCCACTGCAATTTATAGTCTTGGAATTGGAATCAGCTAGATGGCAATGCTTTTTTGTTTTATCTTAAAAAATATCACCCTAAAGTTTTTCTTAGAAATACTTTCTTTACAGCTCACTAAAAACCAAAACCCCTGCAATAACGGATTTAAGCATGGCAGAGGCAGGATAAGGCAATGTTCCTACCAGCTGTTCATAGAGTCACTAGGAATCGTAGTCACTTCAACAGTGCCTAATGATAACAAAACAAGGCTTAGGAAAAGAATATATCCACTTTGAGCTGCATCTCTCCCCTCATTCTGGAGTTCATTCCCTTTTTTTCCTGGTCCAAGGAAGAGCCAACTCTTAAGATTCTTACCACCATTTACTAGACCTAATATGACTAGAGGAATCCCTGAGACCATGACCCCAAGTTGCTTTTAAATCTTGAGTTGAAACTACAGCCTGAAGTTAAACTGAGTAAGAGTTTTCAGCTTAAAGCTTATCAAGATTGTTGTCCTTAGGAGTTGTATTGTTTTTAAAAAAATCATAAAAAATATGCTATCAGGTATTTTGAAGCATATAGATGGGAAGAGTGAGGGGCAAGGAGAATAAGTAATTGAAAAGGAAATGTCTAGAGCAAAAATAAGGAGAATGTTGACACGAAGTGAAGAATGTGCCTGGTGTCGCTGATGATTATGTCTAGAGACTGTGGAATGGGAGCGGGTTTTACTCTGTATATTTTCACTCAAAATAAAGATTCTTACTTTTCTGTGGCATGTGTTCTAGCCATAATCCTGTCCAAATTTCTGTGGGGGCCAAGAGTTGCTGTCAGTTGTCTTTCCAGCTCTGTGATGCGGACGAGGCCGTTGGGCGATGAGAACCTGCTGCTGGAGCATCCACGCGGGGCTGTGCATGCCTTCTCTGCTCCCTTTGGGCGGTGGTATTACTAGATAATTGCACCCATAATGATCCCAGCAGCAGTAATTTCTCAGGCGCACCCAGGGTAAAACCTGTGAGTGCTCCGACACAGTGATGTGCTCTTAGGGCCCTTACTGGGACTTCCAGGCCATGTCTTTGCAACACCTCTTCTTGCCAGCTTCTGCCTTTCCCAGATACAGGGCTTGCCTGGACCCAAACTGCCCTGAACCTTGCTAATTCTTTTTCTTGATTCACTTGTCTTCAACAGCTATGAAAGACTGTCTGTTCATAGGGCATTGGGAACGAGAGCTCAGCCCATTTCCCTGTCTGTAATGGATTGAGTTATATTCCCCCAAATTGTTGTTGTGTTGTTAGGTGATATGGAATCAGCTATAATTCTTAGTGACTCTGTCCTCATGTTCTCCAACATGCTTAAATCTGTTGTTGTACTCACTGCGTCAGCCCATCTTGTTGAGGGTGTTCCTCTCTCTCTCTCACTGACCCTCTGTCTTTCCCACCATGAAGCCCTTTGCAAAAGACTAGCCCTTCTTGACAATATGCCCCAAGTGTGTGAGATGAAGTTTCAGCACCCTGGCCTCCAGGGAACACCCAGGTTGCACTCCTTCCAAGATGGATTTGTTATGCATTGGAATTGTTACCTCCATTGCCTGTGAATGTGACTTGTTGACTCTTTGAAGATGTTGTCAGCCAAATTGACATGAGATCAGAATGGAGCTTGGGTCCAAATCCTGAGTGCTATTCATACAGAAGAGGAAGGGACACACATACATACAGAAGAGAGAGGACCCTGTGAAGATGTATCTAAAAATCAAGGAATGCCTGAAGCTACCAGGAGTTTAGGGAGGCAAAAGATCTTGCCCTTGAGTCTTCAGAGAGCACTTAGTTTTGACTTGAGCTTGAGTTTGAGCTTCTAACTCCAGAATTTTAATACATTTCAGTGGTTGAAAATGCCCCCCTTTGTGATGCTTTGTTATGATCCCTAAGAAACTCTCAACAAGCTCATTGTGGTCCAGTCAGAACTGACTCATAGTCAGCCCTCCACTGGGTTTCTGAGGCTGTAGATTGCACAGGATGAGATGGCCCAGCGAGACACAGCCTTTGGGTCAGCAAGGCCACTCCCTCCAGATGTACCACTAGAGCTCTCATTTCAGGAAACTAATGCTTCTTTATTTTATCAGTCAAGTATAATTTTACAAGGCCTTTACAATGCCCTAGGATGGCAGAAAGGAATAGGGAAAACTGCCTGTTGTCTTGGCATGGGAAATTTTTCCAATTTTCCTGTGGAACTTGGCCTACCCTGAAGTCCAAATGAAGACAAGAGGACAAAGGCCAAGACATGCAGCAGCAGCACCACTCCCAAACTTCCCAGAAGTTACCATGGATAAAAACTGGAATCCTCACTGGTTTTTCTCTTTAAAGCGCAATTTTTACTAAATACTGCCCACTGGCCAGTGTTAAGACAATGGACCTGTCCAAGCAACTTGTCTAGGAATCAAGGAGAGAAAGGCTTTGTGGGGCCCAAGAGCAGATGAATTGCTCCCAAGAATGGAAAACAAATGAGCTGCAGTACAAATGGAAGGAAAAAACAAAAGGAAGAGACGCCCTGAACAATGAGGACTATTGAAGGGAAGGCGGCGATGGACAGGGGCTGGGTCATGGGATCAGCTGAGGAGTGGTGGGATCCGATAGTTTAGCTGTCAGCACACAACAGAGGCAAAGTATCTTCTGTCCCTCGTCTCGTGATCCATGAAAATGCTGTGCCTGTCTCATTCTACTGCCACAACTAGTGTCTACCCTTCTGCTAGAAGTTTTGTGGCCCTGTAAAGGAGATGCCAGAGTCTATCTCCCACCTCGCTAGCTTCCACTCCCTGCCTGGCATGCAGCAAACATTCACAGTGGCTCGAGGTGGCTACTGTGTCTATGGCTTTCAGAATCTGTATTGCAGTAAGGCCTGTGGCGAATTTCAGTGGAACATATGGATTCCCGTGTTACTCGACTTCGTTGTCCCTGTGGACCTGGTCATAATGGAACCAGCAGAAGTACAACAATGGCCCTCCCCTTTACCAGCTCTCCTGGGAGATGTGGTTGAGGGTATTGTTTTCTCGCTAGAATACATGATCACCTTGTCCTCAGGTCACATTCACTAAAGTCATTGTGTGAAGACACTTCTGTAGACAAGGAGGAACTGGGGTGTGCAGTGAGGAACATCACTTACCTTGAAGCCACCAAATCTCAGTCCTCTTCTGGGGCAAAGTGAACAAAAGGGCAAGTTTGGATGGGGAAGGGACAATGACCTCCTAGCCACCACCAAGACTGACACTGCCAATCATTGCAGAGTCCTGGAGGACCAGCCTACAGTGATCCTGAGACTTTTCTTCAGAATTTGCCAAGGTGAACTCTGATTCCCTGGGGAAACTCAGGCCTGGAAGCATTGGGAGATGAGGTCTCAGCTTGTCATTTAGTACCATGGCCATTGAATGTCTGGTCTCCTGAACAACTGCAATATCTCAGATCATATGATTGATCCGGGTCCTGAGGAGGAAGTAACCAGTCCATGATCAGATAGATAGTAGTACAACCTGGACTGGGACCAAGTTCTCCTTTCTATGTTGTTGTTGTTGCTAGGTGCCGTTAAGTATGACTCATAGCAACAGATCTACATTCTGGCTTATCCCACACCGTCTCCATCAACTCTCACAGTCACTCAGTCACTGCATCAATCCATCTCATTGCCGGTCTTACTCTCCTTTGCTGATCTTCCTGTTTTCCAAGCATGATGTCCCTTTCCTAGCACATTTTTTTTTTAATTTAGGTTGTTTATTTTTCATTTTAATGAACATCTACAGAGATTTTGGGATTCCATTCATTCATTGTTGCACCC
>NW_006399825.1:7487037-7490634 GCF_000299155.1 Elephantulus edwardii | reverse complement strand
AAGAAAGAAAGAAAGAAAGAAAGAAAGAAAGAAAGAAAGAAAGAAAGAAAGAAAGAAAGAAAGAAAGAAAGAAAGAAAGAAAGAAAGAAAGAACGAGCAGCCAGCAGCCTTGGAAGCAAACTTGATTTTCTACCTCACTGGAGAAGAAAAAAGGAGTTTTCTTCACCCAGGGAATAGAAAACTGCATGTCAGGAAAACTGGATGTTCAAAGCCAACAAGGACAGTACAAGGCAGTGTGGACAACAGCCAGAGGCAGCATGTTGTCCGGAGAGGTAGAAACTCCGGAAGGGGAGGAGGGAGGAATGGACAATGGTAGAAGGACGTAGATAAAATGGAAAAAACCAGCGTGTCATCTCTCAAAATGAAATCAGCATCTGCAGTTGTCAGTGTGGACAAGGTGATTTGGATCCCCAGAGCATATCTTAGCTTTCTCATCTTGGAAATATTATAGGTATGGATCTTAGTAATTAGTCATGAACACGAAAACCTGGGAGCAATCCCTTCGAAGACAAAGGCAGCTGGTACCTTAGAACTGTTAACACTTTTTGGTTAGAAATCAGTGTGCTGACTTACTGAAGCTCTGGGTAAAAACAGACCAGTGAGAGACTGGTGTAGGTGATGCAAATAATTCATATGCTTGGCTGCTAGCTAGAAGGCTGGCAGTTCAAGTCCACTCAGAGGTGCCTCAGAAGAGAAGCCTGGTGCTGTACTTCTGAAACACCAGCCATTGAAAAGTCTGTGGAGCAGTTTGACTCTCACATACATGGGGTGGTCTTGAGTTAGTATAGTCAGTGCAGCTGGCGTAGCTCAAGGACATGGCTGGCGTCCACTCAGTTCACAGGAAGGAACTGTGGGGTTGAGGAGAGGTGGGTACTTGCTGGAGTGGGCCTGGAAGTGGTTATAGATTCTCAGCTTCATACAGCCATACACAAAAGCTGACTTTTTCAAATTTTGTAATTATTTAAATTTGTTAAATGCTTAGGAGTTTGCAAAAGGCTATTATATCACCGTACTTAAAAGCTTTTCTTTTTCTTTTTTTAACAACAAAAAAGCTCTTTATTTATACTGGTTGTTGGTGTTTACCATTGGGTTAAAAGCTTTTCAACACGGCAGGTCTCCTGTTAGAATGAGAACACGGGGGCTTGGACACATGCAGTAAGTAACTCTCAGATATCTAGCTTATGGGTGTGGGGCCAGAAGATGGCAAGCCTACTTTACTTCAGGCTAGTATGGCTTACCCTGGAAATTAGGCTACGTGTTTTCTCCCCTTAAGAATAGATACTTGGAAGCCAAGGAAGGAGATGGATGGTGTTAAGTATGCCGTTGACAGTTGGCCATCATGCAGTCAATCATTTGTTTCTGTGTTTCCAGTTTTTGCACATGTACACAACACTGCAGTGAATAATTTTACACACATAATGTTGCCCTCAGTTACTTTTTATTTCTTTAGGATGCATTTCCTGGAATGGGATGCTAGTACAAAGGGCATGTACAGTTTTATTTATACTGCCCAATTCTTGCCAAAAATGTTGTGGCATCTGCACTGCCCAGGACTGAGTGGGAAAGTCAGGCTCCCCATAGCTGCCAGCTTTCCCCCCATTGAATTCTGCCACCACCCTTTTGGGAAGCAGCTGATGATTGCCAAGCAGACGTGCTTACAGTGGCCCAGTGAATGAATATTAGTTAACTGCCTTCAGATATCTGACTTCTCAAACAAATTTGCTCTTAAACAACAAATACCATCCTGGAATTGACAAATTTTGTAAAAACTCAAGCTATCAGTATCTAGAATTAAACTCTTGATCTACTTACTATTTAAATAGCTCTTCTCCCTTAACTGATGCACACATTGTAAAGTATCTTGCCCTTACTCTGTGTTTGTATTAATAATTCCTGAACTATTTCTTTTTCCGTCTGTCAGTTTGTCCTGCTGTGGCGGCTTGTGTGCTCTATGATGCCACAGGCTATTTCCAAATACCAGCTGAGTCACCCAAGGTAAACAGGTTTCAGCGACACTTCCAGACTGAGACTAGGAAGAAATGCGTGGAAATCTGTTTATGAAAAGTTAGACAGTGAAACCTTACTGAGCATAACAGAATATTGCCCAATTACAGGACCAGAAGGTGACCTTCCTTCATTGGAAGAACACTAAAAGTGTTGAGTGGATGCAACAATGGACTGGAGCGTATGAACGATGGGTGATGAGGGTGGTGCAGGAGCAGACACTGCTTCCATCTGTCAGGTAAAAGGTCATCATCATGTGTGAGAGCTGCCTACATAGCAAATAACAAGGTACTTCTTACACATTCTCAGTATTTTTTTAACAGGCTAGGCTTTTCTCATTTGCTTTTTATTTTTGCCTTTGCTCGATACAGGGGGGCTCCCTGTTTGGGAAGCCAGGAATCAACCATGTTGGTTAACTGGCCTGAAGAAAACTGTTTAAGACCTACTGCCTCCAAGTTTGAGCAATTAGCTTGAGAGAACACTAAGGTGTAGATCCAGATCACTTTTCCTGATTCAAAGACTGTTTTTCAGGCAACAGATAAGGGACTTTTTCAGTGTGAAAATATAGCGTCTAAATATTATTATGCCATTGTTCCAAACGGCTAGTGAGAATGACGGCTACTTGGTAAACCACAAGCCATTCATATTGTCAACACACTTCTTAGATTTCTTGTGCCTCAGCACACAGCCTGTATTTGTACAAATATGGTAACACTGGCTTTCTTTATCAGTGACTATCTTATTCCAGGGATCACTTCGTAAATGAAGAAAACGTCATGTTCTCTGGAATCACATTAAGTACCAGAGTTGGGGGTGGGGGTGTGGATTTCTGATAATATTTACAAGGTAGCTCATTTCAAGTGTTGATTTCTTCTGGGAAAATGGAGATAACTGCATCCACAACCAGAAATTTGGTGCTGAATAAGCATAGATTGCAGTGTCATCAACATTTTTTCTTTTTACAAGATTTCTCTCTTTTTTTTAGATTTTCCAAGACATTTATTCAACAAAAGAAACAATGCTTTTTATACATAAAAGAAAGTTTTCAATGATGACTTGTAAATGAAATAATGAACTGGTTGTGAAATGTCATCAACATTTTAAAGTTTTGAGTAGAACAAAGCCATTCCCCTCCCCATATCTATTATGCCTTTTAACCAAGTTTCCCCCTTTCCAGCGACCTCATATTTGGATCTTACTTTACAAATCTGAGTGTTTTAAATGTGCATGTATCATATTTTATCACTGAAATGCTGTTATGTTGCTGTTGAGTTACCCACGACTCCTAACAACCTTATATACAATAGCTCTGAAGCCTGCCCCATTCTGAGCCAGTCTCACTGATTCTGACATGCCTAATTCCATTGCCCCACTTACCATGTCAATCCATCTTATCCAGAGTTTTTCTCCCCTTCATTGTCCTTTCACCTTTGCAAGAATGATGTCCTCACAAAGGGACAAATGCTATATGGTGCCACCGTTGTAGAATGAGGCTGGCATTGCGGTGGGGGTAAGACTGAGAAAAACTGGATGAAATATGTTTACGGCATTGAAGTCTATGGGGGAGAGAATAGTCTGAAAGTATTATATTTT
>NW_006399825.1:7476880-7478147 GCF_000299155.1 Elephantulus edwardii | reverse complement strand
ATAAACATGGGTATACATATATCTACTTGGATGTCATTTATGGTCTCTTTAGGGTATATTCCCAGTAGTGGAATTGCTGGGTCAAATGGTATCTTTATTTCCAAGCACATCTTTTCCATGGCTCTATATAAATCCCAAGGTACCTGAGGGCAGTTTCTGAGGAGGCTCACATAAAGAGGAATCCTGTTTGCTTGGGTGGGGAATAATGGTCCACTTGATATGCATATTGAATGACAAATAACTTTCCCCCAGACAACTGATTCTCGCCCAGAAAGAAACACTGTAAGAGAATTAGATGAGGTCTGTCAAAATTAAAGCCATATTGACAAGGGACAGAGTTGTCATCCAATGAATTCTTACCATATCAACAAAGTTGCACTTAATATCTTAGCAGAATTTTTCTTCCTTTCTTTTTATTGGACAAATTTCTCCCTGGAGCAGAATGAGCTGCTCTTATCCATTATAATGAGAGCCCAGTACCTCCACCAGTAGCTGCCATATGCATTTGTTCTCATTAGTTCTTTGTGAGTATTATCACTCCCTTTTCACAGAGGAAGCCTCAGGGAATGAGAAAGGTGAATGTCTCAAGGTAATAACACACAGATGAGACAAAGTTAAAATTCACACCCAGGTCTGCCTGATTGCACAAGCAGGTGCTCTTGGGGCAGTTCTCTGTGGGACCTCTATCTCAGTCTGTGGAAGGACTCAAAGCCAGGCAAGGGATGGGGAAGTCTAGAGGAAAGAAATCCTAAAAGTCCCAGATTCCATTGCTTAATGAGAATTTTCCAGTAGAAGACCCAACTTTCCTTTAATTCTGGGCTATTCCAATCATATCTTCCTGATCTGCTGTGCCCCACTTCTTTCCTTTATTTGTTCCCCATATAGTGTTCCATGGTCTAGACCTTGAAGTTGCTCTCAGGCTGAACAACTTTTTTTATAGTCAAATGGGTTAAGTTTGTTGGGCAAGTTCACTATACTAGCACATCCCCAAATGACCCAGGCTCTGGGATTTTGGCAGCACACAGATGTGTATACACAGACACACACAACACACTGCCTTCCCAGAAGGTAATTGTATGTTTGGGGGAGAAAGAAAGAAAGAGAGAAAGAAAGAGAGAAAGAAAGAGAGAAAGAAAGAGAGAAAGAGAGAGAAAGAGAGAGAGAAAGAGAGAGAGAAAGAGAGAGAGAAAGAAAGAAAGAAAGAAAGAAAGAAAGAAAGAAAGAAAGAAAGAAAGAAAGAAAGAAAGAAAGAGGGAGGGGGAGGGAG
>NW_006399825.1:7433267-7472930 GCF_000299155.1 Elephantulus edwardii | reverse complement strand
ATGAATGAATGGAATTCCAAAATCTCTGTAGATGTTCATTGAAATGAAAAATAAACCAACTAAATTAATAATAATAAAAAAAAAGAATGATGTCCTTCTCGAAGGACTGGTCCCCCCTGGACATGTGCCTAAAATATGTGAGACAGAGCTTCAAAATCCTTGCCTCCAAGGAGAAACTCAGTTTCACCCTCTCCAATACAGACTTGTTTGTTCTCTTGGCAGTCCATGGTATGTTCAGTACTCTTCTTCAGCACCACAACGCAAAGACATCGATTCTTCTTCTGTTTTCCTTAGTCATTGTCCAGCTGTCTGATGTAAAGACCATGTCCCAGATCAGGCACATCTTAGTCCCTACACTGACATCATTACTCTTTAGCACTCTGGAGAGGTCCTTGATAGCAGTCTTCCCCAGTGCAACTCGTCTTTTGATTTCCTGACTACTGGTGCCAAGAGTGTTGATTGTGGAGCTGAGCAAACTGAAATTGTTAACCTCAACCTCTTCTCTGTCTCTCATGATGCTGCCAGTGGCCCAGTGGTGAGAATCTTGGTTCAAAAATGGCTATTGAGCTGCTTTACTGTCTGAAGCACACAGGTTAAAATGCATCATGAGGATTTTTTTTTCAGGTATAAGAAATAAAGGTGCCAGTTGCCATGGAGTTGACTTTGCCTTATGGCCACCTCGTATGTGACAGGGTAGAACTGTGCTGCATAAGATTTTGAATGGATGAATTTTTAGAAGTAGATTGCCAGGCCTTTCTTCCAAGGCACCCATGGATAGACTTGACAGTCCAGGCTTTTGGTTAGCAGTCAAATGTATTAATTGCTAATATTACCCCAGGATTCTGGGCACATGGATGATACCATTTAAATCAGTAAAACTGACATAGGTTCTAACTCTGAGGGAGAGGATGACCATGGAGGGTTCTGGGTTTGACTCTTGTCTGTAATTGCGTGATGTTGAGCAACTTCTTTCCCTTTCCCATGTGTTAGGTCTTTTTCTGTATGAAGGCCAGAAGGAGAACAAATGAACATGACTCAACAGAGAATTAAATGAGACAATCCACATAAAATGCTAAGAGCAGTATCTAGTTCAATTTAAAAAACAACAACAACAAAACAGAACCAACAAAAACCTACTGCTATGGAGTGTTTTATTTCATAGTAACACTCTAGTGACCCTATATGATGGAATGAAAATAACCCTAGGATTTTCAAGGCTGTAAATCTTTACAGAAGATTGCCTCATCATTCTACTCTGGAGTGGCTAGTTGTTTCAAACTGCTGACCTTTTGAGTAGCCCCTGAGCTGCTTAACCAACCATCCTGCCACTGAGGCTCTTTCAAGTACTCACTACATATTATTACTGTTTTCAGAAGAGAAGGTGGTTTTGCATAGAAAAGACTTCCTTTTTCTGTGGTTCAGCAGTGCTAATTGTAGGAAGGCAAGAAACCTAGGAGAGAAAGTTCCCAGTAGAGTCTAGAAGGCAGGGTATGTGTGTGTGCCTTTGTATGTGTGTGTAAAATGTAGACCAAAGAGAAATATTAAACTGTGCAAGTTATGGAAGGTCAAGGAATTGGAGTCCCCGTGAGGACAAGGGCTGAACGGGGAGGTGCCAGGGAGCAGGGTGTCAGCAAGTTAGAAGCCACAGCTGAAGAGCTGGCCTCCCCCTCCAGAGGAGGCAGTACCGTGTAATGTGGTCCAGCTGTGGCCACCATCCTGTGGAAACAAAGGTCACCAGAGAGGAGGGGAGCATGGCTGAGGGCAGCCGGGCATCAAGCAGGTCATCAACATGAAGGCTGAGGTCACCAAGGAAAGCGGCTAGATGAAGAGGGAAAATGCGAACCAGGAACACAGGGTCCTGGAGAAGGCGATGTGACTGGCACGGCCAAATGCCCCAGCCAGGACCCACTCTCCCCTCTGATGTATGCTTGGGATGGGGAGAAAGCGAGGCATGCTGACAGCGTGAGCAGGCTTGAGTTCAGGGGAGGGGAAAATGAAGGGGTAACAGATGGATTTTCACAGGGCCCTGTGGAAAGGTGGGGAGTCAAGAGATCCCTTCAGAAAATGCAATAGGGAGAGAGGAGCACAGCTGGACAGAGATGGGGACCTCTGGGGGCTCTGGGAGGGCTCACACACATGCAGTTAATATAAGCGAGGAGCAGACGTGTAGAAGAGGAAAAAAGGTCGTTTTAAAAGGTCCCTCTGTGCAGACACTATGGCTCTGCCAGAGCCAGCAAGAGTAGAAAAAAGGGAAGTGAATCCAGTTGGTTCTTTTCCTCCAAAAGCAGTGGAACGTTCTGTTCTCCGGTGGTCTGAGCACCCGCCTGGCCTCTCCCTACAGCAGCCAGAGCCTCCCCTTTGCCTGGACATCGGGCTGGCCTGGCAGGTTGTTGGCTGCTGGCACACAGGGACCATGCCCACAGGTGGGGTTGTCTAGCCCTCCCCGGACCTACATGCAGCAGGATACTCGTGGTTTCTGCTAACACTGAAGTGAGTAAATGGCTAATTCCTTCTTGGCACCTCTGGGGACCATGAGCTCATCATATCATTAAAGGAAGAAGAATAAACAGGAACGAGGGAGTTGCTGGGAGTTGAGCAAACCTCTGGCACTCTGCGCCTCCCACACATCTTCAGAGAGACAAAGGGGCCAGAACAGCCTGCGGCTCTTGGCTGCCACCCTTTCCAGCCCCTCCAGCCCCACAGCAGACTCCAAGCCCGGACTTCTTCGTTGCGCATAAGGCCTGCAGGAGCAGCCCCCTTGCCAGCTTTTCTTACGCATCTGCGTCTGTTGATTGCACACTGCCTCTCCAAACGTGTGGTGGTCTCTCAGTGCCTTTCACTAAAGAGAAAATACTTCTCCCTGATCTTGGGTTGTCAGACTTCTTATTCCCCAGGCCTGTGCTCTCTCTCTCATTCAGCTTAACTCTTGCTCTTCTAAGAGTTGGATTGCCTGGGTGCTGCAAATGATTGATGTGCAGATGCTAACTCAAAGTTTGGGGGTTGGAGTTGACCCAAAGGCACCTAGGAAGAAAGAGCTGGTAATCGAATTCTGAAAAGCACCCACTGATAACCCTAAGAATCACAGTTCTACTCTGACACACATAGTGTTGCCATGAGTCACAATCAACACAACTTTTTTTCTCTGCTACTATCCAGCCAAGAACATTTATACTAGAAAAATGCTTTGATTTATCTCACTCCTGAGTCATCCCCTATGTTGTTCCACCTGTCTGGAATGTCCTTTCCCTTCTCACTCTGAAGGGAGGCCAGAAACGGCATCATCAGTTGCTCAAGGATCTGTTGCTGGTCCCTTCAAGACCAAATTCTTGATTCTCTGGCCTCACCTTTGTTTCTTCCTCTCCAGTCCTCCTGCATGTTGGGTTCCTACCACAGTTTATGTCAGTAGAAGCAGTGGCATACCCCCAGGCCCCAGGCTACTTTCTCATTCAGGCTTCTACTTATTATTGAAAGTCAGCCCTAAAATTTTTAATCCACTCTGACATTTTGTAGGGAGCTCTGGTGGCCTAGTGGTAAAAAATCTATGCTGCAACTCCAAAAGGCACATGGTTCAAATATACCAGTTGCTCTGCAGGAGGAGTGGGGGCAGTCTTCTTCCATGTGATTAACTGCCTCAGAAAACCTGCTGAAGAGTCAGCTGTGAGTGAGTTCTGACAAACCACCAACTGCACCCCCAACTCCTCCACCCCCCCAATATCGCCACTCCCCCACCATTTTGTATCCTATTCTCTAGCTTAATTTCCCCCCTAGTAATATCTTCTTCCTTTCCAGTATTTTGTTGTTTTCAGTGAAAGTTTACACAGTAAATTAGTTTTTCACTAGAGAACTAAAAAGATGAATTAAAAGATGAATTGGGAAAATCTGCTGTCAGGGACTTCTCCGGAGTGCTAAAGAGCAAGGATGTCAGTCTGGAGAATAAGATGCACCTGATCCAGGCCATAGTCTTTGCAATTACTTGCTATGCATTAGAGAGCTGGACAATGACTAAGGATGACAGAAGAAAAATCGATGCCTTTGAGTTGTGGTGCTGGAGAACATTCTTGAACATACCACAGACTGCCAAAAGAATAAATAGGTCTGTCCTAGAGAGAAACCAAGCATCTCCTTAAAGGCAAGGATTTTGAAGCTCTGTTTCACATACTTTGGGCATGTTGTCCAGAGGGACCAGTCCTTGGAGAAGGACATATTGCTTGGAAGAATGGAGGGACGGTGCAGCAGAGGAAGACTCTGGATGAGATGAATTGACACAGTGACTGGGATAATGAGAGCAGATGTGTCAGAGACAGTGAGATTGACTCAGGATAGGGCAGAGTTCCTAGCAATTGTGCAGAGGTCGCTGTGAGTTGCAGCGGCACATAACAACATCAACAACACCACATGCTGTTCAGTGACAGTGGCTACATATTCCACATATGTCAACACCTAGGATTTGCTGCTATTATTTGCTGTACAATGATGCCCTTGAATAACACACCTTGAAATAACTTGAACCAAGATAAAAGCTGACTAGCAGTTGGCTCCTGTCTCCTGCAGCAAATTTACCTTCTACATTTCATTTTAACAGATGAGCATAACTCACATATTACATAGGCAAGATTTTTCTTATTCTAACATAGTTCTATTAACCCATTCCTGTTGAATTCTCCTGACACACAGCTCCCTGATTACTACAATCAGTTCTGTGCCTTCTTCACAGGCATTCCTGAGTTCGAGCCCATTGTCACAGTCTTGTTGATCTTGTTGACCTTGTTGAAGGCCTTTCTCTTTTTTGCTGACCTCCTACTTTTCCAAGGGTGATGTCCTTCTCCAGGGGCTTGACCTCCTGATGAATTACTTCACTATTTTTGCTTTCAAGGAGCATTCTGGTTGGACTTCTCCCAAGATGTATCTGTTCATTGTTTTGGCAGTCCATGTTATTGTCAATAAATATTCTTTGACAACATCATCATTCAAAAGAATTGATTCTAAAAAAGAAGAATTGATTCTTCTTTGATCTTCCTTATTCATGGTTCAGCTTTCATAAGCATATGAGCTACTGAAAACACCGTGCCTCAGCATGGGTACAGTTTAGTTTTCAAACTGCCATAGTATGATGTTGTTGTTGTTGTCGTTAGGTGTCACCAAGTCAGCTCCGTCGTTTAACACTGAGCCTCTGCCTGATGCTGTGCCACCCTCACGCTCGCGCTGTGCTCAAGTCCTCCATTGCTGCAGTCTCTGTGTCAGCCCATCTCAATGAAGGTCTTCTTCTCCTTAGTTGACCCCTCCACCTTTCCAAGCATGACATCATCTGAGAAATTGATAGAAATGTGAATTTACCAGCCTTCCCAGACTGGCAGTGGATCCCAAATATCTGCATTTTAACAGATACAATCTAAAGTGAGAGATCATTCCTGGCCTAATCTGTAGGGAGTTGCACTGTTAGCCCAAAGGCTGAGTCTCTGATAGTTTAACCCACTGCCAGAGTATCTGCTCAGGAGAGAGACAGAAATCTAACTTTCTCCTGTGGGATTCACATCCTCTAAAAACTCACTGGAGAGCTTCAGCCATGAGCTGATTCTAATTTGATGGCAAAGAGTGTTTGAGTCTTGAGTTTTGTGTAGCTGTAAAGTTCAAACTCGTGTTTTAAAGGCTGCCTTGGCTTGAGGATGGGGGGGGGCAGAGAATCACAAGAAAACATAACAGCATAGAAGATCAAAGCCTGTAGCCTTCAATATGGATTACATCTGAGCATCAAGATGACAAAAATCCTCACCACTGGCCAAAAAGTAACATTATGATAGATGGAGAAAAGATTGACGTTGTCAATGATTTAATCTTTCTTGGATCCACAATCAATACCCTTGGTTTCAGAAGTCTAGACTAGATCAAAAGATGTGTTGCGCTGGGAAAGCCCAGTATCAAGGACCTGGCCAAAGTTCTATGGAACAATGACATTAATTTAAAGCCTAAGGTATACCCGATTCAAGCCAAGGTATTTTAAATTACTTGCTATGCATATGAAAATGGAACAATTAATAAGGACAACAGAAGAAAACGCGATGCCTTTGAGCTGTGGTTTTGGAGAAGAGTACTGACTATCCTATGAACTTCCAAGAGAACAAACAAATGTTTTGGAGGAAGTGCAACCAGGGTGCTCCTTGGAGGGGAGGATGGTGAAGCTTCATCTCACATACTTTGGCAAGTTAGTAGGAGGGGTCGGTCCTTGGAAAAGGAATTCAGTGGAGGTTCAGGCTCAGGAAGGTGGATTGATGCAGTGGCTGTAACTATGGGCTCAAGTGTATCAGAAATAGCGAGGATGATACAGGATAGGACAGGGTTCCACCATTGTTCATAGGGTCACTAGGAGTTGTACTCACTGGAACCTAAGAACAACAACATCTGTGTAAGACACAAAAGGCAGAGGTTTATGGGAAATGTGCACCCTTCAAAACTAAGGTAAGACAACAAGGTGATTGTAACTAAGACCGATGAACTTCACATGTAAAAATGGTGAAAACCAAAACATGAGGCAAGTGTTGTGTTCCACCGAGGTGATTCCAACGCAGAGCAGCAGCTCTGGAAGGCAGCGTAGAATCCCCACATGGATTCTTGGTTTCTTAGTCTGGAGTTTATGGGAGTTAGTCTGATGGGCAGCTTAGTGCTTAACCAGTGTACCACCAGGGTTCTTACGGGACACATAAGACAGTGTCATTTTTGAAGAGTCTTTAGCTCATGGATTCCCTTATTTAAGTATTTATGGATGAAATGATAGGATCCCCTCGCTCTCTTTTGGGGGTGGTGCAGGAGAAGGTATAAATGAAACAAAACAGGTCATATGTTAATAACTGTAAAAGCTGTGTTGTGAGTACATGGGAGTTCATTTTATTGTTCTCTTTACTTTTATAAATGAGGTCTGATGGCCATATGGTAAGACGCTGCACTGCAAACACAGAGGCATGCAGTTCAAATCTACCAGTGGCTCCTCAGGAGAAAAATGGGCAGTCCCTTCCCAGGCAATTTACTGCCTCAGAAAATCTGCTCAAGGGTCAGCTATGAGTCACTTCCAACTTGATGGTACCTAACAACAAGGTTTATATGTTTGAAATTTTCCACAATAAAACCTTTTTAAAAGACAACAGTGTGAAGGCAACTGAAGATTCCTGATTGCATCTTTGAGAGTGAAAGTGTGACCAGTGTTTATTCCACCCTCAAATAGCCCCAAGGAAAGCTTTTCTTTATATTTGATTCCAGACTACAGGTGTTGTGTCTTGTTGTCAAAGAGAGAGGCCAAAGAGGAGAAACTACTTCAGGATTGTTTCTTTTGTTGCACATGATAATAACATTGTAGTCATGTGCACACGTTTCTGGAGATGCGCCATGAAGTAATCCACTAGCATCTAGTTAACTAGGACTAAGAGCAATCCTGCAGGACAGAGTAGCTTTCTGGGGCTGTTCACCTTTTTAAGAGCAGGCTGCCTCCTCTTTCTGCCACAGAACAGCAGGTAAGTTCAAGCAGCTAGTTAGCATCTCACTATCCCTTAAAAAGAAGTCTTCCAAACCAGACCAAGCTCACTGCCTCGTATTAATTCTCTACCAAGTTTCTGGGAGAAGATTACCCATCTTTCTTCCTAGAGGGGACTAGTAGATTTGAACTGCCAAACTTTCATTTAGCAGCAGATATGTTATACACTCCACCACCAGGGCTCATTTATAATGAAGTGAATGGGATTGAAATGAAGTAATAGTGTGGCTTTGCTTTAAAGGAGATACTTCAGTAAAGATGAAGGGAGAAGGAGGAGCTTGAGCAAATGTGGAAACTCCTAGCAACAGTTGGATGCTGTGTGTGTGTGTGTGTGTGTGTGTGTGTGTGTGTGTGTGTGTGCATAAGTTCGCAATACTATTCTCTCTTTTTTACTTGCATGGTATTTTTTTCATTTGAAAAGAAGAGATGGCATGAAATGTGCTGAATAGAAAAACAAGTGTTAAATAGTTGGGTAAAAACACACCTCAATGAGTTACTGAACTGGGAAAGCTAACTTGGGCGGAGCGTGGTGGGGGAGTAAAGGGTCCTGAGGTATGTGGAATATATGAACACCTTCAGTCTGTGCTGCCCACCCCACCCCCTAAATCCAGAGAGGCATCCATCTACCTGTGAGAACTTGAGCCTGACGTCTTCACAGCCAACACAAGTGGCTCAAACCTGAACACACCTGTGGGAGCCAGAAAAGGCCCAGCTTGATCTCAATTTTAGGGGAAAGGGAAGTTCTGTGTCGTTAAGCAATGCAGGCCTTAGGGAGAGATCAAGATGCAGACAGGAGGAAGGGAGCCTGCTCCCTGCTCCCCACACAGGGGCTTGTAGCCTGCCACTTCCTCCCCCAGAATATGGGGCTCAGCCACCACTTTGGGGACTAAGTGAGGGCTACTTAGTTTCTCAGTGTGACCCCATTCAATGCATCTAAAAGGCCTGGCTTTGTTGCTCTTTAGCCACAGGAAGTGGCTTTTCTAATTTTCATCATTCTCTAACTTTTACTTGAGGATTTTTGGAGACCATTCCAAGACCTGGAGGCAACTCTGGAAGCTGAGCAGAAGCAGCTGCTTCCCCTTGGCTTTCCACGCCCACTGACCAGAAAGGTCCATTTTGGGGGGTAAGGTGGATTGAGAAAGTTCTCTTTCTTTTGGTTAATGATAAGGTATATTATTGTTCGTGTTATTGCACATTTCCCAATGTTGACTCACTTTGGTATTTCTTGCCCCCTTTGGGATGAAAGGAGAGGAGGTGCACTTTAATTCTCTAACTAGAACACGTGTACATGAATGAGCCTCACAATCCACCATATTTCTCAGTAGTTCCTGGAAACTATTAGGCTTAAAGTCCATTTTCAGCCTCAAATCCCAAGAAGCCTCATGGAATATAACCTCTCTGCTGATTTGAGGGAGAAAGTACTTTATTTTCTTCCCATTAAAAAAATAAATATTGAGGCAATTCTTCCATTGTAAGGGAACCGAAAGCATTATAGAGAAGCATTGTGCATTCTCTGAGTTTTTAAGAGTCTCCGTGGCTAACTGTCCGTGCTGTTTGGGTAAACTAGGCTGCAGGGCCATCCTTTTGCCAGGCAATGAAAACAGGAGCTGGTGGCCTGATTTAGTCAAGCGAACAAGGATGCAGGGGCTTTTAGACAAGGATGTGTGGGATTTGTGCCCCTTCATATATTTGTTTACCATACGTTTCCTGAGTCTCCACACAGATCAAGCTCTGTGTTATCCACTCAAGGAGCAGAGATGAAAAGCTTTGAATTCTGCCCTCCAATTGTTTCCACTCCAGTGGGGAGTCAGACCCCAAAAATGACATCACATGTGGGTTCAGATGAAAGGAAGAACTCCCACCAGCCACCTCTTCCTGGGAGTCAGAGAAGGTGTCAAGGCTACTGGGCTCAGAGCTCTGCTTTTACTGTGTCCCTGGTTGGTATGAATGGCTAACTGTCTTGGCAGCTAAGTGAGAGGTTGGCAGTTTGAATCCAACCAAAGTGCTTTGGGAAAAGGGGCTGGTGATCTATTTCTGCGAAAATCAGCCACTGACAACCTTGTAGAAGGTAGTTCTACTGTAGCACACATGGGGTCCTTACGGGCAATAGTCAACAGCAATTGGCTTTGGTTTATAAACTCGGATGTGTATCATATTCTCTGTCTCTCCATGTGTAAATGGAAGGTAGAGAAATGGCTTCTAAACAGGCTCGATGTTGAAAATGGGATGGCAGCATAAAGGTAAAGTAACTTTGCAGACATTTTTAAACACTTCTCCCAAAGAGATAGATTGACACAGTGACTGTGGCAATGAACTTCAGTGTGTCAGGGATGAAAGGATTGCATGGGGTAGAACAGGGTTCAGATCTGTTGTTCACAGAGTCGCTGTGAGCTCTTTTTGGACTTGACAGCACTTAACACCACCACCAAGTTTGCTTAGACTCTGTTATTACATAACATAGAGTGGGAACCAACTCATTAGCTGACCTTCCAGGGAGTTTTAAGAAAATTTTAAGAAACAGTGACTTGAACAGGAAGAGAATGCCCATCTTTCTTGCATGGACCAGTCTTTGAGTCGGCAACACAATGTGTTACCAGAACTCTCTGTTTAAAACTCTACTAGTTGGTAAATCATTGTTATGTACCATCGAGTCAGAACTGACTCGGGCTAACTAACCCTCTATAGTGCAGTTTAATTATCATTGGAGATCTCCCTCCAAATGCAAATTCACTGCTATCGATTCATAGTGACCCCCATCAGCTGTCCAGGGCTGTAAAGTTTCAGCAGGAACAGCCTACCTCATCAAGTTATAGCCATGGAGTAATTAGTAGGTTTGGACTGAAATAAACATTAGCATTCCAACACTTAACCTTCAGAGGTCCTATATACGAGTTCTCTGAGTTGAAAATCAACTTGACAACAGGATAGATTTAGTGCCAGTATGGTTCGTTTCTTTTTCTTTTCCTCTCTGTGTGCTAAAACTTTAACTGCCTGACACACCAAACCTCCCACAGAAGGGAGCTAGAGAAAAAGGAGTGAGCACCCAAGTGTGGTGGAGAGGCTGGAGTCCTGGGGTCACCTTGAGGGTCCCCTAGCATAAAAGGACCTGGCTCAATTATTCTCCTAGTATCCATCTGAATGGTGCTTAATACTGGCAAGAATTTGGCTTCAGTGGGGGACCCTCTGCCTCCAGGCGAGTTCAGATAAGAGATTATAATTGTTATGGAGCTTGCCCAGGCCCCAAGATGGAACCAGAGATAATTCTTGGCTATTTCTCACGAAGCTGGAGTCCTTTGGAGCCAAATTGGGAAAGAGGAGGGGAGGCAGCAGGGGAGAAGGGAAACCTGTTTAATCTCTTTATTTTCAGGAAAACACTCATTTGAATGATTCACTCTTTAATTTGTAAAACAAACACAGCTGTGGCTTGCCACCCTTTATCTCATTTCAAAGGTGTTAACCAACTGAATGGAAGAGCCCTGGTGGCACAATGGTTAAGTGCTCAGCTGCTGACCTAGAAAGTTAAGTTGTGGGAATCCACCAGCAGGAGAATGTGTGGCCCTCTGCTTCTGCAAGACTTCACTGCTTTGGAAACTCTGTTGTCCTGTAGGGCTGTTACGAGTTGGAATTAACTCGACAGCAAGGGTTTGGGGGTTTTTGCTTAAACTTTCTAGTGCTAGAGAGCCCAGAAGGAAGACTTGGGGGAGTCGCATCTTGGACTCAGAAATACTGCATGGAATCAGGGAGCAAGGCCCGGAAACCAACTATCATTGGAACAGAAAGCCTGCTAGTTGATGACCAGTGGGGTCTTTACCAGAGCTGGCTCACCTGTTTAGTAATGGTTTCAACTCCCAACACATTCCTGGTAGTAAGGACCCCTCCCATCAATACAGTACAGCACAGATGGTAATAAGCCACAAAGGCCCAAGTACAATTCCTAGCAATTAGTAAACACCTCATGAAAGGTTTGTTGTGAGTTTTTGTTTTTTTCAAATGAAAAGGCATTTTTCAAATTAAGAGTCATTTAGTCCGATGCGGTGTGGGACATCTGAGTGTATTCTGGATCAATAAAATGGTGTTAGTGAAAAAACAAGGGAACTTTGCAGCAAGTCTGGAATTTGCGTCATAGTAATGTTGCTGTAAGTACCACTGAGTTGACTACAATCCAGAGACCCTGGGAACAACAGATCTGTACCTTGCACTATATTCATGCTACTAGAGTACATTGTTATGGTGACTGAGTCAATCCGTTTCCTTTCAGGTTTTCCTCTCTTTCTGACCCCCTACCTTTGTCAGCTTGATGCCTTTTCCCAAGTACTGGCCCCTTCTAATAACCTGCCCAAGGGATGTAAGCAACATTTTACCATCCTTTCCCATAAGAAGGAAGCTCTGGTAGCCTAGTGGCAAGAAGCTGTGCTGTAATACTGAAGGCACGTGGTTCGGGCCCACCAGCCACTTTGTGGGAGAAGGGGGGCACCCTGGTTGCACTTTCTCCAAGGCAGACTTGCTTGTTCTTTTGGCAATCCATGGGATATTCAATACTTTTCATCAGGACCACAATTCAAAGGCGTCAGTTGTAAGGGCCAGTGCTCATTTCTTAGTTTTGACAAATGTACCACCATCAGGTAGTGTTCAACATGTAGGAGGGTAATGGGGGAGGGAATTCAGGAATTCTCTGTACTATCTGTTTTCCATAAATCTCTGTATTGTCTTTTAACTGGTTTTGCAATATTCCGTATTCCAAAAGGAAAAGTTTTCTATTAAACAAAAGTTCTAAGGTTAGAAAAAAAACCCAAAAAAAAAACAAAACACCAACAAAACAAAACCCAAATAGGAACAAACCAACATTGGTGGAGGATCATAAAGAAACAAAACATGACGTAAAAGATAATGGCAACCCCATGACACTTTTGTAAATCTAAAAGTTTTTTCAGAATTGCCATGAGAGTACAATAATAGGTAACTCCTGCCTTTCGGATTTTGCTACAGCCAAACCCTAAACGGCCAAGAGGGAAGAGTGAGCCAGAGATTTAACATACGGGGCCTTCTCAAAGGCAAAATGCCTTTGAAGATTTTCTCTTTAAAGGCTGAAATATTTTCATTCGATTCTATAAGCATTTTTTAATATATAAATTAATAATTCTTCTCACCAAATTCCAAGCAAAATAAATGTACTGGGAATACTTGCTTTATTTACTAGTGAGTCCTGGTGGCTTAGCAGTTAAATATTCCACTGCTAAAGGGGAGGTTGGCAGTTTGAACTCAGTGGCCACTCTGAAGGAGAAGTCTGTGACAGTCTGCACCCACAAAGACTGTTACGTGCTAATGAGTTGGAACCAACTCATTGTTGACCCGCCAGTGGATTTTTAGAGGCAGTTAATTGTGTGGGAGGAGATTGTCCATCTTTCTCCTGCGAAACAGCTGGTAAACTCCATGCCTTTAAGTTGGCAGCACAACTTCTTACCACTAAGCCACCAGAGCTCCCTCCATAAAGAATATAGCATTGGAAATCCCATGAGGCGATCAGACTGGACAGCAGTAGGTTTTGATTTAGCCATGTTAATTTTATCATTTAGTTATACAGTTGTGTACCATAAAGCTGGATCCCTGAACAATGCTAAGTTTTATCAAAGAAAGCCCTGTACTCCTGGAAATCATGACAGTTACTAAAGGCCCCTATCCTTTTGTTTTCTGGAAATGGCTAATTGCAAAGGACCACCCTGCCCTCGAATATTCCAAGATAATCCTTCCACATGACTCCCACAAGATTCTTAATGCCTCAGCAGTCTATCTGCCTCTCTGAAGCCAGCCCCCCTTCTTTTCCTCCTAGACATTCCGCTAACATTCTTTGAGACTTTTCCTTTGAATGTTCTCCTTATTGCAACAACGGCCTGAATACAATAATCGCCTTAATTTTCTGGTGCATTTATCTTTGTCACCTGTTCTGACAAATTTGAGATGTATGTGGCAGAGCCTAGCTCCATGCCTAGGACAGATAAGATGTTTGTAAATGTTAGTTAAATGCATTAACATCAAGCCCTATTAGAGTCAAACTTTCAAAGTGTGAAGTGAAGGGAAGTACTGTGAAAGCCCACTCCTTAGAGCTTTGGAAACTGAGGTCTGAAAGAATGAAGTGAAGTCACTGCTAGGATGTGACCCTTACCCAATTCATCCCTGCCCATTTCTCAGGAAGAACCCGGCACTCTCTAGCCCATTTCTGTCATGTCTGGGCATTAGAAGTGTCCTGGGGGTAAAGACTGAGTGATCCTTTCTGGAGAAGCCAAGTCCTTTGCACACTGCTGCTGCTGCTGTTGTTAAGGGCCGCTGAGTCATAGAAGACCCATGGCAACCCAATGAATGAAAGATCTGAACACTTGTATAACTTTCGTTTCTCCAAGTTCGTAGAGTTTCCGGAGACAAGCTATATCGAAGTGGATACCACTCTTGCTCCCAAGCTTGTTTTAATCGGGAAGCTCTACCAAACACTGTCCACCATGGGTAACCATTATCACATTTGATACTTCAGTGTCACAGTATTTAGCATCACAGCAACCAAGTGTTACCTCTGTACAATAAATGGACATACCAGTGCTTTACTACATAGAAGAGTGTTTGACCAAAAATAATTAAAATCAGGCCTGAGGGACACAGATTGAAAGCTCTCCCCTAGGAATGAAAGACCTGAACACTTGTATAACTTGTATAATTGTTTCTCCAAGTTCATAAAGTTTCCAGAGGCAAGCTATTGTGGAAGTGGATGCCATTCTTGTTTCCAAGTTTTTGTAATTGGAGAGCTCCATCAAATACTGTCCACCATGGGTGACCATTATTGCATTTGACACTTCAGCGTCACAGTGTTTAGCATCACAGCAACCAAGTTACCTCTGTACAACAAATGAACAGACCAATGCTATACCACTTAGGAGAATGTTTGACCAAAAACAATTAAAACCAGGCCTGAGGGCCACAGATTAAAATCACCCACCTTCCTGGTGAATAAATGCCTTTTAAATAGGAGACCAAATAAAATCAACTCACAGCCAATGGCCAGTAAACAATGCCCCAGAGTCTCACCAGAACCAAAAATCAAAACCTCTGTAGAGTCAGACTGCTTCAAAATACTCCCCACCTGGATCCCTTACTTGTGAATAAATCTCAGAGCTCTTAGCTTAGAGAAATACACAGCTTTAACTAAATGTGGTGGTGGTGTTATTAGGTGCTGTCAAGTATGACTCATAGCAACCCTATGAACAAAAGATGTGAATCCTGTCCTATTCTCTGTTGTCCTCGCAAGCTCTGACACACACAAGCCCACTGCCACACTCACTTTTTAGGCATGCTGTAGGTGCCTAATATTTGGATTTGAGTGAATGAGCAACTTAATGCTGGCCTTCTTCCTTAAATTTTGAGGAGGGATATTTCTGGAATTCTTCAAAAGGTATTTTTAACTGAACTGTAAATAACAGGTCCATTTGCTCTCATCTCTGGTCCATAGATAGTGAAATGGACTGACAACTTGTAAGCAAGGGACCTCTGCTCTTTATAGAGGATTAAGACCAACATTACATATTGCTTGGGATTCAGGTGGTTTATCATGTGGACTCTTTTAATAAAAAAAGCAAATTTTCCTGTTTTCCAGATTTATTTTACTTGAGAATGGGGACAGAATAGTTATTGGAAAAAGTACAGCTAAAGTGCTCCTTGGAGGCAAGTATGGTGAAGCTTTGTCTGTCAAACACTGGCCATGTTGCTAGGAGAGGCCATTCCTCAAATAGGGACATATGCTTGGAAAGATAGAAGGTCAGCAAAAGAGAGAAAGATGTCCAACGAGATGGACTGATACAGTGACTCAAGTAATGGGCTCAAGTGTGTCAGAGATGATGAGGAAGGCACAGGCTAGGACAGGGTTCAGGTATGTTGTCCCTGGGGTTGCTATGAGTTGTACTTGACACTACCTAACATCATCTGTGGCTCAGAAGGGATGAGACTACCTGGAAGAACACCTCCTGGCCATTGGATCAGTGTAACACAGGGGTCACACACTCATTCATTCATTGTCTTGAGTCCATTCCAACTTATAGTGACCTTCCATCAGGTTTCCGAGGCTGTAAATCACAACAGGAGACTGTCCAGCTTTCTCCTGTCGAGCTGCTCGTGAATTCAATCTGCTTGAGATGCATAGCCTTTGGGTTAACAGCTACAAACTATGTCACCAGAGCTCCCTTGCACAGTGGTAGGGAGCACAAAGTCCGAAGCCCGAGTTTTGGATTCAAGGACCTTCGCTGTCACTTAAAAGCTTTGCAATATTAGGTAAACTGCTTGCTTTCTCTGAGCCTCAGTTTCCTCTTCTATAAAGTGGGAATAATAAATAAGGTGTGTGTGTGTTGTGTTGAGTACGGTCGAGTCAGAACTGACCCATAACTGATGCTCTAGTGAGTTTTCAGAGGCAGTATATCACGTGGGCAGAGATTGTCCATCTTTCTTTTTTGGAGCAGCTAATGGATTTGAACCACATGCCTTTGGGGATCCACAGTGGAGTGTGTGTATATTTGTGTAGTGTATAGATGCTTTGAACAGAGCCTGGAAATTCTGTACAAGTGTGAGCTGCTACTATTATTTATTAGTGTTGTTGTACTCTTTTCTGTGGCACCATGGTGCTGCCGTAGCTACAGAAAAATACTTCCCTCCTCCAGACCAGGCTGTGCTGTCCATCTCCCTTTGAAAAGTTGACCTGGGAAGGGTGTGCTTCTCGGCATCAGCATTCCCTTTGGCTTCTGTCAGCGTCAGACTCAAATTCCCCAGCAGAAATTAAATAAACATGAGAACTTGGGATACAATCCAAAGAGAGAGGTTTCTATTTTAACCAAGAGCTCCTGCCTCAGACCAAATTGCCTTCTGTGGCAAGGCCATTTTGTATTTGAGTCAGGGAGAGGACGTTAAAAGGTATGAGAGAAAAAGCATTCACTTTGCTTTTGTATGTGGAATAGCTGGAATAAGTGGCCAGCATGAGACAATGTCCTGCAAAGAAGTTAATATTTATGAGGCATTCCCCCCCATTAGCTTCCAAAAGTGATTTCAGGAAACTTAATATTAAAGCCATATGCACAATAAAATTGTGTATAGGTAATAAGTACATAGAGATATAATAGACAGATATAAATGTAAAGAAAATCATATATATATATGCAGTAAATGGAGGTAGAAATATATTTTTTAAGTCATAATTTATCGTAATTGAGCACTAAATCTAGCTCTGAGTTTTCTGGCAGTCATGACAAAATAGGAAAAACAACAGACAATCTAATTTTCATCTGGTAAAAAGAAGAATATATCAGTGCGTGGTGCTGGGATTTTTTCAGGATCCCCAAAGACTGTTGTGAAGGAGAGCAAACTTTTCAGGTTATAATGATCCTACTAAAAGTACTTGGATCAGAAACACCTCTATGCATGTCTTGGATAGGTTTTTATAGTTGATAATGGACCAGCTCGGAGTTGATAATGGCCAATCCAGGATATAAACCAACTTGGAGGGAGTGAGAGCCTTATGTGTTCTCTGTGGGCCAGACACTGGGAGGAGGTGCTGACACAGACCATCACCCTACAAAGGCTGCAGCAAGATGCTTGTTTAAGCAAATCATGAAGTTCTCGAGAAGCCTTCAGGTCCTCAGAGGATCCATTTTCATTTGCGTGGATATATTAGTTCGGCCTCAAAGTGTATCCTTGCCTAAAGAGAATGCAGGCCCAATGGAAAGTTCTACGTGCCCTGCTACAGGAGCCTTAGAAGAGTGAGAAATGTTTTTCACTTTTTCAAAACTGAAAAGTGACATGAAAGAAATTCTCCCAATAAGCAGGCCATGAGTTTAGTCAACCTAGAGGCCAGCTTAATTTACCTACGCAGTATTCTGCATTTTGACCTCTAGTTATATCTGTTGTTGTTCTTAGGTGCCACTGAGTCCAGTACAACTCGTAGTGACCCTATGAACAACAGATCTGAATTCTGTTTTGTCCTGTGCCATCCTCACCATCTCTGACACACATGAGCCCGTTGTGGCAGTCACCACGTCCATCCATCTTGTTGGGGGGGTCTTCCTCTCTTTTGCTGACCCTCTTTACCCTTCCAAGCATGATAGCCCCTTCCAAGGCATAGTTTCTCCTTAGCAACATGTCCAAAGTATGAAAGACGAAGCTTTGCCATCTTTGCCTCCAAGGAGCACTCCAACTTCATCTTTTCCAAGACATACCTGTTCATTCTTTCAGCAGTCCATGGGATATTCAGTGCTTTTCCTCAAAGACATCAATTCTTCTGTCATTCTTATTCATTGTCCAGCTCTCAGATGCATAGCAAGTAATGGGACAGACCATGGCCTGAATCAGGTGCACTTTAGTCTTCAAACTGACATCATTGCTATTCAATATTTTGGAGAGGTCACTGACAGTGGACTTGTCCAAAGCAGTATGTCTTCTTATCTCCTGACTGATGGTACCCAGGGCGTTCATTGCGGATCCAAGTAAGACAAAATCATTGACCATTTCAGTCACTTCTCCGTCTATCATGATATTGTTTATTGGCCCAGTGGTAAGAATCTTTGTTTTCTTGATTTTGAGATTCAGTCCATATTGAAGGCTGTAGTCTTTGACATTTTGCAACAAGTGCTTCAGATTCTCCTCACTTTCAACAAGTAAGGCTGTGCAAGTTGCGTAACACAGGTTGATGAGTCTTCCTCCAACCCTGATGCCGCATGCTTCATAGACTTCTATGTC
The DNA here is from genome assembly GCF_000299155.1 of Elephantulus edwardii. Taxonomy (NCBI): domain Eukaryota; kingdom Metazoa; phylum Chordata; class Mammalia; order Macroscelidea; family Macroscelididae; genus Elephantulus; species Elephantulus edwardii. The sequence continues at coordinate 7,454,653 of NW_006399825.1, read as the reverse complement.
ATGGATTATTTATTTGCTCAGTGAACAGATTGAATAGGTCTGGAGAAAGGACACATCCCTAATGCACACCTTTCCTGATTTTAAAATATATAGTGTTCTCTTGTTCTGTCTAAATAACAGCTTCTTGGCCTAGGTATGTATTTGTATGAGCACAGTTAAGTGTTCTCAGATTCCCATTGTTCTCAATGTTAGCCATAGTCTGTTGTGATCCACATAAATGCTTTTTCATAGACAATAAAACACAGACATTCTTCTGGTATTCTTTGTTTTCAGCCAGGATCCTTCTGACATCAGCAATGATAACCCTAGTGCCACAGCCCCTGATAAAGCCATCTTAAACTTCTGGTAGTTTCCTATCAATGTTTGTTTGCATGTGATATTAATGATATTGTTAGATAATTTCCACATTCTGTTGGATCACCTTTCTTTGGAGTGGGAACAAATATTAATCTTTTCCAGTCAGTCAGCTAGGCAGCTGTCCTCCAAATTTCTTGGCATAGTCTAGTGAGAAAGTCCAGGGCTGCATATGTTCTTTGAAATATGTCAATGAGTATCTCATCTATTCCTGAGGCCTTATTTTTTACCAGTGTCTTCACTGCAGCTTGAGCTTCTTCGTTTTTTACCATTGGCTCTTGTTCGTGTGGTACGTATTGAAATTTTTCAGTGTTGACCAATTCTTTTTGGTACAATGACTCTGTGTATTCCTTCCATCTTTTTTTTAATGCTTCCTGGATAGTTCAAGATTTTTCCCATGGCATCTTTCAGGCTTGGATTTGTTTTTCAGCTACCTCTTAGGTAGACCCATACCCTTTCCTTGTTCTCCATAGCTAAAGCCATTGGCAACTGATCTGTGGTTTAAGGAGCTGCTAATGGGAGAACTCCTCCTTCCACCTAGGCTTTACTTTGTAAGAACAAGAGCTGTCAAGAGAGCCCAGGATAAAAAGGTCGGCTACATACTTATCCCAGTTTTGGGGAAAAGTTATCTACAGGCCATTATTAGGTTCATTGATAAAAGGATTGTAGCAGTGTTAAGTTTACTGAAATTTATAATATAGCTGTGTAAGAGTATTTCCATGTTCTTAGTAAATACACATGGAAGTGTTTGGGGGTAAAAGGTTTTAACATAGATAAAACCAATAACCAGTCATTGTGGAATTGGTTCTGATTCCTGGAGACCCCACTGGTGTCAGAGTAGTATTGTGTTCCATAAAATTTTCACCGCTTGATTTTTCAGAAATAGAAGGTCTCTCTTCTAAGGTGTCTTTGGGAAATCTTAAACCTCCAGCCTTTTGGTTATCATCAAGAATGTTAACCATTTGCACCACCTGGGGAATCATGATGTAAATACTTGTATTCTCAAATATCTCTGAAAAATATTTTATGGGGCCTCATGTGTGAAGCAGTTGGATTCTGGAGGGTAGATTCTCTTGTTTTAGTTGAAAGTCAGGTGTAAACTCTTTGGTTGTTTTTTATCTGTTCATAATTGTGTGTGAGCTGATTGGTCCTGGATATACTAGATTTAGCTAACAATCAGCTGTGGGCTGGAAGCCTCTTGTTTAAGTCAATCAGGCCCTGATGAGCAGGCCTTTGTATTTAAACGTCCGTTGAGTACTCGGGCCTAATTGTGTTTGGGAAGAACATTCTTCTAAGTGGTACAGCACTGGTCTGTCAGTTTGCTGTACTGAAATAACTTGGGGCTACTGTGATGCTGAATGCTTTACCACTGGTGTGTCAAATGCCATAATGTTTACTAATGGTGGACAGTGTTGGGCAGAACTCATAAGAACTCAAAAGTTCATAAGTTTTCTGAACTTGGTACCAAGTTGTTGTTTTCTTGAGAAAGTGTGGAGAGGACAAACTCAACTCACTGTCTTCAAGTCCATTCTGACTCATAGCAACTCTCCATTGGGTTTCCAAAGCTGTAAATCAAAATGGGAAGAAATTATTCATCTCATCTGTCTTTTGAGTAGCCTGTGGTAGATTTGAAGTTCCTGAGACACAACTTGCTACAGACTACACTAACAGAGCTCCCTGGAGGTGATCAAGGAACTCCCTAATCAGCAATCTGTTGGTGAATGTAGACAGACAAGAGTTTTCAAATTGAGCCTGAGCTCTCTCGAAAGTATAGACCAGACCCCTAGGCTCCTGCCTCTATCATAGTCCTCTCCTCCCTACTAGCCCTGTTTGGAAGTGTTTTCCTCAACTGGCTAGGCCTCATCCCTTTGCCATCGAAGCCTAGTCCTTCCACCTGCCCACCACCTCTGAGCTGCTGCAGGAAGGCCACTCCTCCTTGTTTCCTGTGCTGCCAGTCATGGAATCCATGATGCTATTGTCCTTTAAGAGAGAAATGAAAGCCTTGGGCTGACAAGTCCCTACAAACAGGACCCTCCCCTCACCACTCACCCTCCCTGTACCCTTCTCATTCTTCCCCAAACCCAGACTGGTGAGAAACTGCTGAGAAACAACATCCACAATGAAGTCTGAGGTCACGTTTAGTTCAGCACCATTGCCTGCTTAATTGGCTGATTCTATTGCTGCTCCCCTCATCTGCCAACACAGCCTCTAACAAGCTGCTTGCAGGGCAATTAATCCTCAGGTCCCTCAGACCTGGGCTATTTAAGGATCTGCTCCCTCCTGAGCACTGGCTTATCTATAAGCCTGTTGGGGGTTGGGGGGAGGTCCTCACTAAGAACCTTGGTATCCTAAGGAGAGGGCTCTAGGATCCAGGAAGGAAACTCGAGCCTATCTACAGTGCCTGAAAAAGGCAAGTCTGGCTGTCCTTAAAGGTGGCTCTATAGCTGAGGCAAAAGCAGTGGAGAGGCAGTTAAGTTTAGTGGTTAGAGAATATGCAGCCAGGCAACCCCTGGCTCTGTCCCTTATCAGCTAGTGACCTGGGGGAAGGAGTTTATCTTTTCTGGGCTTCAGCTTCCTCTCCTGTGAAAGCAGGATAAACGTAAACAACCATTACAATAATACCACCACCAAGTAAGGATGATATAATATTGTCTATGCAAAGTGTTGAGCACAGTGCCTGGTGCCTATTAATAGGGGAATAATGAAAATAAAACAGCAAATTAAAATCAGAAGCAGATGTTTTTAATCCTCAATTGGAAGAAGGAGTGACAGGGTGGGGAGATGGTGTGTCCCTTGGTGGGGATGAGAGGCAGCTGTGGAGTCAGTCAAGTTTGGGCAGAATTGAAACTTGATTTTTACAAGACCAATGACTTTCAAGAGGGAAGTCTTCTGTGGGTGCCCCAGCAGGGGGTGTGTGTATATGTGTGATCTGTAGAAAGATGATACATAACCAGGTATCATCATTCCCGTCATCATTATCCAAATTTGGGGTGCACATTACAAGGACTTCTACATCATCTCATCTGATCCTCAGAACAACCCTGTGGGATTGGTTGAGAAGTGGTCACCCCAACTTTTGTATTTCAAAATGAGAAAAGAGAGACTCAGACCACTGCTTGCCTAAGTTGACAACTGGATGTGTAGAGGGATCTGGGTTCTATTTTTTCTGTTTGCATCTACATTGTGCTGCCAGGAGAACATGCTTCACTATCATTGCTGAGGAGACGGGTGTTTTATGACCCTAACAGGTCCGGGGAGCTCTGGCATGGCATTCTGTAGAGGATTGTGCTGCCAACCCAGAAGCTGCCCTTCTTTGGCAGCTTGAATCGACCAGCTGCTCTGTGGGAGAAAGTCTGACAATCTTCTCTGATGCAATTTACAACTTCTGAAAACTCACTGGAGGGTCAGCAATGGATTGGAATCCACTGGATGGCCATGAGTGAGGAAAGTGTGACTAAGAGAGGTTTCCACTCCTGGACTCAATTCTTCTTTAAATACGCACTTGGTCCAAGCTAATAAAATGGAAGCACCCCTCACCATTCTGCACCCATCCCCTACCTACTACCTAGATTTACAGCCAAAGGCAGGACTGGTGGCTTGGACTCGAAAATATGTCTATCCATTTCCATTACTAAGACTGACACCCCTGGGCTGGCTGTTCTCCCATTAGGGTTTAAAGAAGCTGCGTATCACTAATAGCTGTTCTCCCTGTTTTCATTTCGTAGCTGAGCTGGAGGTTGCTGTTCCATCAGATATGGTCAGGAGAAAGGCAAGTCCCAAAGGGAAAAGGTTTCCTTGTGTTTTGATGTTGGGAATGCAGAGACAGTTCTTTGAAAAATAGGAAAGAACACTCTTTTTTGTCTTCTGTTGAGACCAAAACAAAGCAAAACAAAAAGTCCCCCAACTAGGAGGTCATCACCAATTTCTTTCCAGCCTCCAGTCTACCAGGGTGAGGAGGAATTCGATGAGGCATATAGATGGTTGGTAGATAAGCTGATTGACTACTCTGGTAAAGATGGTTTGAGCTCTTCTGTTTGCTGGGAGGGATGCCATGTCCCTCCCCCATACTCCTCCTCATTGTCCTGCTCCACTTTGTCCACTGGATTTAGAAAGGACAGTTTATTTATTGGAGCCCCTTTCTCATAGTGATTAAGTGCACAACTTCCATTTGAACCCAGTAGCCACTCTGCAGAAGAAAGGTGAGGCAGTCTGCACCTGTGAAAAGTCATGGCTCCTGTAGAAACTAAAAGGAGCACCAGTAGCATAGTACGTTATGTGACTAAAAGTTCAATGTATCAAATCTATGAGGAGCTTCAAGGTAGAAAGATGGTTATCTCTTGATGTTTAAGAAATTATCTTCCCATAAAGGTCTGCAACCTCAGATCCTAGATGGAGGGTCGTCATGAGTTGGTACTGACTCAATGGTAGTAGATTTGGTTTGGTTTTTGAAAACCACATGGTGCAATTCTATCTCGTCTTACAGACTGCTATAGGAATCAACTTGATGACAGTGAGAGCGTAGTTGGAGTGCTCCTTGGAGTCAAGGATGACAAAGCTTCATCTCTCATTTTGCTTGGAACAGTGGTTGTTGTTGTTAAGTGCAGTCGCATTGTAGGTGACTCATAGCAACCCTATGAATGAAAGTCCCCAACACTTGTGTGTGTGACTTTCATCCTTTCTCCAAGTTCATAGGGTTTCCAGAGGCAAGCTATTTACAGAGGTGGATGCCACTCTTGCTTCCAAGCTTGTTTAACCAGAACAGTGGAGGGTCAATAAAAGAGAGGAAGACCCCCAACAAAATGGATTGACATGATGAATGAAGCGATGGTGTGTTTGGTACAAGATAGGACATGATTCACCTCTGTTTTTCATAGTCATACTCAACTCAATGGCACCTAACAACATTCACTAGGAAAACTGAGACTTGGAATCTGAGTTCTTGGGTATGGCAGCAGGGTTGAGATGTTATCCTTTCTCCAGTTCTCAGAAACACAATTTTTGGGGTAGGCTGAAGAAGTAGAAAACACATAATTTTTAAGGCAAGGAAACTGTTCTGTGCATTACTGTGACAATGGGCACGTACATTTGCCAAAAACCAGAGAACTGTGGACTTGAGTTAATAATGTGCCAATATTGACTCATCAAAGGTAACAAAGGTACTATATCATGAAAGATAGCAACAATAGGAGAAACTGAGGGATAAGAGGGTCTATGAGGTGCCTTAAGCTTTCAGTCCATTTTTTTCTGTAAACATAAAACTACTCTCCCAATCTATTCCTTTAAAAAAATTGTCTTTATTTAAAAAAAAAAATGTTTGAGGAAATTGTGTAAGATGCTTGAGAAGGCGAGAGAACAGGAGTGGAGCCATTTGAAATGTCAGAATGTCTAAGGAATGTGCCTTTTCTGGGTGGTGGGATGCCAACTGGGAGTAGATGTTTTCAATATGAGTTTGGGGTAGGGAGGAAGCCTGTGGAAATTCACACATCATCCCATCTCCCATCATTTCCTTCCAATTTCCTCTTAAAAAATTTCGCCAGCGTTGGTCAGGAGCTGAACCGGCTGATTTAGAGTTCCACTTTGTACCCCTTCCTCTCATGCAGCCTTGTTAATGAGAGAGGGATGGATGGATGGCTAAAACCAGGCAGGATGTGAGGAGAAAGAGGTGGAGTCCTGATGATCCTCAAACTAGATAATTGGCCGTGATCCATCAAGGCCAATATTTCAGTCCTGTTTCTTTTAGGGCAAGCACAGAGAGGTCCTGGAACACAGGGAAGAGCTCACATCTAAAACCCTTGAAGCCTTAATAAAGAAGAAATCTGTTCGTCAGAGTGTTAAGGAGAGTGGGATAGCGTAAGTGCCCAATTAAGGAAGCCCTTGCAAGATTATTCACTCCCACGAAGTATTAAGAAGGGTAGATAATTTGTTCATTTGAGATCATACAGCAGCAACCACGAAACCCCACATTTAATAGATATTTTGTTGTTTGGCTTCCCATATCTACCTGTTCTCTCCTTAGCCTTTCTAACAAGATTCCCAGCATCCTGTGTGGAATCACCCTTCTCATCTACCGGTTTCTTATTGACTCCACCCCCAAACCTAGGAGAGAGCATGTGATCAATTCTAAGCCAACCATTGCTCTACATTCTTCCTGGCTTTCTGGGTTGGTTTCCAGTTAGAACGTCAACCAGGTTGGCCCATAAGAGCCACTTTGAGGTATGGTTGGCAACTTTTCTTAACTTGTTAAGAGAACCTAATGTGGGTGAAGACTGACAGAGAAATGAAGCCGAGAAACGGAGAGAGATAAATGGCCCAGTTGCATTGTTGAGCTCCTGGATCAGGCTTCCTTGGAAGTCAGTCCTGCATCTAGAACTTTCAGTTAAACAAAGCTGCTAAAATACCTTGCTTCAAACCCGTTTACAATGTTTTTTTCCCCTATTTATAACTGAAGCAGCTTACAGCTGATGACCAATTAGGGTACAATGCCAGCCTTGTTGCTGGGCAAAGATCTTCAGGTGAGGGGCAACGAGTTGAAATTCCAGATAAAGGACAGCTAATGTAGCGGCAAGTTTCAAGGCCTGTCCTTACCTCTCACAGAGCTCGATGCAGTGGGGGAAAGTCCAAGTTAAATTCTGGCTCAGCTTTAGTTGAACTCTTCCCCAGGCCATTACCTGAACCCCTAAGCTGGACAAGCATCAGTTTCAATGGGCGGGGGAGTAAGTAGGGTAAGAGGGCATTGCCCCAAGGCAAACATCTGCACACCTACAGGACAACCTCTGATTTGCGAACTAGAGGAACTGCCCCCCATCGCATGAAGGATGTACCTGATAAGGACGGTCAGACAAGCCACCAGTGAGGCAAGAATGAGCTTCTTTCCAAAAACCTTAGCAAAATACATTTCTCATTGTGGGCCATGCGTGACTGTCTGTGCCAACTGTTTGCCTGGGGCAGGTTATGGGCTTTTTACAGAGAAATGCCAACATAACTTACTCGTAGAAATAAACTAGTCAATGAAAACTCTATGATCATAATTGCTTGCTTGACCTGAAACCAGTCATGGGTATGGCATAGCTCAAGTAGTGTTTTACTCTGTTGTGTGTGGGGTTGACTGGATGGCACTTAACAACAGCAGTGATGTCTATTTTATAAGATTGCTGTATTAAATAAGAGAATTTGTAAATAGTGAAACAAATAGTAAATTCTCAGTAAATATCAGTTCAATTCAATCCCACCACCCCTCCCCAATCCAGTCTGTGCAAGGGTCTGCAGGACACAGGCAGTGAGGATATCTGCCCAGCTTTGTACTGTTTGTTTCCTTTCAGCTCTGGAGTCTCATTCCCATAAAGGGATGTTCGTTAGCTGGGGCAGCCTTCACACTGGGCACTGTTTTAGTTTTCTGTGGTTACTGTAATAAATTACTACAAATTCAGTTATTCAATCAACCCAGTAATTCCTGCATACAGTTCTGGAGGTTGAAAGTCTGAAATTAATTGAGATCAAGGTTTCACAGGGCTTGTTCCTTCTCAAAGCTCTCTGGTAGAATTGGTTTCCTTCTCCTTTTCAGTTCCTCTTGGCCACCTACATTCCTTGGCTTATGGCCCTTTACCTCCCTCTTCAAAGAACATTACTCCCTTTTCAGCTTCTGTCATCACATCACCTTCTCTTCTGCAGTCAAATCCTGTGTGCCTCCTTCTTATAAGGACACTCGTGATTACATATAGATTCCACTCAGTTAATCTACAGGACATCACTAGTGTCCTTATAAGAAGGAGACAACAGACAATCCAAGCTAACAGCCCTGTCTAAAAAGTCCTAACTTAATCATACCTGCAAAGTCCTTTTTGCCATATAAAGTCATTTTCACAGGTTTCTGGGATTAGGACGTGGGCCTCTTTGGGGACCATTATGTAGCCATGAGGAATCACAGCTGATCCTGGCTGAATTCAGAGAGCAGCTTTTCTCTGACTAGGCCTTGGCTATTGAGCCTCAGAAGACAAAACACACTTCTCCTCAGAGGGCTCCATGACCACCCTGTGTGTTGTGTTTTCTTTGCTGGTGAAATTCTGCTAACCATCTTCATTTGTCAAAGGCAGCAGGCAATAAAAGTCCTGGCCACATTCATCTTGCCCTCTGCTCACGGATTTGGGTCCACGGATGCCATTGCTGTTGACCTTAGGGTCCCCCAACAGCCCTCCTAGAGCCCACAAGGATGCCCAGTGGCTGGACCTGGCCCTGCTCCCACTGTCAGCCTATTAATTCCCAGGAGGCACAACAACAGCAAATATGTTGCCTTTCTCGTTAGATAAAAGCCATCATCTGAGTCTGTGGTAGGTGTCCCAACTCCAGGGAAGTCTTTCTCACACAGGCCTGGGTTGGGCTTCACGGGAGAAGGCCGTTAATGTCAATGAAAACAAAGTGAAACCACAGGCCCCGGCTCTGTGGAACTTTGTTCTGCCAAATCCTTCAGGCCACACAGCTCTGCCCTCACTCCCCTCCTCACTGTGCCAGGACATCTTTGTGTGACTTTTCAAGAGCAGCACAGCTGGCTTCCAGGAGGTGGAGGAAATGGCTTCAGAGGACTTGGCCTGTCAGGAGTACGGGAGAGAAGAAAGGGAGAGGAAATTCTCCTCACACTGTGAAGGTGGGAGATGGTTCTTCTTAGAATCAGGATGAAATTGAGATGTTGCTCTGATTGTTGCTTATGAGTCACTATTTGGGTTAAAATATTAAATTTTAATAGCAAGAAGGATGTACTTATTATAACTACCCTCAAATAGAGTGAGGGAAGAATCACCCCAGATGCTAGGAAATAGATTTTTGTAATGTATTTTTTATGGGTGATTATGAAGCTGTGTATTTATCTAATAATGTCCTTGTGTGAGCTGAAATGAGCACATTTTACTAATTCAGACTAATTAGGTGGGAGGGTGTAGTGAGGTATTTGAACTACTATTTTAAAAAAGAAATGCAGTTTTATTATCTTCAAGAGTTTTGAGTAACTAAGTTAACAAGATGTTGCCTAGGAGATATATTTATGGATTTATTCTTGATGTAGGAAAGGCCCCAGTTGAGAATTTCATTATTTGGAAGGTAATATTGGCAAACTGAAGGTGAGTTCTTAAAGGTTACATTTTTTGTGATCTGAGTATTATGTATGTGAATATTGATCCTGTTGCAGCATTTTGTTTTGATATTTTCGTTTTTTAAGTAATGAATATTTCCCAGTCTTCTCTCTAAGCTGCGAAGCTGTTACCACTGTTGCTGTTATGTTCTGTTGAGTTGGAACTGACTCATAAATCACCCTTCAGTGAGTTTTCAGAGGCAGTTAATCACACAGGAGTTGACTGCTCTTCTTTCTCCCATGGAGCAACTGGTGGATTCGAACTGTGTGCCTTCTTATCAGTAGGCCACTCCACCCTGTTACCATTGGGTTGAACAGAATTGTGTAGAATAGGTTGTCTACCATAGTGTAGAAGACAACTTTTCCATTGAGTTTTCAAGGTTGTGCTCTTTTAGGAGCAATTGAATAGCCTTAACTTTCAAAGTGCCTCTGGGTGGGTTGTGCTGCCAATTTTCTTGTTTGACGCTGAGCACTTAGCTATTGCTCCCAGGCATTCCAGAAAGTGTGTTCTTATCACATTTGAGAGTGTGTTGGACTGTTGTTGTTCAGCGCTGTCAAGTTGAGTAAAACTCGTAAACATTCTATGAACAACAGACCTGAACCCTGTCTCATCCTGTGCCATCCTCATCATCTCTGACACACTTGAACCCGTGGCTACATGTCAATCCATCTCATTAAGGATCTTCTTCCCTTTTGCAGAACCTCCACCTTTCCAAGAAGGATGTCCATTTCCAAGGAATAGCCTCCTTAGAAACATATCCACAGTGTGTAAGGTGAATTAAAACACAGAAAATGTTAAAGCATGTTCTGCATATCAAGGCTTCAGGTTGGGCCTCACACACATCATACTATATAATTCAGCACCACAAGACAGTCAAGATGTACCGGAAGTGGAGAGGCTCTTTGTGGTGATCTGGTCAACCATCATCTCTCTAAGCATCAGGGCCCTGAGGTCAGAAGGATGAAGTGCCTTACCCAGCGGGAGCCCATAAAGTGGCAGTAGAAAAAAAGATAGGGAAATGTGTTTCCTGCCCAGTCAATTCTCTTTCCTCTTCTGATGCTCTTGCTTAAGTATCCTTGGCTACGTTAGGTAAGAGGAGAAACAAGGAGAGTGAAGGAGAACAGGCATTGAAAGAGCAAGAAGGAACCATCTGACTCTTCTTTCTAACTGGGTTTGGAATGCAACACTGTCTATGCTTGTTCTTCCCTCTGAACAGGCTCTGTTCTCTGGTGCTAATGCAGCAGTAACAGGAGCAGGTGCATTTATCCAGTGCTTGCTCAGTGCCAGGAACCCTTCTAAGCAGTTTACATGGATTAACACATTTAGTCCTCATGACAGTCCATGAAGTAGGTGATTATTATTAACCTCATTTCAGCTACGAGGAAACTGAGGCAAGAGGAGATTAAGTAATTTACCCAGAGTCACAGGAATTGGTTAACTAGTTTTTGAGCCATCTATGTTCAGAACCCTTTTTGATCCAGTGCCATTCTGGTCTGCACATTGAGCTGTGTTCCTGAGCGTCATTGGTCCTTTGGAGTCAATGTTCTGGCTGGAGTCACCTGGTTGGTTGTCAATCACCTCATCTGTATATCTTGGTGTTTATAACATATTGTATTATAATTTTCTCTATCACGATGTGAGAAAGGCTGGGAAGCCCTACTCTATTCTTTAATAATGCTGACAGAGCATTGAATCAGCTTCTATATAGTCTGTGCTATCTACTGGCTACTCAGTAACATATAGCCACAGGCTTAGTCCCCAACCAGTGACTTAGTAGCCTCCCAGACTCCACTCAAGCCTTTTGGGGTCATCTTATAAATACGCAGAAAAGGGGACAACAGTGTGTCTGGATCTGTATAAAACTTAAAATCTCCCAGAAAGGCTATCAGAGTACATGCCTCCAGCATCATGATCTGTTTATAGGAAGGATGAAACTCCAACAGATTGCCAGTGACTTGATTCTGACCCAGCGACTCTGTGTCAGAGGAGACCTATGTTCTATTCCATTTTCAGTGACTGATTTTTTTCCAGAAACAGATCACCAAGCCTTTGTTAGTGCCTATGGGAGAACTTGAACCACTAACATTGCAGCTAGCAACAGAGTTCATTAAACATTTGCATCACTCTAAGACTCTATATGAAGGACCAAACCTCAAACCAAATTCATGCCATTGAATTAATTCTGACTCCTAGAGAACTCTATAGAGTGGAATAGAACTACCCTTTAAGATCTTAAGGCTTTAAGTCTTTATAAGAACAGACTGCCACATCTTTCTTCTGCAGAGCAGCTGGTAGATTTAAACTATGTGTATTTGTGTTGGTAACTCATAATTGTTGTTGAGTAGACTCTGACTCATAGTGACCCTATGTACAACATCTCTAAACCCTGCTCTATCCTGCGCCAACCTTATTAACTCTGACACACCTACCCCTATTACCCCAGTCACTGAGTCAATTCATCTCATCAAGAGTCTTCTCTTGTGCTGTCCCTCAATCCTTCCAAGCATAATGTCCCTCTCTGAGGACTTCTTACAACATACCTAAAGAATGTCAGATGGAGCTTCAAAATCCTTGCCTCCAAGGAGCAGCCTGATTTCACTCTCTCCAGGATGAACCTGTTTATTCTCTTAGCAGTCCGTGGTATATTCAATACTCTTCTCCACCACCACATCTCAAAGGCATCAATGCTGCTTCTATCATCCTTAGTCATGGTTCAGCTTTCTGATACAAAGCAAGAAATTGTGAAGATCATGGCCTGTATCAGGTGTACCTTAGTCTCTAGACTGACATCATTGCTCTTTAGTACTTGAGAGACATCCCTCATAGCAGATTTTTTCCAGTGCAATTAATCTTTTTATTTCCTGTCTACTGGTACCAAGAGTGTTGATTGTGGAGCCAAGCAAGCTGAATCTTGTTAACAATCTCAATCTCTTCTCCACCTATCATGATGCTGTCAATTGGTCCACTGGAGAGACTATTTGTTTTCTTGATGTTGAGCTTCAATCCATATTGAAGGCTGTAGTCTTCTGCAGCAAATGTCTCTGGACTTCCTCAATTTGCTAGCTCATAGGACTGTCTTATTAAAAAAGGAAAAAGCATTAGCATTTAGGGACACAGAGCATTCTTTATTTTTCTGCTTTTGTGAGCAATATATATTTTTTAAAAATTACTCTCCCCATTATATAGGGGCACCTGCACTTCATACCAGCTTTGCAATGCTGTGCTCTCGAGAGGAGAACTACCTGTTCAGGAGCTATCAGGGTTAGAGGATTCAGCAATTATGAGCTTATGAGACGGCATGTGTGTTTAGTGGGATGGCAAATTATACCACAGGGGGAGGAAAATGAAGAGTCAATGTAAACTATAATAAACTAATTTATTGCCTCAGGAAAACTGTGGTTAAAATTAGAAATTACCAGGAAACTTGACATTTCCCTTAGAGAGTCAAAATAGAAATATAAGAAGCAGCATTGTTGAAATCATCTTAAGTTGGAAGCAGTGATTATTCAATTAAAAATAAGTGTAGTAACACTTGCTGTGTATATGGCATCTTCTAAGAATTTTTGGCTGCAAAGGCTCGAAAGGAAATCTAGTAACCCTAGAGTTCACCTTTCTTACCTTCACGATGGGTATGCTACCCCACCCAGCAGCTAACTTTTTCTCTACAAATCTCTGAAGAGGCAGCTGCTTCTGTCTCCTCTGTATGAATCTGCAACAGTTTCTTGTAACCTTTGTAGTCAGAAATTCCTTCCAATGCTTACCCTGAATCTTTTTGGTTGGGATTTAAACCCACAAATTCTTGCCTTGTCTTGGAGAAAGTGACAGATGGGATTAACCATTCACATTCTTAAAGAACACAACTAAATCAATCTCTGACTTATCATCCCTCAAAAGGCAGTGAGGACTGACTTCTCCCAGGGAATTGTTGCTGGACTTCCTTCAAACCCAAGCCACAGTGCAGCTCCAGGTTCCACACCCCAGCACAATGAGAGCAGGGGAAGTCTTCGTGGGTCCTGGCAAGCTCTGTAGTGCATGATCGTGTCTGTAGAGTCAAGGGCTAGCCAGTGCCTAGCTTTTTAGGGAGAATGAACTTGTGGTTTCATTATCCCATAAAAACTTAGGAAATACAGGAACTGCAGGGAGAAGTAGAGAACCCAGCACTTAGGAAGGACAAGGCTGGTGTGCACACCACTTTGCGTAGCCCAAAGACCTGGAACACTTTAGTTAAAACCCGCTGAATCTATCCATTTCTTCATCTGTGGAAAGAAAAAAAAGTCACCCAACTCAAGAGGCTCCAGTCCTTGGAGAAGGAACATCATACTTAGAAAGGTGGAGGGTCGGTGAAGGAGAGGAAGACCTCCAATGAGATGGATTGACACAGAGACCACAGCACAGATTGTGTGGATGGCGCCGGATCAGGTAAGGTTTCATTCTGTTGCATATAAGGTCAGAGTGAGTCGGAACTGATTGAACAGTACATACCAACAAGTGCCCCCACCTTACACAGCCTCACAGAATTAAGATCAGGTGAGAAAAGCCTGCTGTGCTCTCAGCCCAGAAGGTTAGCTGGCCTCCCTTAATTCAGTTTTCAGTTGTTAGATTCAACTGAGTGCGAAGATTAAGTCTACAGTACAGCAGTCTCATTGTTGGCCTGCACCCTGCTGAGCTGAAGATTGCTGACAACTTTACAATTTTGTGGTGCTTCACATATGGAGTCACTATGAGTCAGAATTCACTCACTGGCAACAAACTTGGAGTTTGGTTTGTTTTGTGTTGTGTTTTGTTTTCTCTTTATTCATATGGTCACGGTCTGAATATATGTGACAAATCTTATGTATAACTGGAGTTAATATAGCCCACTGCACAAAGACCAAACCTTATTACAGTCAGTCCTTTGGATCAGGATCTAGACAACAGAAGATCTCCATCAAAAATACAAATGTTTTCCCTGGGGTGTGTGTGGGGTGAGTATTCATTAACAGCTGTGTCTACACTGTCACCCATATATTCATGTCGTAGCAGAGAGCTGCATCCATGGGGTGGCAGTGAGCATGGTGACAACCTCACTCACCCTAGACAGCACTTCCTGTCCAGTGTTGTTCTTGGAAGCGTTCCAGATCTGCCATTTTGCAATTCTGTGACCTTGAGTAACTTGCTTAGACCTTCTGAGACTTAAGATTTCCATTCTTGGGGGTGGGGGGTGGGAGGAGAATAGAACAGGCATATACCCAACAGGCAGTTCTGAGGACTGAAAAGTAGGTTGTGGGTGTTTGTATTTTGCAAGCCAGGAAGGGAAATGCAAATGTTGGTTGTTGTCATTACCAGGATCTCCATCTGGTTTCCCAGGATTGGGGCCAGCGAGGACAGACGTGTAAATCATAAGCTAGTTACTCAGGGACACTGGGTGGGTCTGTGTTAGGGGTGTCTGTGTGTGTACGTGTGCAAAAGGGGAGTCTACTCAGGGACACTGGGTGGGTCTGTGTTAGGGGTATGTGTGTGTGTGTGTGTGTGTGTGTGTGTGTGTGTGTACGTGTGCGAAAGGGGATTCTGTGCCAGACACCAAGATCAACATAGCCCGACAGCTTTTGTTTTAGCCCCGACTGGGTGCTAGATGCTGTGCTAACCACGTACCTGCATTAGCTTGAGCGTTCATGCCATTTCTATGAGTTGGCAATGACGCCTAGTGATCTTCCAGGGGGATTTCAGAGGCAGGAAATCACACGGGGAGATTGTCTGTCTTTCTCCTGCACAGCACCTGGTGGATTTGACCTGCATGTCTTAGTGAAACAACCCTAATAGCCTAATAGTATTAGTATTTAACCCTACTATCATTGATATTTTCGTTTGGAGTTCAGAGAGTGTATAGGTCCAACATCACACAGCCAGCAAGAGGCAGAGCTAAGACTCAAACTCAAACTAGGTGTCTCTGGGATGCATGTTCTTTGCACTGACTCCCTGACAGTGCCTTTTTCAGATTCTTGTACCCCCAAACCTTCACCAGGAAAACTGTTTAAACGAGGAGTCAGCAGATTCCAAAATGGCTCCAACTTGTGGAAGACACAGCAATCTGGTCTTGCAATTATACTGGGGAACCCTGTCAGTCCACTGGGCAGGCTGAGTGATCCCTAATGAGAAGTGACCATCCTGTGTTTGATCTTACCCCAAAGCGCCTGTTCCTCATTTGGGCATTAGTGGTTGTAACAGAAGTAGTAATAATATTTCAACAACAGTGGTGATTAGTTACAGAAGGAGCCAAGTGGCAGCTCATCTCCATCTAAAAAGGGCTCCAGGCCTTTCGGACACCCTAGCCCAAACAGACTCCTTTCAAGACTGAGAACATTCCCCAGCCTGGCACCCAGCCGGTGGCAGCAGAGATGTTGTGACTCAAATCCCTTCAAGCTCAA
This sequence comes from Elephantulus edwardii, assembly GCF_000299155.1. Classification (NCBI taxonomy): domain Eukaryota; kingdom Metazoa; phylum Chordata; class Mammalia; order Macroscelidea; family Macroscelididae; genus Elephantulus; species Elephantulus edwardii. The sequence continues at coordinate 7,438,776 of NW_006399825.1, read as the reverse complement.
AAGAGTTTTTAATGGGTCTGCAAGAGAGAAGAAAGTGGAAGAAAAGCAATAGGGAGGCAATAAGGGGGTGGGGGTGGAAAAAAATCCCAACGAGAGGGAATTAACCCTTTCTGCACAGGGGCTGATTCCAGCAGGGAAGGTGTGGAAGTGCGACCAGAAGCGACAAAGCAGCATGCTGGGAATCCAAACACTTATATTTCAAAGCTGGGGTCTCAATCCAGCCCTGACTTGATATCACTTGCTTGTTAATGCTCAGCCACTGGTGTGTGTCTGACTTGGGAAGAGGAATGAAGGGTGATCTCTTTCAATCACTTAATCCTTCATCGCCAGGAAGTGAAGGGACTGTTGGTTTCCTCTTGAGGCCTCCTGAGCCAGAAGGCCAACTTTGTAGGTGTGTAGTTTCACACCTTGGGTGTCTTCCAAACAGGGATCAGGAACAGGCATGAAGGAAAACATCCCCTCTGTCAGGTCTGAGTCCCTTCTGCTCTGAGAACCAGCCTGTTCAGATGGGCAGAGGCCTGGCCAGAGGAGGGAGAGGCCTCCTGCGTGGCAGAGAACAAATGTGGGAGAAGTGGACATGGTTTAATTTAGCCAGCAAAGTGTCATAATTGTCTCTTCAGTGACCACAAGGTACAAACTCTGTGGAGGATGACTGTCTCCAGACCCCTATTTAAGGATCCAGACATAACCATGAGTGTTAATAATGTGAAAGGAGTCATCCTGGCTTTGTTTTGTTTTGTGCCTTGGTGCTAAGATTCTAGGCTTGCAAATGTACTGCTTATTTTCTGAACACATTGATTCTGTTAAAAACTTGTTTTCTGAAGCTACACAGTTAAACCCCAAGATTAACAAAACAAAACAATGATCTATTTTCCCCGACTTCTAAGCTCCCATTCTCTTCGTCTAAACTTTGGATAATGTTCAGGCTATGTTTTGAGTATATTTTCCCTCTATAGAGAAAGCTCAACTAATCAACAGTCTTGATTGATCTTGTAGGTACCACCCTGGGGTGGCCAGAGGGCAGCCTGCGTTAACACCAGTGTGTCTCAGTTCTTTAAGGGAGAGATAAGAAAACTACAAAAGGTAAATTTGGAGAATACTATGAAAATATCATGTTGACTCAGGGGATGTCTGGAAAGGCCAGAGTTCCCCTTCTCCAACCCCAGGCCCTTTTTCAGTGGCCTTTTTAGCCACATCTCACATGTAGCTCAATTTATGTTTGATTTTATGTCATTCTTCCTAAGAAGCAAAGATGGTAAGGTTTTGGTTCCTTGGCCTTAGAGAGACACATCTCTAAGAGGAGGATATTATGTTTGGTAAAGGAGAGGAGCAGAGAAACTGAGGGAAGTCCTCAGTGAGAGAGGTGGATGCAGTTGTCAAATAATGATCCAAGCCATGGTGTGGTCAGTTGCTTCAGACACATGTGAAAGTTAGGCCACGACTAAGGAAGACCAAAGAACTGATGCCTTCGAAGTGTGGTGTTAATAAAGATATTGCCAAAGCAACGGACAAATCTGCCTCAGAGCAAGTGCAACCAGGGTGCTCCTTGGAGTCAACGATGATGGAACTTCATCTCACATACTTTGGGCATGTTGGAAAGACATCATCCTTGGAAAAATTGTTATTGTTTGTGGTTGTTAAGTGCTATCGAGTCACAGGTGACTCATAGCGACCCTATGAAGGAGAGTCCTCAATGCTTGGGTGCCTTTCATCCTCTCTCCAGGTTCATAGGGTTTCCAGAGGCAAGCAATTATGGAAATGGATGCCACTTCTCCTTCCAATTGGAAAAGCAGAGAGTCAGAAAAATAGAGGAAGTCCCTGCGCGAGATGACACAGTGGGCCTTGTCGTCGTGGGCTTGATGACATCAGTGGGCTTGAGTATGAACATGGCCGATATTGTGGATATGTGGCAAGGTTCTGATATGCTCACAGAGTCACTATGAGTCGTAGCCTATTGGGTGGCACATAACAACAACAGTATCACACAACAATCATGAAAATGACACAGGACTGAGCAACTCTTTAATTTTTTTTGTACACGGGTCTCCAGAAACTGGAGCCACTTTGACGGAAACTAACAACATTTTATATCACTAGTGCTAATTGTTACTATTTATTAAGCATATGCCATGTGATGGTGGTGGTTGTGTACTGTCGAGTTGGAACCAACCCATAGCTGACCCTCCAGCAAGTTTTCAGAGATAGTTAATCCATGTGGCAGGTACTGCTATATTGTCTGTTTATATCCTCAAATAACCCCTCATGTTAGGCAGATGTTAGCGGACGTGAATCCGTGTTTACCCTTCTAACTGGATACTCCTCTTCAGAGACTGTAAATTTGAAAAAGACTTTGATTTTGCAAGAGGGTGCTAAGGAAGATAGATACCAGCTGTACCTAGTGGCAGAATCTTCGATGAGGTGCAAACATTGGAAATTGTTCCCTGTTGTTTTTGTTAGGTGCTGACAGTTGACTCATAGCAACCATAGGAACAAGAGAGCAGAACCCTGTTCTGTCCTGTGTCATCCCTGCATTCTCTGACATACTCAAGCCCTTTGGTGTAGTCATTGTGTCAGTCCATCTCCCTGAGGGTCTTCCTATCTTTCAGTGACCCTCCAATTTTCTCAGCATGATGTCTTTTCCAAGGACTGTGCCCTCCTGAAATCATACCTGAAGACTGTGAAATGCCATTTCACCATTCTTACGCCTAATGAGCACTTCCTCCAAGACAAATTGGTTTGTTCTTTTGGCAGTTTATGATATATATTCAGTATTCTTCGCCAGCATCACACTACCAAGACATCAATTTATTCCTTGGTCTAATTTTTACATGCATAGAAAACAATCGAAAATACCCGGGCTTGGATCAGGTACATCCATCCTTCTCTAAGGAATAACCTCTCCTAGCAACATGCTCAAAGTATGTGAGACAAAGCTTCATCATCTTTGCCTCCAAGAAGCTCTCTGGCTGTACCTTGTCCAAGACCTCTATGTTGATTCTTTTGACAACCCATGCATTTGCTTCATTATCTATAACAGTCTATGATCTATGACCAATTGCAACAATGGGATCCTAAAATGTTAAGAATGATGCAAGCCTGGTGCACATCTTTTTTGCTTGTCAAACATGCAGTATTCCCTTGTTCTGTTTAAATAATTGCTTCTTGGTCCACATATGTATAGGTTTCACATGAGGACAATTGAATGTTTTGGAATTCAGATTTTTTTTTCAGTGTTATCTGTAATTTATGATCCAAGCAGTCAAATGCCTTTTCATAGTCAATAAGACACAACAACCACCTTTCCTCCATGCCTAGTCAATCTGTATGCTGATTGTGTGCTGTAGGCAAATAAATCAAGAAGCTGAACCATATGAAGAATGTGGCATCAGGACTGGAGGAAGACTCAGCAACAAATTACATCATGTAGATGACACAACCTTACTATCTGAAAGTGAAGAAGACTTAAAATACATTCTGAAGAAGTTAAAAGATTATAGCCTTCAGTATAGATCACATCTCAACATCAAAATTAAAATCTTCACAATTAAATCAACAGATAACATCATGATAGATGAAGATTGAAGTTGTCAATGATTTCATTTTACTTGGATCAGAAGTTAACTCTCATGGTAGCAGCAGTCAAGAAATAAATGATGTGTTATGTTGGACAAATCTGTTGGTAAAGGGCTCTCCAAAGTCATAAAGGGGAAGGATATCAATTTAAAGACTAAGGTGTACCTGACATAAGCCAAGATAATTTCAATTGCTTAATATGCAAGTGAATGTTGTAATACCAAAAAGAATTGATGCCTTTTGTGGTGTAGAGGTCTGTTGACTCAAAATCTGGCTTCTCTAGAACCATTGTGTTTTGCTTGTTTTTAATTTCTGGGGCAAACTTCTAATCCAGCTGCCCTGTGGACAGACAGCGCACCTACATCATCAACAGCTGTCTGAGTTGTTTCCTTTCCATAGATCATTTGCTTATCAATGAGGGGATTGGCTAGTTTGGTGACTAAATTGAGCAGTTTCGGCAACACAGTTTGGGAACCTCAACACCAGGAAGGAAGCATAGAAAGCAGTGTGCATCCTTCAGGGCCAGAAGTTTCTGTGCTAGAGTTGTCTTGCTATTAGTTAAGAAGCTATCTGAACCAACTGAGGAATTGCATCTTGCTGTGACCCTGGTTTGGGATTGTTATTCACCAAACTTTACTTCCCCTGTGAAATAGCCTTTGCTTTCCTATCCTCCCCGCAACCTGTTTCCCTAATAAAACCCACAATTGTGAGTAAAAAGGTATTCTAACACATTTCCACATTTGGGACCCAGTAATTAGTAGAAGTGGTAAAGTTCTGGTGGCTTGGTGGCAAGAGGCTACACTGCAATCTCGAAGGCACACGGTTCGAATCCACCAGCTGCTCCACGGGGAAAGAAGGGTTATCTCCTCCTGTATGATTAACTGTCTCTGAAAACCCACCGGAGGGTCAACTATGGGTCTGTGTTGACTCTATGGTACACAACAACAACTATTGGTAGAAGTAGGAAGACAGTGACTGCAGCAATGGGCTTGAGAGTTGAAGATTGTGAGGATGGCACAGGATAGACTAGGTTTCAGATCTGTTGTTTATAGGGTTGCTATGCGTTGTGCTCGACTCAACAGTACCTAACAACAATAGGTACAGTCAAGCGTGGGGTCTTGCCTGACCATACGGGGATCAGTTTTATACTGTGAATATTGCCAATGAGGAAAATTTCCCCTTTGTAGAATGACTAGAGGTTTTCCTCATGTTGCCCTTGCTCTAATTACACCTTTGAATTGTGGACCTGGAGCACAGTATTGAATAGCCCATGGACTGCCAAAAAGAACAAACCAATCTGTCTGGAGGAAGTACAGCTATGGAGTACCCCAGAGACAAGGATGGTGAAACTTCATCTCACATACTTTGGGCATGTTGCCTTGCAAAAGGCATCATGCTGAGAAAAGTGGAAGGGTTTTGAAAGAGAGGAAGGTCCTCGAAGAGATAGATTGACACAGTGATTCCAGCAATGGGCTTGAGCATGGCAGAGATCATTAGGCAGGCACAGGATAGGGCAAGGTTCTGTTTGTTGTTCATGGGGTTACTCTGGGTTGATGGCACCTAACAACAACAATAAAAATGATGTCTGTCTAGAGACTAAAGTGCACCTGATCCAGGCCATGGTCTTTGCAATTGCTTGCTATGCATCTGCAAAGTGGACAATGACTAAGGATGAAAGAATTGATGCCTTTGAATTGTGGTGCTGAAGAAGAGTATTGATCATACCATGAACTGACAAGAGAACAAATAAGTCTGTATTAGAGAGGGTGAAACCAATTTGCTCCTTGAAGACAAGAATTTTTTTTCTAGAAAATTTGTCCACGTAGACTTACTTTTAATGTAATTTTTTTAAAATTTAGGTTGTTTATTTTTCATTTCAATGAACATCTACAGAGATTTTGGGATTCCATTCATTCATTGTTGCACCCTTCTCCCC
>NW_006399825.1:7420166-7433052 GCF_000299155.1 Elephantulus edwardii | reverse complement strand
CACCCCAATGCCAGCCTCATTCTACAACAGTGGCACCATATAGCATTTGTCCCTTTGTGACTGAGATACCTCACTCAGCATAATTGAAGACAAGAATTTTGAAGCCCTATCTCACATACTTTGGGCATGTCGCCAGGAGAAACCAGTCCTCAGAGAAGGACATCATGCTCGGAAGGGTGGAGCGACAGTGCAAAAGAGGAAGACCCTGGATGAGATGGATTGACACAGTGTCTGGGGTAATGCGGGTAGATGTGTTGGAGACAGTGAGGCTGGCTGAGGATAAGGCAGAATTCAGAGCTGTTGTACAGAGAGTCAATTGGGCCTATTTCTTTTTTTTTTTTACCAGTGGATTTGGGTTTTGAACTCAGGCTGTCTTACAGAGAACCCACTTGCTTAATATTCAGTAGCTTGGCTGGGCCTCTGGATGCCTCTGAGGCAGGACAAGCAGGAAAGTGCCAATGATGAAAAAATCTTGATCCACAGGACGTGTTTACAGTTCTGGGAAAAGGTTAGGGCAAGCAAGCTGCTGAGAGGACTAGCTAACAGGAAGCTTGGGATCTTACCTGAATTCCCTTTTTCCACGCTGGTCCTGTGCCCATCACCTCACGTGTCCGGAAGGAGGCAGTGATCAGGTCTCCCCACCCCCTCTCTTCCACAAGTTCACACAAACCATCATTACCACATACTCTCAAGCCCACACAAATAACACATCCAGATGCCCTCAGACCCATGCCATGCACGGGCCCAGTTCTGGGCTTGCAAGCCGGCCCCCGCACAGCCCGTTTCCACAAGCACAGACATGTCTGTTGACACACACAAACCTCCACTGTGCTGGGTAAACAGACCCTAGAGGCAGCTGTAGTAGTCCAAGGGAGGACCAATGTTTTCCTGGTAGAAGCTAGAACTAAAGGTTACCTCATTTCAGATAAAAGAATTGTCTGTCTGTCTATCATAAGGATCCTTGGCTGGTGGTGTAGTTAATGCTTGGGCTGCTCACTGAAAGGTTGGCATCTCTAACCCACCAGTTAGTCCACAGGACAAAGATGGAATCCTTCGTGAAAGGTGAGGTGATGGGCAAAAGCCCAGAGTGGAAAAAGGAAGTGCAGACAAGGCCCCAAGCTTCTTATTAGCTAGTCCTCTCAGCTGGTTGTTTGCCCCTAACCTTTTTTAATGTATATAAAAGATCGTGTGCTCCTGGTCTCTGTCAGCCCAGTGTCTGGATGGAGCTGGGGAATAGTGAATGAAACCAGGGTGGGAAAGTGAAGTAGGGGGGGATTCAACTAATTAAGTAGACCTAAATCTGATTCTTCACATCTGAAAGAGAAGGCTCTCATCTGTGGTCTTAAGAGATAGAAAACACCAACTGTTAGCAAGATAATCCAATTTCTTTCCTCCCTTCCTCTGGAGGAGATTGCTCGGGCCCTCCTGCTTCCTCTTCATGCTGGGTCTTAGTCTGCCTAGATCTCTATCCTTCCAGCAGAATTCATATAAAAGTCTCAACCCCCTTAGAGTTCATTGTTGGGAGCTCTGGCGGCCTAGTGGTAAAAAAACTGTGCTGCAGGGTTCATTATTGTTGTTATGTGCCATCGACTCTCCTGTGACTCATAGCAACCTTATGTACAACAGCTCTGAAGCCTGCCCTATCCTGAGCCAATCTCACTAATTCCGACTCACCCTCCTCCATTATTTCAGTTACCATGTCAATCCAGCTCATCTGGAGTTTTCCTCTCCTGCCTTGTCCCTCCATCCTTCCAAATAAGATGTCCTTCTCCAAGGACTGATCTCTCCCGGCCACATGCCCAAAGCATGTGAGATGCAGATTCAAAATCCTTGCCTCCAAGGAGAAACTAGGTTTTACCCTCTCCAAGACAGACTTGTTTGTTCTCTTGGAAGTCCATGGTATGTTCAACACTTTTCTCCAGCACCACAACTCAAAGACATTGATTCTTTTCTGTCATTCTTAGTCATTGTCCAGCTCTCTGATGCATAGCAAGCAATTGTGAAGACCATGGCCTGGATCAGGCACACCTCAGCCTCTAGACTGACATTGTTGCCCCTCAGTACTCTGGAGAGATCCCTGATAGCAGATTTTCCCAGTTCAATTTTTCTCTTAATTTCCTGAGTGTTGGTGCCTGTTGATTGTAGAGCTGAGCAAGTAGAAATTGTTAATAACCTCAATCACCTCTTCATCAATCATGGTGCTGCCAGTTGGTCCAGTGGTGAGAATCTTTGTCTTCAGGATGTTGAGCTTCAATCCATATTGAAGATTATAGTCCTTGACCTTCTGCAGCAAATGCTTCAGGTCCTCCACAGTTTCAGCAAGCAAGGTTGTGTCATCTACATATTGCCGGTTGTTGATGAGTCTTCCTCTAATCTGATGCCACAATCCTCCTCATAAAGCCCAGACTCCCAAACGATCTGTTCTGCATAAAGATCGAAGAAGTATGGAGACAGGACACATCTCTCATGCACTCCTTTCCTAATTTTGAACCACGCACTGTTTCCTTGCTCTCTTTGAGGACTGCTTCCTGGCCCAAATACAGGTTTCACACATGAGTACAAACAAGTGTCCTGGGATTCCCATTCTTCTCAAGGTTAACCACAATTTGTTGTGATCTTTTGAATAGCCAATGAAACACAGGTAGACATTTCTCTGGTCCTCTTCTGCTTTCAGCAGAGATCCATCTGACATTGGTGGTAATGTCTCTTACACCACAGCCTCTCCTAAACCCAGCTTGTATTTCTGATAGTTCTCTGTATATGTACTGTTCCAGTCAATTTTGTACAATCTTTAGCAGGATTTTGTTTGCATGTGACATAATTGATATTGTTGGATAATTTCAACATTCTGTCGGATCACACCTTTTTTTTTTGATCTCTTCCAGTCACTTGGGCAGGTATATGTCCTCTAGATTTTTTTGGCACAACATAGTGAGGATGTCCAGGGCTGCATCTGTTTGCTGAAATACGTCCATTGGTATTCCATCAATTCCTGGAGCCTTATTTTCCCCCAATTCCTTCAGAACAGTCTTGCCACTTGATCATCTATTGTTTCATGGAATTCTTCTGTGTCAGCCAATTCTTTTTGGTACAGTGGCTCTGCATACTGCTTCCATCTTCTTTTAATGCTTCTTGGATCATTCAATAGCATTGCAACTTGAGGCAGTGTTCATTAGGAGGCATTTATTTCTGCATGTTCTTGAAGAGTGGGAGAGAGGATAACTTGATTCACAATGCAAATTACTCAGCCTTGACTTTCCCTCTCTCTTCCCAGGGTGATCATACAGGTCATTAAAAAGATATGATTGCTCTGACATAGCAGTGATGGCGGATGTGGGATGCATGCCGGCCCTCTGGGCCCTAGCTCACAGAGTTGGTGACCCGGTTCTGAGGCCACTCTAGAATTGAGATCTACTTCAGCTAACTTTTGTCTCTGTTGTTCAGGGTCTTTGGACAAGTTCCTTTACCTTTGAGCTCTGGTTTCCTCTTCTATAAAAATAAGGCACTAAACACAGAACTCCTGGCACAGAGTAGGTGGGAAGTCAGTTTTCAGGACAGTCCTGCAGCCTGGCAGTTATATCTCACTATCCTCTCCAGTCTAGCTACTGGGTCTCAGCCAGTTGGGAAGTGTCACCCAGATCTTATACTGTGATAAGTGCTCCTTCAAACTTACCTTCTCCTTTAGGCTTGGGAATTCAGAACCCTCAGAACTATCTACACCCTTGCTTTCACCCAGTTGATCCAGAGACATGGGGTAATATGTGGTGGATAAAATCACTAAATTGTCTGCTATAAGGAGGGGGATAGTATGGGGGATGTGTGTGTGTGTGTGTGTGTGTGTGTGTGTGTATTGTGTATCATTCAGTAGATTCCAACTCATGTAACCCTATAGGTCAGAGCAGAACTGTTCCATAGGATTCATAAGGCTGTCATCTTTACCTCAGCGGACTTTTTCTCCTGCAGAAGTGGCTGGTGGGGTCAAATGGCCAACCTTCAAGGTAACACTCCAGTGCTTTAACCACAGTGCCACCAGGGCATCTTGAATTGTATGGTATGCAAATTAGACTTCCATTTATTTAAAATAGTATATGCAAAGAAAGGAAGTGGTGAAAATAAGAAATGCACGCAGAACATGGACAACATTCAGTGTTCCAAAAGCTTCTGCCTCTCCTCTCACCCCCGGAGCCTTTTCACATGTACCACGTGTGCCTTCTCCGATCACACCCACCAGAGCTGAGCTTGGGAGGAAAGTGAATTTGGGGCAGTGACAGTGCACAATCGGTGGGAAATTCACACATCTTATTGTCACCTAAGAGATGGTGCAGTGTGAAAAATACGATGGCTTTCATGAAAGGTTTAAACAAATCTCTGGCTGACAGAGGCAGTCCTAACCTTTGAGGTTGATGTCACGAGTGTGTCAAATTAAACAAATGATGTCTTATGCAATCAGAGATCTGAAGGAACAGTTAGACATGACTTCCAATTTTTAACATATTTATTCATCACAAAGTCTTCTCTTTCTCTTACATACACACACACACATCTGCCTGTATTCATGGTTCATTTTCTCACTTTTTTTTTTAAAAAAAAAGTGGGTCTTCTTCACAGAAAGCCTCGCTCAGACCCTGAGCAAAAAGGTCTTTTCCTCTCCTGCCATATCTCTAGGGACACCCCCCCCCCATCTATCTTATCAACATACTCAGCAACTATTTGTAGTTCCTGAACTCTTCCATGCCGTTGTGCATCCAGACCATGGAATGTCTGTCTCCCTCTTTGCCCAGTGACAAGTTCTTCCAGAAACATCCTTGGCTGGCCCTTTCACTGGAGGCAGCTGTTTCTGCTGACCTCTCTAGACTGTAGGACAGCTTGTGGTTACTCTCTGAATGTTGTTTGTTACTGTAGAGTTAGAACTAACCCACAGCCGACCCTTCAGTGCATTTTCAGAGGCAGTATATCACATGGGAGAAAATTGCCCATTTTTCTCCCATGAGGCAGCTGGTGGATTCAAACTGAATACCTTTGGATTGGTAGCACAATCCTCTATCACTAAACCACCAGAGCTCCTGGCAGAACACAATTCTTCCTCTCTTCTCCCCTCCCAAACCCTGTCAGCCAGTCAAAACCTACTCATGGTTGGTTGGCACTTCATTGGTTTCAGAGGTGTACATCACATGGGAGGGGATTGCCCATCCTTCTTCCTGGAAGCCACTGGGGGAATTGAGCTGCTGGAAAGAGCTTTGGACCAGCAGCACGACTCCCTTTGGACTGTCCACCACCAGAGCTCAGAGGTGGAAGTAACACTGGCTCTGTTCAGAGGTAGAAACCACAACTCACTTGCTTGACTCCTAGCCGAGATCAGAACATAGAGGACACGTTCAAGTGGTGAAGAAAAAGAAAAATGAAGATGAGGCAAGGAAGGAGAATTGTTTTGTATTTACAAGCAGTTCTCAAGTTAGGAATGCCTGATTTATGGACAACTCATATTTGCCCTTTTGAAACGATTGAACAAGCTCCCTCTGGCAACAAATTCTTCCTCACAATCCCCTTCACTTGCTGCACATGTGGCTTTTAAATTATTGAAAAGGCTTCAAGGTTTTCCTTTCACGAAAGTAAGGCTAAATAATAACCATATGAACCTGTTCCAATTTACCTACAAATTTGACTAAAGACTTGCTTGAAGATACACTTAAGAACAAACCTCATTTGTAACCTTGGGTCTGTCTGATTCCTGTTTTAACAGTACAAAAGAAAAAGGAATTATTACAAAGGGTCTGGGAATTCTACATAATTTTTTTATAGGTATGTAGTTAAATTTGTTAATAAAGTGGAAAAGGAGAAAACTCCAGCATATTTTACATCTGAATGAAACGAATTAAGAGTTTTTTTAAAAATGGTATCTTGAAGTAGTAAATACTTATTTCTCTACTATAAAATTTGTTTTCTCTCTCAGAATGACCTTGGAAAATTGGGGTTTGATTGATCTAAGAAGGACTGGATCTGGAGTTCCTTTTTTCTTTAAGTGTAAAGGACACACACAGTCATTCTCTTTAAGTCAGAAGGGCCTTAACTTCTTTTATTTGATCCAAGCACATCCCCCTCAACCCTCCCTGTGTACAAATGCATCAAGTCTGTGGACTTCAAAGGAAGTTTCACATGAGTGCTGGAGATATGGGGGTTCAGGTGGTAGGAATGGCCTCTCTTTATTAGTTAGCATTTACCAGGCATTTATAATCATTAACTAGTTATCCTGATGGAGTAATTCCCACAGGCACAGGAGGGAATCGTCTAATGGAAATGGACCCGCTGACTTGGTAACTCTACCCCTGTTTTCAAACACATCCTTTTGTGAGGCACCTTTCAGAACTAGGGGACAGTATGGTGAGGAGGGAAATCCATTAAACTGTATCAAATTCCAGAGCTGTTATTAACCAGCTGTGTGACCTTGGGATCCTCACCTGTTTCTTCAGCTGCAAAAGGAATAACATCTACGGAGGGTGGCAAATGACTAGCATATTTGCCATCCTGGATGCTGTCTTGACACCATGACAGACATCGCTAATCAATCACATTCCTTTTCCTGACCCAGGGCTTACAATTGACTAGACTTCCTTATTAGTGGAACCTAATTTACCATGCCTGGACTACATGGTCTCTTATTTGTCCCTTCCAGGTTTAACATTCAATAATTTTAAATATTATAGCTATTCATTTTGTTGTAGCAACCACCCATAACAGACCCTGTAAAACCAGACTATTCAGTTCCAAGGATCCCAAAGAATTTCCCTCTGCAAAACACTACTATGAAACGGGAAAATAAGCATTACATTCCATTTTTCCCAGAGGCACAGGCTGCCTAGAAAAAAAAGGCTTAGATACTCTACACAAGTTCCAAGTAGGGCTGAGGGCAAAGACCGCCACTGTAACTAGTTCTTCCCTTAGGATGAAGGGCTAACAGCCAGTCTTTCTATCCAGAGGGGAATTCCTATAGGAGTTAATGAGAATTTGGCATTAAAATGAATAGGGTTCCTCACTCACTGCAACAAATGTAAAATAGTACTCTCTTTGAAAAGCAGTAAGGCAGCTCCTCGAACAGTTGAACAGAGTTGCTACATGAGCTAGTAATTCTGTTCTTGCATTTATACCCTGTAAGAAATGAAACATACATCCACACAAAACCATGCATATGAATGTTCTTAACAGCATTGTTTTCAGGATCAGCTGATCCAAATTCCCATCAGCTGATGAATGAGTAAATAAAATGTGGTATAACCATAGGACGGAGGAAATCAGCAAAGTACTGATATGTGCTACAGGGCCTGTGAACCCTGAAAGCATGCTATGTGGGTGAAATTATACAGCAAGGACCATGTGGTGTTGCATGATTCCATTTATATGAAATGAGCAGAACAGATAAATCTAGAGAGATCATTGTTTCCTTAGGGGCAAGGAGGATGAAGGCATTGGGAGTGGGGGTGTTAAACGCTATTAGGGTTCCTTTTGGTGATAAAATGTTCTAAAAGAGATTGTAACGATGGTTCCATAACTGTGAATATACTAACACACCTTGAATGTATTATAGGGTGAATTTTATGGTGTGTGAATTAGATCTAAATAAAGGGTTTTTTTATTATTAATTTCAATGAACATCTACAGAGATTTTGGACTTCCATTCATTCATTGTTGCACTTTTCTCCCCGCCCACCCCCACCCCCAGTTCGCTCCTCTCCTTGAAAAGCAAAAGAAAAACTCCTTCACTGGTACACAATCACCCCCCACGCCCACCCCCAACCTGAGCATACTCCACTCTGCAACCCTCATTCCAGACGCTTATGATAATCATAATGCCCTAAAATATATTACTTTTAAACTATTCTCTCCCTCATCTTCTTCAATGCAGTAAAATAAAGCTATTTTTTTTAAACCCTGTAATTTATAAATAAAACGAGATGGTTCCGGTTTTGTAGAAATATTCATGTATCAAATTAAAGTAGCATTTGTGTTTGTGTGGTGCCCTGATGGTGGTGGGAGAATAACTATCTACAGAATGTTTTATGCTTTTCTGATAATTAGCACAATGAAGACTGATCTGATTATTTAAGGTGTGGCCCTGATGATGAGGGGAAACAACCAAACAAAAGTGTTTGTTGCCTTTGAGTAGATTTCAGCTTATGGCAACCCCATGTGTATCAGAGCAGAACTCCATGGGATCGTTTTCTTGTCTAATTTCTTTCAAGTAGATCATCAGGCTTGTCTTCTGAGATGTTCTTTGGAGGACTCGAACCTCCAACCTTTTGATTAGCTGTTGAATGTACTAGCTGTGTGTGTTACTCTGGATGAATGGTGAGAAAGAGCCTGGAGCAAGGCAGTGGCAGAGGTCAGGTGTTCTGTTCTGCTGACTTCCATAGGCACCTACATGAGATCTTGTGCAGAAGGGATTTTTTCTGTTCACACACAGGCTAGTCCTGGAGAGCTGGGGGCTGGGATTTTAACTCCAACCTGACCACTGAGAGCTGCAAACCTTCCATCTTCCTCTCGGAGACAGGCACTTCTAAAAACAAACTCCTGCTTCTGCCACCTACTTTCCACAGACCCCTGGCTCTTCCTCTGACCATCAAAGGCTAGCTCTCTTCAATGATTCCAAAGCACTTTGACCTTTTTGAAGGCAGGCTTCCCAAATTCCCTCACGTCAGTATTTCTATAGACCCCTGTGACCTCATGCAAACATACTTAAGAAGGTCACTCTAATAAACCCAGAGTGGTTTTCCTGTGCTTTTCTTGTTGATGGGAAAAGGGAAAAACATCTGCTTATGCTTTCTTTACTTCCTGGTTTGAGACCGACCAATAGAATTTAGCACAATTCTAGGAAGCCAAGCTCATTCTCCTCTGCTTCTCAAACCTTCTATCATCACCTAGCAACCACAGGGACTCTGAGGCTGTAAACTTTAATGGGAGCAAATGGCTTTCTGTTTCTCTCAGGGAACAGTTGGAATGACCAACCTTTTGGTTAGCAGCCCAGTATTTAATCCACTGCACCACTAGGGTTCCTTCTCTTACTTCAAGATGAGGAAAATCAGTTTCAGTGAGTTAAAGGAATAACTCTGAGCCCCATGACAGAGGGGACCCAGGCCTTGACCCTTCTTCAATTAAGCCCTCCACTCACTCTGTCACCCCAGAAACAGAAAAGAGGTATCAGGGGAACATAGGAGGAGCCAGCTAGAAGTTGGAAGGGACCTAAATGTGGTTCAGGGTTGATAATGTATAAATCATTAGGAACCTGCTCTCACCCCCCTTCTTTGCTTTCGTTTTAAATCATGGTAAATATATTGTAACAAATCTTTTGCCTTTCCACTCATTCTCTTTTATAAAACACGGTGAAACTTGTGAGACCAGAACTTGTTGAGATTGCCTTATTTTTCCGGGTCATGAAAGTTTCCTGCCTTTGACAGAGAGCAGTGTTACCACTTTTCTATCCCTCTCTCTTTGTGGAAATTTTCCCTCACTGAGAATTTCCCACCTTTCACAAGGTCTGCTTTTCCCAAGCTTTCCCAGAACCTTCGAGAATAAGTATTTGGGTAAAGAATTATCCCTATTTCACAAAATCTCTGGGCCTGAAACCTTAGATGCAGTGAGCTGCAGTTTGATAGAAAACCGGCCTTCTGTGTATACACAGAATAAGTGGTGGCCTTGTAAAGCATGGATTTCTTTAATCTGCCAAGGGAGCACCACGGACATGACACCGGAGGGCACAGCTGTGTTTACTCCAGGGTCACCTAGTGTTATTTATAATAAATGCTTTCGCTTTTGCACTTTGGTGACCACCTTCTCCTTTCCAGCATATGAAGTATGTTACGGCAGAACCAGACGCTGTTAAGGGGCCCACACGGCTATGAACACACCAGCCGGCCTGGGGCTTTATAGCATCCATCACGGGACACCAGGTTACTTATTAAAGAAGAGAGCTTTTATAGCATTTTCCAGAACACCATATTTTCTGGACCTAACCCACAGGGAGAGTGTTACAGTGAATGATACAGCCTTCTAGGCCGCTGGATGGGGCTTGGGGCCCCGAACATGGGGGAAGAAAATCATCAAATGATATTTATTATGTGCCATCTTGTGTATGACACGGCGCTAGGCTGTGCAAGGAGGCTTAGGATGTCTTGCTGATTATCCCTCAGGAGCTTCCATTTGGAAAGAGAACTTGGAAGTGTAAGTAAAAATAATGACCCAATTCACCAAGTACACTATGAGGGCGAAACAGGTTTAAGCTTGATTTAGAGTGTATAGTCCAAACGTTGATCTACTCAATCACTTTGAAGCACAAGAAGTTGGGTGGTTTTTGTTTTTGTTGGTTTTTTTTTTTTATTTTTCAACCATTATTTAAAATCTTATCAATTGGTCTAAATCCCCTTCCTATCTGGGAGACTGCGCTGGCTGAGTATAATCTTATCTTTCTGAGAAGACTGAGGATCTTGAAGTGTCTGGTTGATGTTTGGAGACGTTAATTGTCTTCGAAGCACTCTAAGGACATGTTCCATGTGCTGTGGGGTGGACAGGGGATTAAGTGGGCTGACTTTGATGTCAAAACCCAGCTCTGTTGCTTAACTAGCTGGGTGGGCTGGGACAAGCTGTTTCACTGGTCTGAGCTTCTGAGTCATAGTGTGTGATCAGGGGTGAAATGAGACATAGTTTTGTTGCTCTGCTATGACTGGAGATAAGTGTAAAGTCATTTTCATAGCATCTAGTACAAAACCTGAAAAACATAAACCAGTTACAGACAGGGAGACTCTAACTTGACCAAATCCTTGTGTTTCAGTGTAAAACTACCCACAGGATTTTCACAGAGGTAATCTTTGCTAGAAGGGGCTATTCCTTGGAGAAGGACATGTTGCTGGAAAGGACAGAGGGATGGCGAAGGAGAGAAAGATCCTCAACCAGGTGGCTTGACACAGTGACTGCCACAGTGGGCTCTTGTGTGTCGGGAAGTGTGAGGATGGCACAAGATAGAATAAGTTCAGATCTTTTGTTCGTAGAGTCGCTATGAGTCATACTTGGCTTGACAGCACCTAACAGCACCAACCACCTGTGAAAGCAGACCATCGTGCCTTTCTTCCAAGGCCTCTCTGGGCAGTTTAAATCCACAAGTTTTTGGTTTAACAGTCCAACGCTTAACTGTTGGTACTACTCAGGTACTTCCTCTAGTATACAGTAAACACTAAAAAAATAATGGTTCTTGTCATTGAGACAACAGGGAATATATTTCAATTTCAAGGTATACCCTAGAAATGTTGATGAATTGTAGCTGATATTCTAATACTCTGCCCAGGTCCCTTCCTCAGGACCAACTCACTCATATTCTTTGTGATTGTTTGGTGCCACTAAATCAGCTCAATGGCTTAAGCTATGAGAAAAATATTTGGAAAATATTTGCTACCATAAAGCAAGTATAGGGAGCTCTGGGTGATCTAGTGGTAAGAAGCTGCACTGCAATCCCAAAGGCATATGGTTCAAATCTATCAGCTGCTCTGCTGGAGAAAGATGGGCAATCTCCTCCCATGCAATTAAATGCCTCTTGAAAACCCTGTTGGAGGGTCAGCTATAAGTCAGTTCTGACTTGGTGGCACACAACAACAACGTAGAAAATATATGTGGCTAAAAAAAAAAAGAAAAAAATATGTGTGGCTAAATGTATTTTTTAAAAGACTGCAGCCCAGGAAACTCTACAGTAGCAGATTGCCAGGTCTTTCTTCTGCAGAGATGTTGGGTGGACTTGAACTACCAGCCTTCTAACTAGGAGACAAGAGCTGAACCATTGTGCCACTAGGGCTCATTCCAATCTCCTCTTCAGATGAGCCTCCAGAAACTGCCGTACCCAAAGTTAAACGCTCTTTAGGACTGGGTAATATAGACATATAGGTTCAGCCTTTGTCTGAGTTTGGGACAAAACTTGAACCTTTGGGGCACAGCTTTTTTAATACTAGAAGGGTATCACACTCGTCTATGCCAAATTATTGTTGTTGATATGTATTTTTTAATACACTCTGACTTATAGCCACCTTAAAAAAACCAAAACCGAACTTGAAGAACCATAGCAGTTCTAGAATTCTCTATAAGATCAGCTTGAGCCTCAGCTACAGCCAGAAGTGTATCTAACGTATGGCAGGGATAATACATGCCCAAGACACCACTTGAGAGAAAGACTCAGTGGACAGTTTCTATTAACCATTTCAGTTTCCATTCAGCTATGAGAGATCATTCAACAATCTAAACGAATTGCCATAGAATTGCCATATTTGCAGAAAATAGCGCCTCTGGTTACAGCTGCATCACAGGCCTTCCCCGCTTCTTGCACATCATCTCCTGAGAACTCTTCCCATTCAGACTTCATCTCCCAATTCGTCCTTTCCAGAAGTGTTTTAATAGAACCCAGTGTAGGATGCTGCTTAATGAGGGAGTTTTTCTTTTGCTTTTCAAGGAGAGGAGCAAACGGCGCGTGGGGTGGGGGGAGGGGTTTGTGCGGGGAGGAAGGTGCAACAATGAATGAATGGAATTCCAAAATCCCTGTAGATGTTCATTGAAATGAAAAATAAACAAACTAAATTAATAAAAAAAAAAAGTAAGTCTTTGGCCAAACGCCCCACGCTGGGTGCATACCCGCCATCTGCAGGTTTGAGTTTCCTTGGACAGGAGAAAGAAGACGATTACCTATACAATGGATTGCTGAAAGTCACTGTGAGTCTGATGACCTTAACAGTGGCAGCATGCACAAGAGGACCAACATTTTGAATGCACCACATATTTTGTTCTGTTGAATGCTTCTGCCAAAAGATGGTTAGACCTGGGGGGAGTCTGTTCACAATTCTCAGGTTCCCTTTATCATATATAA
>NW_006399825.1:7388277-7419326 GCF_000299155.1 Elephantulus edwardii | reverse complement strand
CACCTGCTCCCCCCCACCGACCAAACTGTGCAGCTCTGCAACTGCATCCTGGCCCATCCTCACCCTTCTGCCCCCAACCCTCACCTCCTTGTACCTACCCCCAATATGTTTTTCCCAATAAAAGAAAAAAAATACAGAAAAAAGTAAGTCTTTGATATTTCACTTTTCTTGATATTTGAATATTTCTCTCAAAAGTAAAACACAGACATGAATGTGAGAAGTGCACGTTCTGGTTATTTAGGTCTTAGCTGAAAGTATTTGTTTCCTGTTGATGCTGTCACCGATAGCTACAAACTCGGAGGGAAGGGAGGAGGACTGTCTGTTCCTGGATAATGAACAAGACCTATTTCTAAGTTTTCCTCTAATTGGATTTGTAAGTGAATTGGAACAACTATATTGTCGTGGTATTAGGTGCCATCAAGTCGACTAGGACTCATAGTGACCCTGTGAACACAGAGCTGAGCCTTGCCCTTTCCTGCATCACCTCATGCCTATTGTGGTCGTCATTGTGTCAGTTCCTCGCACTGAGTGGCTTCCTCTCTTTTTTTTTATTAGTTTGTTTATTTTTCATTTCAATGAACATCTACAGAGATTTTGGAATTCCATTCATTCATTGTTGCACCCTTCTCCCCGCACAAACCCCTCCCTCCACCCCTCGTGCTCTCCTGCCATTTGCTCCTCTCCTTGAAAAGCAAAAGAAAAACTCCCTCATTGGTACACAATACCCCCCCCACCCCCCGCACCTCCCCAAACCCCACCCCTTTCCCTTTCCCAGTATGATGTCTTTCTCCAAGGACTGATCCTCCTGAAAACATGCACAAAGTGAGATAACTTTCAACATCTTTGCCTCTAAGGAACACTCTGCTTGTACTTTCTTTCAGACAGTTTTTTTTTCCCTTCTATGGCATATTCAATACTCTTCTCCAGCATCACAAGTCAAAGGTATCGATTCATCCTCTGTCTTCCTTAGTCATTGTCCAACTTTCATATGCATTGGAAGTAACTGAAAAGACCAAGGCTTAGATCAGGTACATGCTAATATTTAAACTGATTTATTTAGCAAATCCTTGCTATTTAGAACTTTGAAGAAGTCCTTGACAGCAGATTTCCCCAGTGCAACATGTCTTTTGATTTTTTAACTGCTGTTACCATGGATGTAATTGTGGATTCAAGTAAAAGGAAGTAATTGACTATTTCAATCTTTTCTCCATCTATCATAGTGTTGTCTATATGTCAAGTGATGAGGAGTTTTATTTTCCTGATGTTGAAATATAACTCGTATTGAAGGCAATAAATAGTCTTTGATCTTCTGTAGTAAGTGCTTCAAGTCTTCTTCACTTTTTGAAAACGAGGTTGGGTCATCTGCATAATGCAAGTTTGTTGATAAGTCTTCCTTCAATCCTGATGCCGCATTCTCCTTCATATAATCCAGCTTCTCTAATGACTTGCTTAGCATGCAGATTGAATAGGTATAAAGAGAGGACACAACTCTTTTTTTTTTTCAGGGTGCTTAACCCGTAGCACTTCATAAATGTTACTGTTTTATTATAATTTTACTGATCATGACACTGAAAATTTTACTTGTGTTTCTTATTTAATCCATACTATTGTTGTTGTTATCATGTACTGTCAAGTCAGAACCAACTCAGAGCTGACCCTCCAGTGGGTTTTCAAAGGCCCTAAAATGTCCATCTTTCTCCCACAGAGCAACTAGTGGATTAGAACTGTATACCTTTGGGTTGACAATGCAGCTTCTTACCACTTGGCCACTAGAGCTCCCTAATCCATACTGTAGTAACTCTTTTTTTAAAAATTATTATTATTAATTTTAATGAACATTTACAGATATTTTTTAATTTCCATTCATTCATTGTTGCACTTTTCTCCCCGCCCCCACCCTCCCCCCAGTTGAGGATACAACTCTTATGCATATCTTTTCTTTTTTTTTTTTATCTTTTCTTCTTTTAAACCATGGAGAATTAATATGATAGCATGATTTAAAATTCTGATTTTTCACCTCTGTTGTTTGAACAACTGCTTCTTGGTCTGTGTGTATAGGTTTTCTATTGGCATAATTAAGTGTTCTGGATTTTCCATTCTTATTCTGTTGGCCATAATTTGCTGTGATCCAAACAGTCAAATAAATGCCTTTGCATAATCAACAAAACACAAGATATTTCTGATATCCTTTACTTTCAGCCAAGATCCGCATGACATCAGCAATGATGATGTCCTTTGTGCCACAGCCTCTTCTGAATAACGCTTGAATTTCTGGCAGTTCCCTGTTGATGTATTACTCCAGCTGTTTTTAAATCTTATTCAGCAAGATTTTACTTGCATTGATATTATTTTATAAAACTGGATGAAATATGTTTACGGCATTGAAGTCTATCGGGGAGAGAATAGTCTAAAAGTATTATATTTTAGGGCATTATTTTTATCGTAGGAGTATGCAATGAGGGTTGCAGAGTGGATTATATTTGAGGCTAGGGGGTGGGGTTTGGGGAGGTGCGGGGGGGGGGATTGTGTACCAATGAGGGAGTTTTTCTTTTGCGTTTCAAGGAGAGGAGCAAATGGGGGGGAGGGGGGAGGGGTTTGTGCGGGGAGAAGGGTGCAACAATGAATGAATGGAATAAAAAAAACTATATATATAATTTCCATATTCTGTTGGGTCACCTCTTTTTTTTTTTTTTTTTTTTTGGAAATAGGGACAAATATTAATCTCTTCCAATTCGTTGACCAGGGAGTTGTCTTCCATAGTTGTTGGCAAAGACAGTTGAATACATCCAGAGTTGCCTCTGTTTCCTGAAATACTTCAATTGGTATTCCATCAATTCTTTGCTTGGAACAAGTAATATGTGGTTTTTATTTATATATGGTTTTTGTTTAGCCTTGCTTTAGTACAGGAAAGAGGAGCCCTGGTGGCGGGACTGCATGTACAACACAAAGTTGTTGTCTTACAATGCTCTCGTTCATTAGTCTACAGTGAATCTTCTTGTTTTTCTTCACCCTCGAGTCATGGCAGACCTGCCAGCAGGTTTTCAGAGGCAGTGATTGCTTGGGAGGAAATTGCCCATCCTTCTTCTGTGGAGCAACAGGTAGATTTGAACTGGTGCCTTTGGGATTCCAAGTGCAGCTACTTACTGGTAGACCATCAAAGCTTCCAGAAATAAGTCTTTTTGGGCTAAAATTTGCATGTTTTTCTTTCTGGAGGCTCTAGGAGGGAATTTGTTTCCTTGCCCTTTCTAGTTTCTAGAGTTCATCCTCATTCCCAGACCCATGGTCTTCTTCCTTTATTTTCAAAACCAGCAATAATGGGTCTAGTCCTCATACTGTATCACTTAGACCTCCTCTTCTGCCCACCTCCTCCACTTTGAAGGGAATTTGTGATTAATCCAGGATACTCATATTCACCGCTGCTGAGCTGGAACTGACACATAACTAACTCTCCATTAATTCCCAAGGCTGTAAATTGGACAGAGGATGTTGCCTATCTTTCTCTTGTGGAGTGACTAGTGGATAAGCCCCAGGATGTGCTCCTCTTTTTATGTTATTTTTATCCCTTAATGATTCCATTTTACTTGTTTTTAATAATTTTTTTATTGTAATTTTAACAGAAGTTTACAGAAAGTTTTCATTCATTCATTGATGAATATTTTATTCTGTCCCTGTCCCTTACTCCTCCTTCAATTCACTTTGTAATACATTCCTTGTTCCAGATTGTTAATTGTCATACATATGATGCTTAATCACGCATTCCTTCCTGACAGTCCTTTCCTTCATCTGGTCCAGTGCAGTGTTCATTGTCTACTCTTTTCCTGTTCTTCCCACCCCACACCCTGTGTCAATCCTATTTTATAATACCAGTCTTCTGCAGTATTTGTCCTTTTGTGACTTGAGATACTTTACATAACATAAAGTCTTCTAGACTCACACATGTTGTGTAGTGTCTTACAAGTTCATTGTCTTCCAATGTTGTATAGCATTCCAGGCTGTGAGTGTACCACAGTTTTTCTATTAATCTGTTTGTTCGTGGGCAGTTGGGTTGCTTCCATGTCTTTGCTATTGTAAATATAGCATCAATAAACATGGGTATGCATTCATCTGTTTGAGTCATGGCTCTGGTATATTCCCAGTAGAGGGATAGCTACGCCAAATGGTATTTTTAGTTCCAACTTTTTTGAAAAGTGCGAGACCACCTTCCATTGTCATTATACTATGCTACAGTCCCACCAGTAGTGAACTGGTGAACCAGAGTTCTAATCTCCCACATCCTCACCAGAATTTGTTGTTTGCTGCCTGTTGAACTTGGCTATTATTTCTGGGGTGTGATGATAGCTCGTTGTTTTGATTCGTATCTTTCTAATAGAGATTTTTGAGCATTTCTTCATGTATTAATCACCATCTGAATTTCTTCTTTATTGAAGTGTCTATCCATTATCTTGTGCCCATTTTGTGGCTGGGTTTCTCCCAGTTTTTCTTGTTGGGGTGTTGTAGTATTCGATAAATTGTAGATATAAGTCCATTTTTAGATATATTACTGTCAAATATTTTTCCCAATCTGTGAGTTCCCTTTTTACCTTCTTTGAGAAATGTATGTTGATACACACAGAGCTTTGATTTTTAGAAGGTCTTATTTCTCTATTGTACCCTCTCCTGGTTGTATGTTTGCTCCCATTTTAAAGTCTATCAATTAGTAAGCTTAATTCCATTGATAACCTTAATTCCCCTTTGCCATATAATCTAATATATTCACAAATTCCTGGGATTAGGATGTGGACATACTTGAGGAATCATTAGTCTGTCTACCATACTAATTAAAGCTGTACAATTTAACCAATAAAACTAATGGAGCCAGGCCAAAGTAAGTGATGATAGATTTACTTGGACAATTACAAGATGTATACATTTGTCATGAATATTCAGGGTTGTGAACATCTGGGAAGCACAATATGACGAGAGAGGAGGTTAGGGGCAAGAACTGGGGAGAACCATAGAAGAAACTATGGTTAGGGCAAAACGAAAGGTGACAATAGCTTAAGGACAGAAAAGTTAGGCTGCTGCAAAACACAGAGGGAGCTGCATTTTGGGTTAATTTACAAGCAGGGGTTAGACTGTATTTGGGTTGGATTGGTCAACCTGGCTCAGTAACATAAAAGGTTATGGAACGCTAGTTCTCCATGTCTGACATTAAATAGATTAATCAAATGGCAGACCATGAAAAAAAAAATCAACTTGTGAAATCTCTTTTTGGTTTGACACTACCTGGTTGTTCTCATCGGGTGCCATTGATTTGACTCACTTGACAGCAACCCTACTAACAACAGATCAAGCCATGCCCTCTCCTGCTCCCTCCTTGTAATCTCCATCCACCAAGGCAAGCCCATTGTGGTAGTGGCTGTCAAGCCATCTCTCAAGGTTCTTTCTCCGTCTCTCTTACTGACCCTCTCCTTTTCCAAACATGGTATCTTTTCACACTTGGAAAAATGCCCAAAACATCTGAGACAAAATTTCACCATCATTGACACTAAGCAGCACTGGTTACACTTCCTCCAAGACAAGTTTGATTGTTCTTGTATCATTTGTTGACATATTCACTGTTCACTATATGAATATAGTATAGTGAATACCACTATATGAATATATATGAACACCACAATAGGGTCATGTGCAAAATCAAGTTTCTGATAATCAGAAATCATTGAAATTAAGTGCCAGATGGTTCTAAGGATTGGAGAATCGCTCACTTCCTATCAAAAAAGAAGTTGTGCCCCAAATTTGTGTTTGTCTCTATAGTGTCCAGCACATTCACTCTCTTCAGTGGTCATTGCTAGGTGAAGTTCTGTCTTGCAGCACAAGAATGCCTGACAAGGGTATCTCTCTCTCTCTCTCTCTCTCTCTCACACACACACACACACACACACACACACACACACACATCTCTATTTAGATGGAAGTTCTTTTCCTGAATGAATGTTTTCCATTGTAACCCACAAATAAAAATTTAAAAGCCCAGGCAAGGCACAATTCAAAAGGACTCAGTGGCCTGATCAGTGTCCCCCATTTTAACAAAGCTGAGTGTCCGGGGCTTCCAGGCAAGTTACTTGTGAATTTATAGAAGGAAATTTAAGCTTTGTTTTAAATAAACATACCAGAACTTATGCATCCCACATGAGGCTTCCCTTCAAAGCAGTCTCTTTGGAAATTGAATCACTTTTCCAAAGATGCTGTTAAAAACATTCTGGATTCCCCCCTCCCCCCCTCCCTTTTGGACACTGAGATACATTCTTTAGAGTATCTTGATGAGGCACATATTTATCCTTTAAAGGTGGCTTTTATTTTCAACAATAGCAAAAATGCATGCACATCAAAGTCTTGGGAACAAGATGAATAATCAAGTAATACTATTTTAGGTTAAAAGGCAAGGGTGATAAAATTGAGTGGAACTCCTTTTCTCATGAGGTTTGTGGACAGTTCTGAAGGCCAGGCGGTTGGAACAATAGCAGTATTGATGAACTTGGCATCTTTCAAAGTAATTTCTTTTTCAAAAAACCAACACATTTGAAGGTAGTCCCTTTAGTGAAATTTATTTTCTAAAAGATTTATTACTTCAGAGAGGCAGTGTGTCATAGTGATCATAAACACTGCTCTGAGGCAGTGCTGAGATCAAAGTGCAGCTCCACCATTATTTAGCTGTGTGACCTCACGTAAGTCACTTGCCCTCCCTGAGTTTCATTGTCTTTATCGAGTGAGAGGATTATGGCATTAACTACTTCACAGGATGGCTGTGAGGAATAAAAAGGCCCTACATATAAAGCACAAGACCATGCATGTAAGTCAGTCTATGATGTGACATGAAGCAGATGCTATATATATAATTTTTTTTAACCTACCATATATTGTTATTGTGTTCTGTACTGTTGGAGCCGACCCATTGCTGACTCCCCAGTGGGTTTTCAGAGGCAGTAAATCACACAGGAGGAGATTG
The DNA here is from genome assembly GCF_000299155.1 of Elephantulus edwardii. Classification (NCBI taxonomy): domain Eukaryota; kingdom Metazoa; phylum Chordata; class Mammalia; order Macroscelidea; family Macroscelididae; genus Elephantulus; species Elephantulus edwardii. Next base: position 7,412,338 of record NW_006399825.1, on the reverse strand, counting down.
CCCATCCTTCTCCCACCTTATGCCTTTGAGTTGACCTCTTACTGCCAATTCCAGCTTATGATGCCCAAAGTGTTAAGAGTAGAACTCCATGGGGTTTCTTGGCTGTAACTTTATGGAAAGAGATTACCAGATCTTCTTTTCCTCTCTCTCTCTTTTTTTTTTTTTTTTTTGCAGCACCAGTCGGTGGTGGTTTGAACTATCAACCTTTAGGTTAGTAGATGAGGATAAACTACTTGTGTCATCCTGAAATCTCCACATCAAGCCCAACCCACTATCATCTCATAGCAACAGAGAAGAACTGTCTCACAGGGCTTCCAAGGCTGTAAATACTAATGGGAGCTGACTGCCTCATCTTTCTCCCACAGAGCCACTGATGCCAGGTTTTTGTTTAGCAATTCAATGTTTAGGCTACAGCACCACCAGGACTCCTATATATTCATTGGATAGAAGCTCTTTTCTTCTTCATTGTCACATTGAGTGTACAAACACACTCCTATTTACAAAATCAGTAATATTCAAATTGTATTTGTAATGCATATAACAATAGTAGAATTGTTGTTTACTGAACACCTCCTGTGGACCTTAAGAAACAGATACTGTTATGGACTGCCAAGAGAACAAACAGGTCTGTCATGGACAGGGTGAAACCAAGTTTTTCCTTGAAGGCTAGGATTTTGAAGTTCTGTCTCACATACTTTGGACACATGGCCAGGAGAGACCAGTTCTTGGAGAAAGGCATCATGCTTAGAAGGATGAAGGGACAGCACAGGAGAAGACCCCGGATGAGATGGATTGATAAAGTAACTGTGGCAATGAGGGCAGGTGTGTCAGAGACAGTGAGACTGGCTCAGGATAGGGCAGGCTTCACAGCTGTTGTACGTAGGGTTGCTATGAGTCACAGGCAACTTGACAGCACCTAACAACAACAACAGTAGGCTTTTTTACAGCTGAGGAAGCTGAGGCCGAATGAGCTTAAGTAACTGGCCTAAAAAGCATTTAGCTACACAGTTATGGGGTTGGGGTTTGAACCCAGGCACTCTAGCTCGCAAGCTGGACTCTATTACCCCTTCCCACAGAGCTGCTACTAAGACCCCCATTAGTGCTGTTCAGAGAGACATGAGGTTTGAAACACCTGGTTGAGCTTTGAGTTCAAATCCCAGCTCACCCCATCCTTGTGGTGAATCATAATGGGAGGAGACTAGCCAACTTCTCTCTTGGAGCTCCTGGTGGATCCAAACTGCTAGAGGTTCGAGACCTGGAGTTAGTAGTGCAACGTGTTACAGACTGCATACTCAGAGAGACTCACTCTACAAAGGAAACATCCCTCTTCTCTGTGAGAAGAATCCAAGGCATATAGCTGGGTCTCAGTTTCCCCAATGGTAAAATAAGAACTTGGTGATGGCTAAGGACCCTTTGACTCTCGGCATTCCATGCATCTATTTTGGATTCTGTACCACTCAGGCTGTCATGGGGACTGCAAGAGCAGCGTGCAGCACAGAGCTGGTCCCTAGGAACTGACATACAGCAACTTTCTTTCTCCTTTTTAGAGACTTCTTCTTGAAAGGCAAATGAAAACTCCAACTCCATGTGCCAAGCGCAGAGTGACTTTAGTTCCTCTGCTCCCACCCTCCGCTTGCTCTGCCCGGGGGAGAGCTGTTCTCAAAGCCTTTGGAGATAACCTAAGTATGAAAAATGGCCTTACTGATAGTGGAGAACACTCCTGAAAGTGGGCAGTGTGTTCCCATCAGATTATGGCCGAATTCCAGCGGGGGTGGAGGAGGTGACAGACAGAACCACTTAGTGCTCTTACTTGGCCCACAAGCTTACACTCTGATCAAGCACTTTCCCTGACACGTGTTCCTAGAGAGCAGCTTGTTATCTGAGGCTGGGGGCTGCCTGCAGACTCCCACACCCGCCTCCACCCACTAGTGCTTCCCATCTAGTTGCACTTTAAAAAGCCCCAGGGTGGTCAGGGGAAACCTGACATTACTGGCTGTTTAGTCCCTGGCTAGTCTGAACTTTTCAATTACTATTTTTTCTGCTTTTGCATGCTACTAGACAGCCGCCTTGAAAATGCCGTTATACCACTTATTTGCCGTCCAATCAATTTTGACTCATAGCAGCCCTACAGCTCAGAGTACAGATGGCCCCAGAGGGCTTCCAAGGCTGTGATTTTTACACAGATTGCCTCATCTTCCCTCTGCGATGGAGAAGATGGAGACTTGGTAGAGAAGGGCTTCTGTAGAGCTGCTTCTGTTCTCAGCCTGATATCCTTTCCCAAGAACCAACCCCTCCTGACAACACGCTCAAACTATGTGAGATGAAGTTTCACTGTCTTTGTCTCTAAGCAGAAAGTTGGTTGAACATCCTCCAAGACGGACTTGTTAGTTCTTTAGGAAGTGCATGGGATATTCAACACTGTCAGCACCACAGTCCAAAGGCTTCCTTATTCATTGTCCAACTTCTGGATGCACACAAAGCAACTGAAAATACCACGACTTGGATAAGGTGCACCTTAGTCTTTAAAGTGATATACTTACTCTTTAGCACTTTAAAGAAGTCTTTGACAGTTATCCAATACAACATGTTTTTTTGATTTCTTGAGTGCTGCTACGATAGGTGTTGATTATGAATCTGAATAAAATTAAATCATTGACAAGTTCAAACTTTTTTCTACATCTCTGCCAATGACCAGAGGTAAGGATTTTTGTCTTCTTGGCGTTGAAATGTAATCCTTATTGAAGATTGTAGTAATTTCTCTTTTCAGTAAGTGCTTTAAGCCTTATGTATTGCTGAAGACAACTTTCCTATGCTTAAGACCACCACTGTGACCACAGTCTGATCCTCCAGTTCTTCTCACTGAGGGTCTCCCATCTCTCATTGGCTCGCTTCTTCACTAGACATGATGTCTTCCTTCAGCAATTGATCTTTCCTAGCAAATGCCCAAAGCAAGTCAGTCAAGTAAAGTTCAAAAGAACCCAAAAGGGTTCCGCAGGGCTCTCATTGGCTAATTGTCAGAAGCAGACCACCAGGCCTTTGTTCCTAGGTTTGTCTCTAGTCTGGAAGCTCAAAAAAACCCTGTTCACCAGGCATAATTCTACAGATGTTTGAAATTCCAATTTTTGTAACTTCCAAGCATGCCAGAGCAGTGTTCCACAGCATTCCATTGTGTCATCTGGAACATTCTATACCAGGCTGCTGGCAGGTGGCTTTCAGACCTGTCTTCAAGCAACTCAGATCCCACAGATACTTTCAATGAAGCAGCTCATTTTAAGAAAAACCAAACAAAACAAAAACCAAACCCAGAAACAAAACAAACCCACAATAACAAATTTAGTTACACAATTGCATCTGCTATACACTTTTCTCAGTTCTTTGCTGTTGTTTGAATAACACCTGCTAAATGACCTAAATTATTCATTCTGCTTACTTTTTGAAAGGATAGAGGAAAAGAAATTTAAATTCATGCTAAGTAAGATATGCTTTATTTTCCATAGAAGAATGGAATAGCCTGGAATTGCAAATACTCAGGTGTGCTTCTGGTGATTTTTCTTTAATTTGCCTCAGCCTCCCCATATCCCACCACATGAAAGACTTGATGTTGTCTTAGTTAGGTATCCGTCACTCCACAAGTTACTGTGAGAGCCAGCCTGACGTACATGAACTTGTATTCCCAGATCGTCAACCACAATGCATAACTTGGAAACTGTTTAGTAAATACTGGAGTTATGTTGGCTCTCCTAGTTGCTTAATGGGAGTTCTGGTAGCATAATTCACAGGGAGTTAAGCTGTTAACACAAAGGTTATGCTTCTGAAGCGATTTGAATCCAGCAGCATCTCCAAGGGAGGAGGACGGACAATTTCTTTCTTAGGTAATTTTCAGCTTTGGATACCCAGTGGAGGGTCAGCACTGGGTGGGTTCTGACTCAATGGCAGGAAGTTTGAGTTAAGAGGATGATTGATTCCATTTCCTCCTCTGTTAATGAAGAGCTTCAACATGGTCTATCAGATATCCGGCAAAGGCCAAGTCTGTGAATCCCTGTTCCATAGATAAGATGGGAAATTTGCCTCCCAAGTATCGAGTCATCATTCTAACACAAATATTATTCATTTCATTCATTAGCTTAATAAATGCTTGTTGATTGAGTGACTGAATTAATTAATGAATCCTACAGTGCTCTTGGCCCCTGGGGACACACAGATCAATCAGGCAGTTTCTGCCCTTGAGGAACTCACGCTCTAAAGGGGAGACAGATGTATAAACAGACCTGCTGTTCAGTTTAACTTTCTTTTCAATTAGTCAGGCTCACTATGATAATGAACAGGGAGCTCTGGTGGCTTCAGCTAAGGAACTGTGCTGTCAACTCAAAGGAAAGGGGTTTGAATCCACCAGCTGCTCTGCTGGAGAAAGATAGGCAATCTCCTCTCATGCAATTAACTGCCTCTGGAAACCCACTGGAAGGTCAGGCTAGTTATGGATTGATTCTGACTCAATGGCAAATAACAACAATAACATGATCAAGGTTCTATTTTATGTTTAGTCTGTGTCAGGCACGTTGCTCAGTGTTAGGCAATGAGTGAACCCTTAGGTTCATTCTCAAAACTCAAAGTCACTGCTGCTTGAGTTGGTTCTGACCCCCAGTGACCTTTCATTTGGTTTCTGAGGTTCTAAATCATCATGGGAGGAGACTGATCATCTTTCTTCTTTGGAGCCACTATTGGATTTGAACTGCAAGAGTCAAAGCCTTGGGCTAGAATCGCAGCTCAGTATGAACTAGGTCACCATAAAGACTCACTCTACAAAGGAGACATTCCTCTCCACACTGAGAAGGGTCCAAGGCATCTCTCTGGGCCTCAGTTTCCCCAAAGGTTAAATAAAGATTCGGTGATGGCTAAGAACCCTTCCGATTTCAGCATTCTGTGTATCATCTTTTGATTTTGTGCCCAGGAGCTGGGCGCAAGGCTCCCCAGGAGCTAGTAACGCTAGAAAAGTTTTTGCCCATTTTAATTTAACTTTCTAGAGTACATTTCTATCAAAAAAATAATAAGGCCGTATTGTCAGAGCTGTGTCTTAAAGGCATTTCCAAACTGGTTTCTCATTCCTCACTTGACAAGTGCTGTCACAGGGCTCCATCACCCGAGACTAACAGCTACCAATAAACAGAAAATTATTTCCAACCAGCTAACATGCTGTTTACTTTCCAGAAAAATTGCACTTTCCAATCTGACAGTTGATCAAGGAGTATCCCGCTGCTGTCAGCAGGAAGAAATGTTTAAACACAGAGATGGGAGTTTAAACATTTTCTCATTATCACAGAATAGGAGGGGGGGACCCACAAATAAATAAATAAGTAAAAATGGCATCCAGACACTCCAACCCCCCGCTGGGAGCGTAATGAAGCCATGTCACATGACCAGGAGGCATGGGCTTTTATCTCTGGGCCCAGTACTGTTACTCAAGTGACACCTGTCACATGACCCAACTTTGGTCTTTTATCTGCCTTCGCCAGCCAACCTTTTGGGGAATTGTCTTTTTCAGAAATGTGTGTTCCATTGCAGCCATTTCAGTAGAGACTGTGTTTGCTATTAGCCTGGCCTTTCACATTTCTGGCATTGAATCCCCTAGTTATTTCTCCAAACATGTTCAAATATAATAAATTACAAAATAACTACAAACAAATATAAAGAAGTAAAGTCAAAACCAAAACAAAAAAAAACAAAAAACGAGAGAGAAAAAGGTACCACATGATAACTATACAAGCTTGCAGGAGTTTAAGTTGATTTGGAGAGAAAAAGAACTCTATTTTGAAACACTGATTCTCATTTTCTGAGTCTCTTATTAGAGAAGATGGCTAATGCAAGGATATTTTGTTATAAAAGTCCTTGCAATCCTAGCTAGCCAGGCCCACAAAGGTCAACTATAGTCATGCACAACAATGTGTGATTACTTCTCTAACTTTATATCAAACTCCAATCTCTTCAACTCTTTGCTTTATTAGTCTACTATTATTAATTGCTGTATCCTTTCACAATAGCTATTCCATCTGGATGTAGAGCAAAGAATCTGAGATGATGAACTATATGAAGAAAGTTGCAACAGGTTTGGAGGAAGACTCATTAACAACCTGCATTATGCAGATGGCATAACCTTCCTTGCTGAAACTAGACTTGAAAACATTTATTGAAAATAAGAGGCTATAATCATTAGTACAGATTACACCTCAGCACCAAGAAAGCCAAAGTTCCTCATAGCTGGATCAATAAACAACATCATCATGTTGTTATTGTTAGGTGCCGTTGAGTGGCTTGTGACTCATAGCGACCCTATGTACAACAGCCCTAAACTCTGTTCTGTCCTGTGCCAATCTCATTTTCTCTGACACACTCATCCCAATTACCCCAGTCATCGAATCAATCCATCTCCTAAAGGGCCTTCCCCTCCTGCGCTGTCCCTCCACCCTCCCAAGCATGATGTCCTTCTCCAAGGACCGGTCTCTCCTTACAACATGTCCAAAGTATGTCAGACGAAGCCTCAGAATCCTTGCCTCCAAGGAGCAGCCTGGTTTAACCCTCTCCAAGATGAATCTGTTTATTTTCTTAGCAGTCCATGGTACATTCAAAACTCTTCTCCAGCACCACAGCTCAAAGGCATCAATTCTCCTTCTATCCTCTCTAGTCATTGTCCTACTCTCTGATGCATAACATGTGATTGCAAAGCCCATGGCCTGTATCAGACGCACTTTAGTCTCCAGAGAGACACCGTTGCTCTTCAGTACTTTAGAGAGGTCCCTAACAGTAGACTTTCCCATCGCAATACATCTTTTCATTTCCTGGATGCTGGTGCCAAGAGTGTTGATTGTGGAGCCAAGCAGACTAAAGCTGTGAACAATCTCAATCTCTTCACCATCCATCCTGATGCTGCCAATTGGTCCAGTGGTGAGAATCTTTGTCTTCTTGACATTGAGCCTCAATCCATATTGAAGGCTGCAGTCCCTGACCCTCAGCAGCAAGCACTTCAGGTCCTTTTCAGTTTCAGCAAGCAGGGTTGTGTCATCTGTATAACGCAGATTGTTGATAGATCTTCCACCAATCCTGATGCTGCATTTCTCCTCATAGAGCCCAGCCTCCCGGATGATCTATTCTGCATACAGGTTGAAAAGGTATGGAAATAGGACACATCCCTGGTGTATGCCCTTCCCAATTTTGAACCATGCAGTGTTCAAAATTCCCTTGCTCTGTTCTGATGACTGCCTCTTGGTTAAAGTATAGGTTTTGCATTAGCATGATCAAGTGTTTCGGGATTTCCATTCTTCTCAGAGTCAGCCACAGTTTATTGTGGTCCACACAGTCAAATGCCTTTGCATAATCAATGAAGCACAAATAGACGTTCCTCTGGTACTCCCTGCTTTCAGCCAAGATCTATCTAACATTAGCTACAATATCCCTAGTACCACGACCCCTTCTAAACCCAGCCTGGACTTCTGGCAGTTCTCTGCTGATGTGCTGTTCCAGTTGTTTTTGGATAATCTTCAGCAGAATCTTGCTTGCATGTGAAATCAACGATATTGTTCTACAGTTTTCACACTCTGTTGGGTCACCTTTCTTTGGAATGGGAACAAATGTAGATCTCTTCCAGTCAGTTGGCCAGGTGGTTGTTCTCCAGATTTCTTGGCACAACTTGGTGAGCATGTCCAGGGCAACATCTATTAACTGAAATATGTCAATTGGTATACCATCTATTCCTGGGGCCTTATTTCTTGCTATTTCCTTCAAAGCAGCTTGAACTTCTTCCTCCATCACCATAGGCTCTTGCTCATATGAAGAAAAGACTGAAGTTGTCACTGATTTTATTTTCTTTATCTCCACAATCAACACTTGAGCAAACAGCTGTAAAGAAATCAAAAGATGTATTGCATTGGGCAAAATGGCTTTTAAGGATCTCTTTAAAGTGCTCAAGAACAAGGATATCAACTTAAAAACTAAGGTGTGTCTGACCCAAGTCATGGTATTTTCAGTTGCTTCATAAGCATGTGGAAATTGGACTATGAATAATGAGGACTTATTAAATGATGTCTTTAAATTGTGGGGTTGGAGAAGATGATTGAGCGTACCATGAAATTCTGAAGCAACACACAAATATATCTTGGAAGTCGTGCAGCCAGGGTGCTCCTCAGAAGCAAGAATGTCAAGACTTCAGCTCACATAATTTGTATTTGTTATGGGAAGGGGCCAGTCTCTCGAGAAAGACATCATTTTCTACTTAGAAAAGTAGAGGATCAGTTAAAAGAAAGACAGAGCCTGAGCAAGAGTAATTGGCACAGAGATCGCAACAATGGGCTTCATCATGGCGGAGGTAGGGCACGGTTTCAATTGGTTGTACACTGGCCACTCTGTGCCAGAGTTGACAACACTTTACAACAGTCTACTGCTAGACTCCTGCCTTTTCTTGTCAGAATCTCATGTTCTTTGGCACCTTTAATTAATCTCTTCTTTGTTCTTCCACTTCATTATCACTAATGACTATCGCCACTACTATGGCCACCAAAACTACTAGTACTACTATTGCGGCTTCGACCAAATGTAACAGCTAATTGTTATGGTGCTTACTGCATGCCAAGGTCCCTGGTGGTCTAAATGGTAAGCAGAGTCAGCTGCTGAGAAGCTGGAGATTCATGTCCACATCTAGATACCTCAGAAGAAAGGTCTGGTGATCTGATAAAATCAGCTACGGAAAGTGTTCCAGAGTCCAGTTCTGTTCTGCTCACGTGGGGTTACCGTGAATAAGAATTGACTTGGCAGCAACTGCAGGATGTAACAAGTCCTAGGTCTCCAGACTGGAAATCCTATAACATTCTGCACTCCCAACTCTGCCCCACACCAACTGGTTCCACGTCAGTTAGTTGTAGCAGGCTACATTGGTTGTCTGTCCAACTGTTATTTCCCATTTGTACCTCAGTTAAACAAATTCTATTTTATTCAGGAATTTGTCTCTCAGGAAAGGTGACCTTAACTCCAGATCAGAACTAACTCATGGAAATTCTAAAGCAGTCATTTTATTTTCCTTGTGAGTAGTTTGAGGTAGACATACGATCATTTAATCAGTAAGAAGTAAAGAGAATTGAGCTGGGGATATCTGGTTTTCTCTCTTGTTTTAAAAAGAGCACTCAAGAAGAGATAACCTCTTCTTCAACTGGACATTCTGGAGTCTAGACATCTTATTATGTGAAACAATATCCTCATCTCTTAAGCCATTGAACGGGGATTTTCAATTCCTTGCAATCAGACAATCTGCCCCTTCTTTATTTCCCTGACACTGAGTTATCTTCTTTTCAGCCCTTTGATTGCCTGCCTGCATGGCAAACTCCACTTTAAGACAAAGCCTAATCTTCATCTCTTCTGAGATAAGACAGATCTGTAGGTTGTCATTGGATCATGTATTTCTTTGTAACTACTTCTCCATTAGACTACAAAATTTCTGTGGCAATTGTTTCTCTTTGATTTCTAGTGCTTATATATGTTTGTTGATGGACTTAATAAATGATTGGAAAGGATTATTTTATATCTTTGTGCAGTTTGGGGCTCTCTCAATTTTTTTAATAACATCTATAATAGTTCATGGAGTAGAAATAGCTCTTTACATGTATGATTTTTTAAAAAATAAGAACTTAGATGAGTTAATTGTTGAGCACATTAGACCTCATACCAGATGCACATAAACAACCCACGTAGGAATAACAAAGAGTTAGAAGTTGATAATGTGGATAGATTTAAAGAGGATGAACTGAAATAAAAGTATACTGTGAATTAATTTATGAAAGGTGTCAAAAGTAACAAAAAGTTAATGCACTCTATCAATGTAAATTTTAAGAAGTCTACATTGCGGCTCTTTGGTGCTAATAAATGATTTCTTTTTTTCCAAGTATAACTACCACTGGATGTTTCCAGAGACTTAACTTTAAAAGGGTGAAATAGTTTTAGAACAATGGTAAAGAAGTGCTAGAAACATGCTTAAAACATCAAGAAATGTTAGAACCAATGACAGTTAATGCTACAAAACAAAATGTCTATGAATGATTGTGTGAAAAACTATTAGTTTGTAAGCCTTCATACAAGTAAAATAAATACATTAATTAAAAAAAAAGTTAAAAGATACCTAGTCTCACAAAACTCTAGACTTCAATTTTATTATCTACTCTCAAAAAATCTCAGCACTCTTCAGTAGAATTTCCTGCAAAGTATTCTGTACCACACCATCTAATATAGTAGCCACCGGGCAATCTCCTCCCATGTGATTAACTGCCTCTGAAAACCCACCAGAGGGTCAGGTATGGGTCAGTTCTGACTCTATGGTACACAATAATAACAATCAGGTGTAAGGGAGCTGTGGTAGCCTAGTGGTAATGAGTTGCACTGGCATTCACGCCAAAGGCAGATTGGCCTGCCAACTGCTCCATGGGAGAAAAAAGGGCCATCTCCTTCCATGTGACCTCTAGCCTCTGAAAACCTGCTGGAGGGTCAGGTATGGTTTGGTTCTGACTCTATGGCACATAACAGCAACAAGTTCATGTAGCTATTGAGCAATAAAAATGTAGTTAAGTGACTGAGGAACTGAGTTTTTAGACTTTAAATTTAAGTTGCCTTATATAGTGGGCGGTATACAAGCTCAGTGTTTTATACAACTATCAACTTGCTAAGATAGGATAGGGTGTATTGCAATAATAAAGAATTCAAATATTAGTAGCTTAAAATAATGATGTTGTAATTATTATTCTCATTATACATTATCATATATGTGAAAACCCTGTTCTGTGTTTCCTCATTCTGAGACCAGACTACTTTCTTGAATATTGCTGGACACTGTAACAAAGGGGTGGGGGGAGGAGGGATAAGGAGATAAGATGCTAGCAATTAAATGTCTGCTTGACTTAGAGATGGAACACATCATGCCCACCCAAAATTCACTGGCCATTAAAAAACTCTGTAGCAGAATTCTAATCATAAGGGAGAATGCAGACAAGAATTTCAAATTATCATGGAATCCAGACTTCCTGGATCCAAGGAAGCTGGTAGAGAGCCTGAAGCTATTGCCCTAAGGGAATTTTTATGCCCAAAGCCAAAAATATCCTTTAAAGTCATCTTAAAACCAAACAATAGTTTAGCTTCATTAGTAAAAAAAACACCTGACTTGAGCATTGTGCTATTTTAAGACCTATGCATATGGGATTAAATTGACAACAGCAGTTTGAAGGATTAGATAGGAAAATTAGGCAGTGATTTTGTTAATAAGGAAAGAATAACTCAGAAAAGGAGGGTGTCCCAGCAAAAATAGCAAACGTCAACCAAACAACAAACAACAAATGCTTGCAAGATTGTAGAGAGTTTGGAACACTTATTCACTGCTGGTGTGACTTTAAAATGGTTCAATCACTATGAAAGACAGTTTGGCACTTTCTAAAAAAGTTGGAAATAGAAATACTGTTTGACCCAGCAATTGCACTCCTGGGAATATACTCTAAGGAAACCAGAACAGCCATTCAAACAGATGTGTACACACCCATGCTTATTGCTATGTTATTCACAATAACAAAGAGATGGAAATAACCCAAGTGGCCATCAATAACAACAACAAAAAATGTATAGGAAAAATGATGGTATAGTCACACAATGGAATACTATGCAGCACTAAAAAATAATGAACTTGTAAAATGTTAAACAACATGGGTGACCGTGGAGGATATTATGCCGAATGAAATTGTCTCTGTTTCAAAAGAACAAATACTGCATAACACCACTGGTATGAAGCTGGACTGACACGGGGGGTTGGGAGGAGAATAGGAGAGGAGTGGATAGATAATGAACACTGTATTGGAAGAGATGTGTGTGTGTGTGTGAGAGAGAGAGAGAGAGAGAGAGAGATTTAAAAGGAATATGTGATTAGGCATTATAGGTAAAACAACATTCCAGTATGTTGTTATTGATTGACATCAAGTCGAGCATGACTCATAGCTACCCTATGAACAAAATTTTGGCCTGAAGCCTTTCTATAACTATCAACATTTATCAAATTTCATAGTTTCCAGAGGCATGTTGTTTAGGAAGTGGAAGCAACAACAACAACACCTATAACAACACAACAACACATATGATTAGGCATTGTATGTAAGACAATGTTCCAGTAAAAGAGGTACATTGCAAAAAGGCCTGGGGGAGGGGGAGCTGAGGAGGGAGGGAGGAAATTGTGCAACAAAGAATGAATATTTTTGTTTAAAAAAGGAAGTAAATTAGGGAAGGGGAAAGGGGAGGGAGGAAAACGTGCAACAATAAATGAAAATCCAACTTTTCTGTAAACTTTCATTAAAATCACAACTAAAACAAAAAAAATATGAAAAGGTGAGTGAAAATGGTTTCCCAATTCAAAGATGTAATCAATGCCACTGTATTGCATGTGTTTATGGTTTTTTTGCATATATTATTCATGATAGTAACAGAGAAAATAAATTATGAAAAAGAAAGAATAAGAAGGAAAAGCAATGTCTCATGATGTACTTCAGAAAAATCAGTAACTGGAAACTCTGTGGAACAGTGTTACTTTAACGTACATAGGGTGGTCATGAGTTGAAGCCAATTGAATGGCAACTGGTAACCTTTTTTAATAATTTGACCACGTTTTTATCCCCACACAATATATTGTTTAACTTTGCATATTTTATACTTTACGCAAATAGAATTATTCTGGTGCCCCCCCCCAGAGGAGAATTTACAAGCTAAAATTAATCACAAGACCCGATCCACTTACCAGAGAATCAGAGGAAATGTATCCAATTATGCAAGTTGGGATACAAAAATATTAGGTGAGTAGCAAGCACTAAAGACTAAATAAGCATCACCAAATAATTCTTTCCATGGTTTTGCCCACTTTGTAATTCGGTTATCAATCTTTTTCTTGTGGAGGCCCAGGAGTATTCTATAAACGTTTGTTATAAGACTCTTGTCTACAATTAAAACCGACTTACAAGGGGGCGGGGAGAACAAACTGGGGAGGAGGGTAGAAAAATGAATGAATGAACCCCCCCCCCAAAAAATAAGACTCTTGTCTGAGATTACCAAATGTTTGTTCCCAGTCTGTAGGTTTTCTTTTCACCCTGTGGTTAAAAGTTTTTGATGCACACATGGATTTAATCTTTAGAAGGTCCCATGCATCAATTTTATCCTCTTTAGATTGTGCATTTCTGGTTGTATTTGGCAGTCTCTTTAAGTCTTGGACTAGTCCTTCTAAGTTTGATCCCAGTTTTCTTTTATGAACGTTATGGTTTTGGGACAGTGTGAGATTTGGATCCTGTTTCAGCTTTCTGCAGGTGAAAGTCCAGTTTGCCAGCACTATTTGTTTAAGAGGTTATCATTTCCACATCTGATAGCTTTGATTTCCTTGTGGAATATCAGTTGACCATAGATAGCTGGGTCTATTTCTGGGTTCTCAATTCTGTTTCACTGATCTATGTGACTGTCATTGTACCAGTACCATGCTGTTTTGGTTACTACTGCTATGTAGTAGGTTTTGAGGTCAGAGAGTGCTATGCCTCCAATCCCGTTTTTGTTTCTCAGAAGGGTTTTTCTTAACTGAGATCTCTTGCCTCTCCAAATGAATTTGGTAATTTCTCTTCCAATCTCCCTGAAAACGGAATTTGAATCTGGATTGGAATTACATTGAACATGTAGACTGCTTTTGTTAGGATTGTCATTTTTACAATATTGAGTCTTCCTATCTATGAACAGGTCACATTTTCTCATTTCTTTAGGTCCTTTATTGTGTCTTGCTTAAATGCTTTATAGTTTTCTTTGTATTGGTCTTTTGTATCTCTAGTTAGGTCCACTCCCAAGTATCTCAATTTGTGGTTGGCTATTGTAAATGGTATTGCTTTCTTGATTTCCTTCTCAGAGTCCTCTTTGTTACTGTAGAGGAATCCTATTGATTTTTGGATGTTGATCTTATATCTTGCCACTCTACTAAACTGGCACATTAACACTTAACAGGTTTTTTTGGTTGAGTCTTTGGGGTTTTCTGTGTACACTGTCATATCATCGGCAATGGTTTAACTATCTCTTTGCCAATCTGGATGCCTTTTATTTCCTTCTCTTCAGACAAATAACATTTTTAAAAGTCAAATTTGTGTCAATACAAAAACATCAACAACAACAACAAAACTATCAGAGGAAAGGAATATGTGTAATTCAAGGAATGCTCTTTTTATAAAACCAAGGAAGGAAAGATATAAATGATGTTTTGATGTCATATATAATTTTTATTAAGCTTTTGAATAAGCAAATCCATTAATTAAAAGAAAAAAAGAAGGAAGCACAAGCATGATTTATATGCCATTACAATTTAAAGAAGATTCATTCACATTTTCAGTGAAGTATTTAAAAATAAATGAAATAATGTGAGTCCACCTATTCTTGCAACAATTAACATGATTCAAAGTACAGTCAGTGTACAGGTGAGAGACAGCTGTCCACAAGTCAATATCAGATAACCCTGGAATTAGAAGAATATTTTGGAATTCCAGTATTTTACCCTCTAATATGGAAATACCTCCTATGACATTCCACATATTCTGGGATGGAGATGAAGGCCACTGCTGTTGTGGGAATTCATTCCATTGTTGGACAGTTATTTGATAATTCTTCTTACTACAAAAAAATAGAATCCCTGAGTGTTTCATCTATGGGTCCAGCTCTGAAACCACCAAGATTATGATCAGCTCTTCACTGTATGAGAGCACTCAGCCATCTGGAGAGTTATTCTACCACTTGGCCTTTCTCTTTGTGCCACTCAGCTCTCCATTCCTTTACCCTCCTTTCTCCTATGTTTGGTCTCCATTCTCTCTCTTTCCCTGGTAACCCTCATGAGAGCATCCAGCACAGAATGAAGTGCATAGATGGTAGTGCATAAGTTTTGGGGTCAGGGGATCTGAGCATCAAATCCTATTGTTAGTTGCCATTGAGTTGCTATGCCTTTCCACTAGTATGTTCTAGAATGTTTACCAATTTATGTCACTCAAAGAACCTAGTTACTTAGGTTTGATTCTCAGTGATCTTCTCTGTAAAATGGGAAATATTTACACTTAACCTTTTAGTCTTGATAAAAGGCTCAAATGGGATGATATTTATAGCCCAAAAAATATGAACTTCAACATGAAATTTCTTTTAGTATGTGATGTGTGGAAGAGTTGAGTATAGTAATAATTTCAGATATTGTCTCATAAGTAGGAGATCTTCATTTCTCTTCTCTGGGATCCCATCCTTTGTCTAAGTAGCCTAAAGTAGCCTAAGTAGCATTAGGGGTTTTTTTTTATGATGGCCAGATAATATTATCAATTCACATTATAATTGAAAGTGTCAATTTTCACTAAATCACAGCCTTATTGAAATTTTAAGCCCTAAAATACAAAACATTAGATGAAATATGATAGGAATAAATGCCATATTTGTTCATTGCATTTTAGCTTTTAGCAAAGCCTCGGTCTCTCGAATTATGATCTAATACAAGCATCAAATGACTCTTCAAGGTTAGTGTAATCCACAAATTTGATGATCATATGTCATAGATTGAATTGTATTCTTCCAAAATATATGCCTGTTTGATTAGATCATGGTTCCAGGTACTGTATAGTTGTTGGTCATTTTTTATATGATGTAATTACCCTCTATTTTGTGATGTGGCATAAATACTTACCTGAATGTGTTAATTAGGAAATCTGGTGGCACTATAGGCTAAGCACTGAACTATGAATTGAAAACTCAGTGGTTCAAATCTATCAGTTGCTCTGCGGGATAAAGATGAAACAGTATGCTCTCATAAAAGTTTGTACCCTTGGAAACCCTATAGGGCAATTGTACGCCATCCTACAGGGTTATTACTTTGATTTTTGCTTATGTGTTAATGAGACAGGGCTAGGTTATGTTAATGGAGTAGAATCAGAGTGGCTTGCAACACCCTTACTTGGGTCACAGCGCTGATTCAATGGGGAATTTCTCTATGATGTGACCTATATTCCTTTTTATCTTAATGAGAAAGAGAGATGCTAAGAGAGAAAGGCAAACCTTGAAAGAGGGACTTCAGTGCCACCCAGAAAGGTGAGCCAGGGGTGGAAAGCATCCTTTGCACCCAGCGTCCATGCACTGAGAACCTCTTAGACACCGGAGAAGACTGATGAAAAGACACATGGAGATTTCCAAGGAATGCTGGATCTGCAGATGTCAAAAGGAAACAAAGGCTTCCCTGAAAGCCAACAAAGAGTAAAGACTTTCCTCTAGCACACTAAATTTGGACTCTAGCTTTCTAAATAGTGTGGGAATACATTTCTGTTCATTAAATGCATCTACTTGTATATGTCTGTTATAGCAGCACTAGATAACTAAGGCATCTGCAATTACCGGAAAGATTGCTGCTGAATCTTAGCTCTGGCTTACTATTGTAAAAGAGTTATTCAACTCCTCCGAGCCTCAGTGACTTGTACTGTAAAGTGAATGTAATAAGTTAACAATACTTGCTCTAGTGCATTATACGGATAGGTTGCCTATCTTCTCAGATGTTATTCAAGTGACTTGGCAAAATATTTGACCAGGATGAGACTCAAAGGTGAACCAAATACTATATACCACTATCAACTTTTCTCTTGTTCAATACCACCATCTTTAGCACACTTATCTTTCCCTTTGCCCAGTCCACACCACCTCATCTTGTCTTCAGGTGAAGCTACACACAGTGTTTCTTTTTTCAACTCAGACCTCAGGTGCATAGTTACTATTCCCCCCCTTTCTCTTAAAAAGTTCTTTCTTGTCTTTCTGAAGATATATAAGGTTCTCTGGTTTCTAGGCTACTACATTTCCTGAGTGGATGATCTGTAGGCAGACAGTAATACCAGAAGAAATTTGAGTTACCTTGGTTTCTTTTAACCTCTTTTAGAAGGAGTCATTGTAGAAAATGGTAGATGTTAGCAGACACAGAGCTCTCATTTTACTTGCTGGAGATGTGTGTGTGTTTACGTGTGTGGTGGTGGTGGTGGTGTAAAGAGTTTGAATTACATCTTTGGAACTCTTTGCTCCTATCATTCTATTCAGTATCTCCACCATCAAATCAGGGCTTAGATTCTTCATCACTTTTGTCATCATTACAGACAATTAGGATTCAGTATAAGGATCTAGCCTGAAATACAATTCTAACCAGTAGCTTAGTCCAAACTCCTAAATCCTGGCTAGAGGAAAATGGGGGTGTAACTGGTGTCTGATAATCCTGTTAGTGATAGGAGAAGCGCCCCCTAGGAAATAATAACAAATAGTCTTAAGTGCATTCTTTTGTTGACAACTTTATCCAAGAAACCATCTTCCCTTGAGACTCTTCTAAATTTTAAACTAATCCTCTCTTTGCCACAGAAGTCCTTTGTTGCAGGAAATTTTAAGTGAGCACAGGAGTGACGGGCTTCTGTAAGCACCAGCTCTGTCACCAGATTTTTTTTCAACAGTCAGTTTCCCATCTATCCAATTGGGAATCTGACCTTTGGCCCAGGGGCCTGTCCAATGATGAAATGGATGGAATTATTTAGAAAGCCTATTCCTGGGCTCATTCAATCTAGGCCTAATTTGGGGGCCTATCATAGACCCAAAATGTTAAATTTGAGGTGAGCAACAATAGCAATAACCTCCTATTGCTTTTCCTTCAAGTATTCAGTGCCACTGCCTTGAGCATGATGGTAACAGGATTCCAGGTCACAAATAGAAGAAAACTCTTGGTCCAACATGTTCTCTAGCAAACTTCTTTGGGAGTTGAAGCAAACGAAAACAGGAACAGCAGCAAAGCAGCTCTAGATGTAAATAAAGAAGCAACAACACAAGGAAAATCTGTGA
Source organism: Elephantulus edwardii (assembly GCF_000299155.1). Lineage (NCBI taxonomy): Eukaryota > Metazoa > Chordata > Mammalia > Macroscelidea > Macroscelididae > Elephantulus > Elephantulus edwardii. The sequence goes on along the minus strand of NW_006399825.1, from coordinate 7,394,434 downwards.
GACACAATCATAAAGCTATTCAGATGGAATTCACATAGAATCTTATATATAGGCAGACACGTGATGATAAATTACAGCAGTTCTTACCTCTGGGAATAGTAATCAATAACACTTTCAAAAAATAAAAATCTATCTCTGTATGTGCAAGCTACAACTGTATCTCAACAGACCCCACTGAGCAATGCAAACCAAACCCTGAAAGACATATCAAGCACCTAGTGTAAATTTGAGCTCTCCTCTCGTTCTGTCTTGCTACCATCAGTATACTTTCTCCCCCCTACACCTGACACTGACATTTGAGGATGAAACAACTCAATTTTGAGGTCTTGCTGTCAGTTACTAAGTCCTGAAACCTCAATTTACATTTTGACTCTTCCGAAGGTGAATATTTTAACATAAATTGAATTTAGCAGAGAAGATTCAGAGACTCCAGCGTCTACATGATTATTGCTTTCATTCTGGGACTCTAGCCCTCCCAGATATTGCTGATCCCAAGCCATTTCTTACACAGTTTAATTGCTCTAGCGTTCTTATATTGTAGTTCATCTCCTGAGGGTTTTATCTCCTTACATTACTACCAAAGGTCTAGGGATATTGGATGATTACTCCAAAAAAGGCTAAGTCTGCCTCCTCTCTTCTTCAATTGCTGGCACAGACACTGAACTTGACACTCTGCAGTTAATTGATTTGCCCATTAAGACCAGTTCATGTCTACAGGTAAAAATCTTTGCGCAAGGCCATTGTAGATCAAAGAGACAGGATTATTTTCCTACTTTCAACTGTTCAGTGAAACAAATCCAACAACAACAACAGAAATAATAAAATAATAAAAAATAATAAAAGAATAATAATAATAACAACAACAACAACAACAACAACAACGGGGAGCTCCAATGGATTAGTGGTAAGGAGTTGCATTGCCAACCCAAAGTCACACGTTTCAAACCCATCAGGCTGCTCTGTGGGAGAATGATGGGCAATTTCTTCCCATGAGTTTACTGCTTCTGAAAACCAGCTAGAGGGCCAGCTATGAATACGTTCTAACTTGAAGGTACAGAATAATAACAACAGTGCTTGATGGGCACTACCATCTAAGGTCATTGTATTTTTACAACCAGCCAGTCGTTGGAAAAAGACATACTGGGGAAAGGTAGAAAGGGTCAGCAAGAGAGAGGACAACAACCCTCAACGAGATGGATTGACACAGTGGACACAGTGGGCTTGGCAGAAATGGCGAGGGTGGTGCAGGTGAGGGCAAGGTTGATACCTGTTGTTCACAGGGGGACTGTGAGTTGCAGTCAATTTGACAATGCTTAACAACAACATTTCAGCTTTCTTGGTTCAAAATTAACTTTCTTGGAACAAGCAGCCAGGAAATCAAAAGATGAATTGGGTTAAGAAAATCTGCTGTCAGGGACCTCTCCAGAGTGCTGCAGTGCAAAGAAGTCAGTCTAGAGACTAAGGTGCACCTGATCCAGGCCATAGTCATTGTGTCAGAGAGCTTAACAGTGAATAAGGATGGAAGAAGAATTGATGCCTTTGAGTCGTGGTACTAGAGAAGTGTACTGAACATACTATGGACTGCCAAGTCCATTAACATTCCAACAAACAGGTCTGTTCCAGACATGGTAAAACCAACATGCTCTCTGGAGACAAGGATTTTGAAGCTCCATCTCACATACTTTGGGCATGTGGCCAGTATGGACCAGTCCATGGAGAAGGACATCATGCTTGGAAGGGTGGAGGGACAACACAAAAAAGGAAGACCCTGAATGAGATTAATTGACTCAGTGACTAGAGTAATAACGGCAAGTGTGCCAGAGACAGGGATATTGTACCGGGATAAGACAGAGTTTCAGAGCTATTATACATAGGGTGGCTATGAGTCACAGGCAAACCGATGGCACATAACAACAACAACAATAACAACAATAATCTTGTGAAGGACAAACTTTTCATTTTATAAAAAAGAGCGATCCTGTTTTTTGGGTTGGTTTTTCTTTAAGTAATAGGTTTAAAATGCTATGTTGTTATTGTTTTTGATTGCCTTCGAGTTGAGCACGACTCATAGAGACCCTATGAACAAAAGGCCCGGAGTCCCTCTACAACTATGGACATTTATCAAAGTTCATAGATTTTCTGGAAGCAAGTTGTTTAGGAAGTAGATGCCACTCTTGCTTCCAAAAATGCTATAGTTATACAGTAATTGCTCTACGGGGAAAAAAGATTTTTGTTGGGGAAATATGTATTATTAAATATATGCTACTGAATTGCCAATTGTTGCCAAAACACAACTTTAGCATTCCATAAAATATCCTGAAAACAGCCTTCATTCCAAACTCCTCTCCTCGTTCCAAATGTCTAAATAAGATTTTAGACGAGCCAGAGGCAGATATTTCTGAGATATATATGGGTGAGTGTGTGTGTGTGCAAGCACGCACGCGCGTGTGCATGTATGATATATGTGCTATATAAATCTATCTGTCTATCTATCTATCTATCTATCTATCTATCTATCTATCTATCTATCTATGAGTCAAGGAGAGAGATCCAAGAGAAAGGGGCAAGAGTGGGCTCCTGCTGCCCTGTGAATGAAGTCAGGTGTCAATGGAAGAAGTCTGTTAGATTATTATAGGGGCCCAAATAAGGAAATAAGACCAACAGTGGGTGACAAAGAAGATAATCAAATCATTATGCTTGGTCTTTAGGGTACAGCCAGGGTAACCTAAAGGTCTGGGTACCTGGCTCTTCACGTGGACCACCCTGACTATGCTATGCAGATTCATGTCTCTTCTACCCAGGATGAGATGCACTTCTGTGCTGTGTAGCATATCTGTACTATAATGGCATTTGGAGTTGTCCTACCTGACTTTCTGACACTGCCCAAAGACATGCTTTTTGGGGAGAGTAGAAAATAAACTTCCTTGCCATCGTGTCAGAGCTTAGTCAAAGGTGAGCTGTCCTTGGGCTTGCAAGGCTGGAACTTGCCTGCGAGGAGACTGCCCACTGTTCTCCCTCAGAGCTGCTGGTGAATTTGAATCTCCTGAGGCTGGGGAGAGTAGCCTTTAGAAAACCCCCTTCCCACCATTACCTTAGAAAGCAAGGCTGCCCTGGGCTGACTTGGGTGACTCCCAGGAGCAGATGTATTGTGACGGCTTTTGCCTCTCATATCAGGCCCTGGGGTCCCCAACACTGACACCAAATGAGAGGACTTCTTGTGACCCATGTAAGCTGTGACCTGAGAAGCCTGCAGCAAGGATGATGGGGTTCTAACTGGCCTTTACAACCACCTCCTGGGTGAGACTGAACGAACCAGGTCTCCTTTGGCACCTGGGGGCAGGCCAGAGGGTAATGTAGGGTGGCACTAGGGAAGTAGACCATCTAACTTATCCTAGGCTGTCCTAGTTTGAGCACTGAAATTTCCACATCCCAAGAAAACCCACTGTCTTGGGAAAAGTAGAATAATTGGTTCCCCTCCTGATTTTTGTCACATCTGCTGATGGAGAGAAATGCCTAGTTATGGGAGTATAATGTCAGTTTAATCCTTTATTCTGTAGGTCTCAGTTGAAGGTCTCACAGTGCTCTCTAAGTACGGTTTTAGGAGCCTTAGATGTCTCTGGGAGCAAAGGAGACAGGTGCTGCTGTTACTCTCCTTTCAGGGATCAGGATACGGAGCCCCCTGTGTGAAGAGTTGGAGGTGGAGAGCTAGACCCAGAGCAGAGAAGCGCTGACCCCGTGAACAATGTCGTCTCCACCTGGCAGCGATCACTTTTCAGTCCCAGCCACGGGAGCCTCCCCATAGGGCCACCACTTGCCTGGAATGATCCTGGGGAATCTCTCTCTTTCTTTTCACCAGCATTTGCTAACCCGGGCTGGGTGGTGACCTTTCCGGTAGGAGGCCAAAAGGTCACACATTTCTGGCTTTAGTCTCACTCCTGAAACTGTAAACAAAGACTCCTCTGTAGGGAGGAAAAGAGAAAAGCGTCAACATATTATTTCCTGGGGGCCTTTCACAGTGTAGTTCTTCTGTCTGTTGCAATATGTGTCACCAGGAGAGACGTCAAAACAAAAGTCAGGCTTATTTGCCAATAATTTATACTGACTCATGAATAAGTGACTTTACTGATTCTGCTAATAGTTGTCAAGCACTTCCTATTCAGCTTAATCCGTGTGTATTTATTGAACGAGTATTTGGGCAGCCTGTTAGGCTAGGTGTTGTAGATAGTGAAAACAGGAATAGAACAGTGAGACATATACCCCAACAAGGGCCTTAATAGAGGTGTAAACAATTATGACCACCCCACCCCATCCCCAAGTGGTCTAAGAAGCATGGGACAAGCCTACACAAGGAGCCCTTGGAGTCTCAAAGACTGACAATGCTCTCAACGGCAAGGATTTCCAAGGAAGATATTCCTGGCTAAGGGAACGACATGACCAAAGGCGGGGAGGAAGGAAAAGGTTGGAAAGAACCGAACATAATCTCTCATGATCAGAGTAAAGGGAACAAAAGACAAAGTGGAAAAGACCGCGTTGGAAAAATGGGTTGGAACCAAACGGCAGAGGGAATTACTATTATGCAATGGAGTCTAGACTTTAGTTCCCCAAATTAGGCAATAAGCATCATGCTGAGCTACATAAGGTTTTCAAAGTTTCAAATCCTGTCTGATACATTAGGCAATCTATATAAATAGACTCTAGAGTGCAACTTCTATAAATGAAAAAAAAATGTATTCTACAAAGCACTAGTGGTCTAGTCTGTAAGAGAGCTGTGCTGCCAACCCCAAGGTGTGTGGTTCCAATCCACTAGTTACTCCACAGGAGGAAGATTGATAATCTCCTCCAATGCGATTTATAGTCTCTGAAAACTCACTGGAGGATCAGCTATGTATTGGTTCCCAACTCCACATACATGAGTTTGGATGTGTATTCTGTCTTTGTCTTCAACTCACGTTCTTGGTTAGTTCAAATATTGGATATTTCCATTTTTATTGATATCTCTTATTTTCATCTCATTGCCCTTGAATGATTAGTATACTAAAGTTATGGACTAAGTTCTCCAAAAGCTAGCATCATGGAATGCTAGCTCAGCTGGAAAATTGTTTTCCAGTTTATTGTTTAAACATACAGGCAATACATGCAAGGGAACTCTGGTAGGTTACTGTATGTTTAAATAATACATTCAAGGGAACTCTGGTGGCCTAGTGGCAAGAAGTTGCATTGCAATCCCAGAGCTAAACAGTTCAAATCCACCAGATTCTCTGCTGGAGAAGGAGGGGCAATCTCCTCCGGTACCAGTAAGATCTGATTTGATGGTACACACACAAAAAATAATAAATTTTTTAAAATAATTTTTTAAAAAGAATACATGCACACACCCTCTGTATGTCTCTTGGGCAATGTAAATTCTTAATAGATTTTTTACTATTAATTAGCAACTGGCAACAGACAAACACAAGAAGGAAGGAGCTTCGTCCTTACAAAAGCCCATTCACAAAACCTACTCGGGAGGTCTTTCTACGCGGGCATTCCTTTGCTGAAGTTCTCAACTTGAAGAAACCTGGGTATGCCATGTGTTAAAATATCGCACAATTTAACAAACAAACAAACAAACAAGAGAGAGAGAGAGAGAGAAAAGCTTCCAGCTTTGAAGCACTGGAGTCATCAAATGACTCAGTAATATTGTTTACTGGAAGTTGCTCATAGCCACAGGGAAGGAATGGGACCGAGATGCCACGCACTCCACCTAGGGTTCTGCCTGTGCTGTTGTGGGTTCTCTGTGGCACTGCCATCGTTATTTTGAAATGATGTACTTGCTGGCTGGATATGGGAGATAGCAAGCTGCCTGGCTAAAACAAACAGTGTGTAAATTTTAAAGATGACTCTTGAATCAAATTGGGCCCCAAACATTTTGGGAACTTCTCTCAAGGAGAAGTATCTTCCTTTTGCCCTGGGGTTTGTAGCATGAAGGGCTGGGATTTTCCTAAGGCTTCTTCTTTCTTTGCCTCCAAGTTTCCAGACTGAAAAGGAGAAAGAGAGAGCGAAGACGCGGAGAGGAAGAAGAGAGAGCGAAGAGAGGAAGAGCGAAGAGAGGGAGAGGGAGAGGGAGAGGGGAGGAGAGAGAGAGAGAGAGAGAGAGAGAGAGAGAGAGAGAGAGAGA
>NW_006399825.1:7367081-7388177 GCF_000299155.1 Elephantulus edwardii | reverse complement strand
AGAGAGAGAGAGAGAGAGTAAGAGAGAGAGAGAGAAACATTATCTGGCAGAACAGTGCTGTGAAAGCAACCAGTTAATCAAAAGGATTGCAATGTGGCCATGGACTGCCACACTCTCCTCCCCAACTCATAGAAAAAGAAAAAGAAAAAAGCAGCAGAGCAGCGACTCTCCGCAGTCGCACAAATGCAAACCTTCCACTCTGGTGACTCCTCATTAGCTTACTGAGTCTGACAGCATAATTATCGCAGCTGCTTCGCGCTTAGAATAAATAAATACAAAAGTGGGTGTTTAAAAAATTTCGAGAAGGGGAAATTCAGTCATCTCGACAGTCAGCAGGACAAGTTTATTTAAAACTTTTAGTTTCTTATGTATTTAGATCATTTCAGAACAACATAATGAGATAGTTGTCTTTCCATCTAATTGAGTTCCTAAGCTCCTGGCTGTTGGCTGTCACCTCTTTCAAACTTTGCTTTAACTTTCCTTCCCTTAGAAATCTGATCCTGGTGTCTCCTTTTACTCTCCCTGGGCTGATAACCTGGTGAAGACTCAGTGCACTGGAGTGCAGAAAGTGACTTAATGGGATTGAGAAACCAAATAACCTTTCACAGGAAACAAGATAATCAAATCTCTCTTGCTTGTAACAGCTAAGGGAGAAAGCATCAGTTAAAAAAAAAAAAAGAAGAAGAAGAAAGAGAGCGAGAGCCTGGAAATCAAACCATCATCCCAAAATGTCTGGTAATTTCCCCATCACGTGGTCTTTGTGCTGCTCTTACACACCATCCATCAATCCATCAGGCAGCACTGCTCAGTGCATTTAATTATTCAGAGTGCACCCGGCCTCGTGATTACGCGGTAATTTTAGCTCATGTGTATGTATATAGACTTCATAGCTTCAAAGCCCAAAGGATCACACAGCACTTCAAATTGAAGTTGCTAACTAACACGGAGTGCACTTAAAACTCTGACTAGGGGCACAGCACATATGCATTTCCGATTAAAGCAGATGATCTTTCCTTTTAAAATTAATTAGTGCCTATTTATCTTTTCCTCTCTCTCCCACCCCTCGCTCTCCCAGGACTGCATTCACATAAAGGCTTCCATTCAGTCAGTGAGTTAAGAGCTTTGGAAAATAAACAGTCTGTCAATCTGGGATAAAGGAAATGAGGATTAGTCCATTGTGCAGATGGAGAAACTGAGGAAAAAAGAAGAAAACTCAGGTCCTTGAACTCCCAACCCAGAGCTTTGGCCCTCTCTACCATTTTTCTCACTTGACTTTTTTTTAAAAATTTTTATTTTATTATTATTTTTTTGTGCATGTACCATCAAATCAGATCTGACAGGTACAGGAGGAAATTGTCCCTCCTTCTCCGGCAGAGCATCTGGTGGATTTGAACCGTGTACCTCTGGGGTTGCAGTACAGCTTCTTGCCACTAGGACACCAGAGGCCCCCCCCACCCCTTCACTTGACTTTTTAAAAAAACTATAAAGATGAAAAGACACTGACACTCAGGAAAGCATTGGCAAAGGTGAAGAGAATCTCTAATAATCACCCAATCACTTACTCCCTTCCAACTGGTCCCAGCTCAACGACCGTAATTGTTTATGGGATTGCCCATCTTTCTTCCACAGAGAAGCTGATAGATTCAAACCATCCACCTTTCAATTAGCAACTCAGTGCTTAACTACTGTACTAATAAGTTGTGGGGCTGGAGAAGAGCATACCACCGACTGTGAGGGAACAAACAGGTCTGTTCTGGAGAAGGTGAAACCAACTTGCTCTCTGGAGACAAGGATTTTGAAGCTCTGTGCCACAGACTTTGGGTGTGTTTCCAGGAGGGACCAGTCCTTGGAGAAGAACATCGTGCGTGGAAGGGTAGGAGGGACAATGCAGGAGAGGAAGGCCCTGGACAAGACAGATTGACATAGTGACTGGTGTCTTGAGGGTAGGGGTGTCAGAGGCAGTGAGATTGGTTCAGGATAGGACAGGTTTCAGAGCTATTGTACATAGGGTCGCTATAAATCACAGATAACAACAACCACTACCACCTTTCAGTTTTGCTCATATGCATAACACATTTTCACAGGTACACTATCCTGTGCTATTTAGAATTCTGGGTTTGTTTAGCATGTGTCGTAGTATAAACATTTCTCTATTACCAAGTGAAAACTACTGTTACTATTACCTGGACATCAATGACTCAGCTATATAACGAGAACATGGAATAGCAAATAGTATGTCCTTTTGCCCTCTTAAGGTCTCACACTCTTTCTAAAATGGTGTATCTTTACTTGTGAATTTCTCAGCCCATGAGGATAACAAATTTAACCAATTTAAGGGTTTAGTGGTTAAAGAGTTGTGCCGCCAACCCAAAGGCATGTGGCTTAAATCCACCAAGTGCTGTGAGGGAGAATGATGGACAATCTCCTCCTGTGTGATTTACTACCTCTGAAAACCCACTGGAGGGTCGGCTTGTGTTGGTTGTGATTCAAAGGTAACCAAAACCAGAAACAACAATAATAATAAAGGCTTGTTAGGGTTGAGATACTTACTTTATCCAGACTTGAAGCAACATGGCTCTATGCAACAGCACAGACCATCTCTCACCCCAGCATCCCCTCTACTGTGTGGGAATGGGTTGAAGACAACTTGGAGCACAGAAGGGATAGAACTGTGATATGTTATTGTTGACTGCCCCCTAGTCAAGCACGACTTATAGCAACCCTATGAACAAAAGGCCTGAAGCCTTTCTATAACTATCGATATTTATCAAAGTTCATAGAGTTTATGGGGCCATGTTGTTTAGGATGTGGATGCCACTCTTGCTTCCAAGAAGTGTAATAAAGATAAATAAAATTAGTGTGTTATAGAAGATAATTCCTAACTTGCTTCTCTCTGACTACTACCATGGATGGACAGAGGATTTGAATGGTGGAGAAAGTGGTCTGAATTAGATAATAAACGTCTAGAGTCAGAATAGAGTCCACAGACCTAGCTCAGAATCTCTGTTCCTTCTTTTTCAACCTTCAATCCCTCAAAACCAACCTTGTGGAAGAACAAGATTCTGAATAAACTTTCAAGAAATCAAACCAGTTGCCACTGAGTCATTCCAATTCATGATGACCTCACACATTGCAGAGTAGATTCACACACCCTGTAGGATTTCCAAGGCTGTGATCCTTCAGAAGAGGGCCACCAGGCTTTCATTCTGAAGTAGCTTTGGGGAGTTTTGAACAGCTAACCTTCCTATTAATAACTGAGCAGTTAACCCTCTGTTCCAGCAGGGACAAACTTAAGTGGACTAGACCATAGAAGCAATAAATGGAAAATACTTGAAATCCTGAGGGAGAATGCAAAGAACTAAACTAAGCTCCCTTGGTACGTGGATTGTTGCAAAAGGACATATTGAGAAACAGCCATGGTGTGAGTCAGCATCGTGTCACTGTTATTTAAAATTAGACAGTTGCAGGATGATGGTAGACAGCATTAAGCAGAAGATGACATTCCTCTGCTTGGAAAGTCCTTTTCCCTAACCATCCAGTTTCCATCATCTTCCCAGACCTACTCACAAGAGGCATCCTCCATCTCCCAGCTGGACTTCATCTTGTCTCTTCAGTGTGCCCAGACTATTTCACATGTGTTTACGTGATCTGCAGCTGTTTCTTCTATGCTTGTTTTATTTCCTTAAGGATTGTAAGCTCTTTGAGGACAGGGCCCATGACTAATTCATTTCTGTGTACCTCCCAAAAGGCACTTAGAAAATATTCAATGAATGATCAAGGATGGAATTCTTCCACGCAGAACTTGGAGTCTATGCTGGATACAGAGTCTCAAAGACAAGTACACCAACTGGAACGGGTTCAGAATATAACAATGAAACAAAACAAGTATAGAGTGGACAGAATCTATTTCAAAAAACAAAAAATGTAAAATAAAAGTTTAAAGGAATTCGGCCCAGCAAAGTGAGCTTTGGAAACAGCTATCATGTAGATCTTCAAATACATATGTAAAGAGCTAATAAAAGGCCCGAGGTTCTTTTAGAAACAAACAAACTAATCATTCAGGTATTAATGGGATGGTGTGAGTAAAGCTGACTGAATAATTTCCCAAGTGAAACAGCAGGACAGTGTGACTAACAGTGGAGATAAATTGTATACTCTCTCCTCTGCCTCTAGGAGTAGGAGTCTAGGATGAGAGCATGACTTGTCAGACGTTGTGCAAAAACATTTGTGAAATAACTGCAAGCTCTTAAATTCTGGGATTTTTCTCCCCCTCCTCCAAAGTTGTTAGAATCTGTTTTATAGAAGAGGGATTTAGTCTAGGAAGGAATGGAAGAAACTCAGGCTAGGGATTTGGAAAGCAAAGTGGGACCAACCCACAGAGAGAGAGAGAGACAGCCTTTGAAGTCCAGGCGATCAAGGACCATGGCTTAAGGGCCAGACTCTTAAATCACTTGGCATTTACTTGCCACAGATTTCTTTTTTTTCAAGAAAAAAACCAAACCAACTAAGAGACTCATGTGGATCAGTGCCTGTGGTCCAAAATGGCTGTTGTCCACTCACAAATCAATCATAACTTTCCAAGGGTCAAATTTGGAAACTTTCCTACAAGAATAGAGTGGGGCCAGTTTCTGGAAGGGGCAGAGTAGTGATTTTCTCCTCCTCCTCTCCCCAAATCATTAAACAGCACTTTTCTTCCCCCTAGAGCCCAAGTTCATGCTCAGGGCAAAGGGAATTAAATGAAGAAGCTGAACCTGCAGCTAAGATTAGAGAGTGGCCAAGGGCCTAATTTTAGGTCTTTGCTGCCCCAGCTGACGTCCTGCACTGCGGACTGCGCCAAGAGGACCACAAGTGTGGCCGGTCAGTCGGTGTCTGAGCAGGGAGAGCGTCTCCCTGGCCATCTGCAAAAGCAATTAGCTTGCCGTTGGGTGTGTTTTGAGAGGGGCTACCAATAATTTCTTCTTCCACCAATGTTTCTTCAGGTGTTTGAGAGTCAATAAGAGAACATGTCGGAGCTTGGCAGAAGTTCCCACATGCTTTCCATTCTCATCTTCACACCTTAACCTCTAAGTGTGCACTCCAACAAGAGAACTCACCCTGCCATTCCTGGTTTTCCATAGCAAGTAACACTCCCAACAGAGTCCCTCTGCCTAGACCTAGAGAAAGTCTGCACGACTTAGAGAAAGTGTGGTTTGGCACCTGCCAGCTTCATGGATGCAGAGATGGATGGGAGAGACAGATTCTCCCATCTGGGGGAATCTCTATCTATGACACTGGGTTTAGACCGTCCTTCTATTCTTCATATAGCCCTCATCCACAAGTTTCATGATTTTAATTGTCCTCTTCAGAGGGCAAATAATAGTAGCTGGCATCTTCCAGATCAAAAGGGGAATCAGAATATATTTTAAAGTAACAACTCTGTTATCCTACAACCAGAATAATAAAAGGATATAAATATGAGTCCCTAAATGATTGCATTCTGAAATGCCATGGGGGAGCAAGATTTCCTGCATAAGGATGCTAGGGAAACTCCCACAAGAGTATACCATATTTTTGCACAACCCCAAAGCTTGTGGCAGCCAACCATGAGGAAGTCTGTGTCCCTTCAAGTTTGGGGACTGTGCTAATCCTCGGGGGCTTCCAGTCTGCACTGGAGGTGCTTACTAGAAGCTCATTTCAGGGGCAATAAAAAAAGGCAGACTGGCACTGCCAGACCAAGAGAAGAGTCCCTTAACAAGACTGAATGCCATTGGTGAGGGCCACTACCCCACTGTCCAGGAAGTACAGAAACTTCTCCCTTCCTCTATTCTCCTTCTCAATTGGAAGAAAATCTGTCTACTTGTCTCGAGTCCTAACTGTCGGCCTGTCTCTGTACCTGTCGCCCCCTCCACCACCACCACACAAGCACACCCAGTCCGCCCCCCTCCCCCGTCTTGTGGTGCGGGCCCTTTCATCTTCTTCCTCGGGGATTCGAGATGTCGCTGCAGGAAGTGCTTGTCGGCTGCGGCAGCAGCAGCAGAGCCCTGTGGCTTTGACAAACCTCATTTAATTGGGAGGAAGCCAGGAGAATTTGAAAGAACTGAAACATCCACGAAACTCCTTTTATCAGGCATAATTTAAACGCTGCATGGAAAAACCCCTATATGTATAAAGAAAAGTCAACTTCCCTCCTGCTGGGAGCACTCCTTGGCTACCCTCCCCAGCACAGGCAGGCTCCTGCAAGATTCCATCTTTTCATTTCTCTAAAAGTGTCAAAGTAGATTTAGGCTCTGTGACTGGGTGAGTAGAGAAGGAATACAGATATCCCTGTCTCCTTCATACCTGTGTGTGCATGTATACACACACACACACACACACACACACACTCTCACAAAACCACAATCCCCTAGATATGCATGCACCAGAGTCCTTCTGTTGGTGGATTTGTTTCTGGTCTATCAGGAAGAAACAAAATCACCCTTTCTAAAAACTCATCAACTTGGACAACAACTGTCTTTTTAATTACCCTTCACGCAAAAAGCTGGTGCCCAGAGAAGTTTATGTTTAGAAATCTGCAGAAGTCTTACTGTTGTTATGTGCTGTTGAATGGGCTCCAACTCATAGCAGACTCTCCAGTGAGTTTTCAGAGGCTGTAAATGACACAGGAAGAGGTTGCCTCTCTTTCTGCTGTACAGGAGCTGATGGATTTGAACCAGCTGTCTTTGGATTAGCAGAGAAACTCATCCCTAGGCCACCAGAGGTCCCTTTGTATCCAGAATAGCAGCCAGGAGAATAGCCCATAGGGGAACCTGTGTTGTTTTGTTGTTTGTGGGTTGGTTTGTTTAAGTAAAGGATGTGTGTTGGTGTACGGATGTGAGAGTGTGTGTGTGTGCGGGGGGGGGGGGGGGAGCGCAGATAGAGAGACTGACCCTGTGCTTCTAAATGTGTCCAAACATATATATTTCCTTGAAGTGTTAGAAGTTCTGAGCCCAAGGGGGAAAAGCAAAGAAGGGATACCTACAGAGGCTCAGCCTGGGAAGGAGGTGTTTGGATGGAGTCTGGGAGGGAATGGGGCTGAAGTGGAGGCAGAAGGAGCAGAAATGGAGAAGGAATTGAAGTCGCTCTGGAGTGTCTTTTATTCCACTCAGGCCAAAGCACGTCCTTCCTCTCCAGTCTAATCCGCCCCCCTGAACTGCTCCCACTTCCAGTCTAATCTGCCCCCCCTGAACTGCTCCGGTCCCTCCAGAGCATCGCCTGTAGCACAATGGCTTCTCTGGACATCTGCAGTTGATTATGAGCAGATTTTCATTGTTTAGATATGATTTGTGCTAACACGAGGATGAGGGTGCCCCGTTTCCTCTTCCTCACTCTCCTTTCCTCCCACTCCATAAGATCCTTGAGGCCAAGGCCAAGTCTCCTTTGCCTCAACTTTTTATAGCACTTAATATGTTCTTGACACTTAACGGCAACTTAATAAATACTGATGACTGACTCTTCTTACAGGGTTAAGTAAGACATTAACCCCAGCTGTACAATGATGGTGATTTTTGGGAAGCGCCTAAATGATTCGCTTTCAAAGTAAAATAACTCAAGAGGTCTCAAACAGAGCTCTCGACCACAGCAGGACTGTGTCCTAGATAACATGTGGACACGTTTACAGACCCTGGGACTTCAGACCACACTGTTATCTATACTTCCTTACTCTATCGTCACCCCATCACAATCTATGTACATTTCCTCCCCAATCTCATCCTAACGTCCTGCTCTCAAAATCGAAAAGGAAGTGAAGCCTCTGATGGATTCCACCCAATTCCACCCACCAGAGAGAGGCCTTACGGTCAGCTGCACAACTCACCAAGGGCTAAAATCAGCTTCCACTCCAACGCTGGATGTCGCCAAAGAAATGCCACCGCGGGCTAGTTCCCCCCACACAGCCGGACATGCCCACACTGCCCACATCCTCTCCTGGCCTCTCCTGACCGCATTCTGAGAACCACGAGGCAGCTCCTGTCACATGCTCCCTGGGCAGATTGCAGATCTGGAGGATGACTTCAGGTCCAGGCAGCAAAGGCGGATCTCAGGGTGAACCCAGTGGGCATCCAGCCTGGAGGATGCACCCTCCCCCAGACCCCACCCCGTTCTTCCTTCGGAGGCATCATGTTACCAATCAAGAGCAGCCCAGCTTCCCTCTCCCCACATATCCATGGCCCCTATCATCTTACTCTGGATGGAAGAGAAAAGGCTTCTTAAAAATCTCTGTGGCGCAACTACTGTGGAAGGTGGTATGGTGCTTTCTCAAAAAGTTGCAAATAGAGATACCATTTGACCCAGCAACTCCACTACTGGGAATATATCCCAAAGAGACCATAACTGACATCTAAGCAGATACATGCACACCCATGTTTATCGTGGCTTTGTTCACAATAGCAAGGAGTTGGAAGCAACCTAAGTGCCCATCAACAAACGAATGGATAGAGAAGCTGTGGTATATCCACACCATGGAATACTACACTGCATTGAAAAACAAAGAACTCATGCAATATTATTCAAAATGGGTGACCCTGGAGAACACTATGCTGAGTGAATTATCTCAGTCACAAAAGGACAAATACTGCATGGTGCCACTGTTATAAAACAGGACTGACATCAGGGTTGGAGGGAGACTCAGAAAGGCGGGATAAATAATGTATACTGCATTGAAACAGATGACAGAGAAAGCTGTTTAAAAGGGATATGTGATTAGGTATTTTTGTCATGACGGGAGTCCAGAGCGAAGGCTACATAGTGGAGTGGACCTGGGGGGAGGGACTGTAAAACAATGAAAGGGTTTTTCTTTTACTTTTCCAAGAGAAAAGTGTACTAGGGGGGAGGGCTGGGAAGGGAGAAAAGTACAACAATGAATGAATGGAAATCCACAATCTCTGTAAATTTTCATTGAAATTAATAATAAATTTAAAACAAAAACAAAACAAACCAAAAAACCAAAACTCTGGTTTTCCATCTCTTGGCAGAGAGGCTAGTTAACACAAACAAGCCCAAGGTAACTTCATCTCTTTTGATTTCTAAGTACAAATATGTGCAAATGAACTGTTTGGATAGTTACAAGGAAGTCCTGTCACCTCTTCACCAGAACTTGGGAGTTGTACCTAGTCTATGTACTATCAGGGCATCCTGGGAGCATAGTGTGTTGGTCCAAACATCTCCACCTCTCTGGCAGTTTGAGCCCACCAGCTAAGATTCTTGGGGATGCAATTTGTAGCCTTTTCTCTTGCCATCTATCTAGTTGAACTGACTCTCTAGCTGTCCCTCCAGTGGGTTTCTGGGGCTGTAAATCACAATGGGAGAAGACTGTCCATCTTCCTCCTGTGAAGTTGCTGGTTGGCTCAAGCTGCCGGAGAGGTGGGACTTTGGGGTTGACAGCACAAGCACCTGTGGACTAGGTCACCAGTCTCTAGTCTACACAAACATCGAGTTGCATTAAGTTCCATATTTCTCTTCCCAGGTAAACTGGTCTCTATTCTTCTGACTGTAGATTCTATGGTTTTCTACTGTTCAGCTAAAGCACTTAGACACACGCACATGTACGCACAGGCGTGCATATGAACACACACGCACAATGCACCCACAGCCACCCTCTCTCACCCTTCGGAAGCTGGTGCAGCTGAGATGGCAGGGCACTGAAATAATCATGAACAAGTGCTTCTTGGGCAGACACCCGAGCTCTGGGAAATCCTTTTAGCATCTGGGATGCCAAGTCTTCAGCTTCAGGAACCCTGCCCAACCTGGAGAAGTGAGAGAGAAAAAAAGGTTCTCTAGAAGTCTCCCTTCTGAAAAAGAAAGGGGAGCTCTGAACAGGAAAGGGGGAAGGGAGGTAGGGAGATTTACAAGTGTATTCCAAGTAGAATCTTCCTGGATGACTAAAGTGAATAGGAGGTGGGAAAATCTGCACCCCTGCCTCCCCACCATCCCCCCAACACTGAAACTTATGGCTGTCCTCTAACTGAGACGAAGGAAGAAAGCCTGTGTTCTATGGTTTAACTCTCCCCGTTCCCACTGTACATTATGCATGTATACGTAAAGGGCATAGAATTTTAATTACAGAAGCAGAAATATGTAATTAAAAGATTCTTCCTTGAGGGACATAGCATCCCTGACCAAGCAGGAAAGCTCAATTGAAAATAGATTCTAGACTCTGAGAGCCATAGCATGGAATGACGATGGGGAAAGGGAGAGACAGATTATGGAAGGTGCTGCCTGGGCGGAAAATAGCCTTATCTGTAGAGTGTTTGAAGCTCAGCCCTCAAGTTATTAGTTGAGAAGTTCTCTTGGTTTTCCCCGAGATGAAGCATGGAAGGCAAAAAGTAATCAATTATTTAAATCACAATAGGGACAAACTGACTTAATGTTGAGTTATACTATTTGGAGATGAATAAATCTATTTATTGAGAAACTATTATGTGCTAGTAGGTGGCTGGTGCTGGGTTGTACAGGACAAGATCTTGCCTTCTGATCACTAACAGTCTAAAAGGGCAATTGATCACTGATCGATTCACCGATAAAAATAGTGAATTAAAAGTTCTGAAACCTGATAGCCAATGGAAGAAGGTGGTCAGGGATGCATTTTTTGTAAGAGTATCATTCTAGATTAGAGATGGAGGACTGAAGGCAGATAAGACGACATACTGCCACAGAGAAATGTGGTTTAAATTCTGATCTGAGGGTGAAAGGAAGGAGAGTAAGTGTAGAGAGTAAAAGTCAGTTGACTGGCCAGGGACAGAGGCTGGGAGAAGGGGTCCCAACCTAAGTTGGATAGAGCATTAGGGGTCGATCCTGTGAAGACCTGTGTGTTCACACTTCCTATTTACTTGTAATTTATCCTTGCTGATGGCAGTTGGGTCCTGGCTGAAAGCAGAAAATACCAGAAGAATATCCTCTGAATATTATTGACTATGCAAAGACATTTGACTGTTGTTCGTGTGAATCATAACAAATTATGACTAATATTGAGAATGAGAATCCCAAGAACACTTAATTGTGCTTATGTTAAACCTATATCTAAGCCAAAAAGCTGTTGTCTGAACAGAGCAAGGGAACAGTGTATGATTTAAAATTAAGAAAGATGTGTGTCAGGATTATGTTTTCTTCCTATTTATTCAATCTGTATGCTCAACAAATTATCCGAGAAGCTGGACTCTATGAAGAAGAATTTGGCATGAGGACCTGCAGAAAAATTCATCAACAACCTGCTTTATTCAGATGATACAAGCTTGCTTGCTGAAAGTGAAGAGGATTTCAAGTGCTTGTTGCAGAAGATCAAAGACTACAGCCTTCAATATGGATTACATTTCAACATCAAGAAAACAAAAATTCCCACCACTGGGGTGATAGGCAACAATATCATGACAGATGGAGAAAAAACCTGAAATTGTCATCTTATGTGGATCCACAATTGACATCCTTGGTACCAGCAGTCAGGATATCAGGAGACATATTGCACTGGGCATGTTTGTAGTCAGGAGCAATGCTGTCAGTTTAAAGACTATGCTTTGCCTTATCCAGGTCATAGTCTTTTCAATCACTTGCTATGCATATGAAAGCTGGATAATGAATAAATATGTCAGAAGAAGAATTGATGTCTTTGAGTTGTGGTGTTAGAGAAAAGTACTGAATATCCCATGGACTGCCAAAAGACCAAACAGATATATCTTAGAGAAAGTGTAGCCAGAGTGATCCTTGAAGGCAAGGATGGCAAAGCCGTGTCTCATTTGGGCATGCTCTTGGGAGAGGCTATTCCTTGGAGAGGGACATCATGCTTGGAAAGATGGAGGGCTGACAAAGGAGAGGAAGCCCCTCAACCAGATGGGTTGATACAGTGATTGCAGCAAGGGGCCCAAATACATCAGAGAGGATGAGGATGGCACAGGATAAGACTGGATTCAGACCTGCTGTCTATAGGGTCACAATGACTGGTACTTGATGGCACCTACCAATGACAATCTAATGACAGTCTTTGGAAAAAGATAGCATGCTGAGAAAGGTAGAGTCAATGAAAGAGAAGAAACCCCCAACGAGATGGGTTGACACAGTGACCACAATGGGCTAGAACGTGGCAGAGACCGTGAGGACGGAGCCAGACAGGACAAGGTTCAGATGTGTTGTTCTCAGGGTAGCTGTGAGTTGACTTGTTGGGATCCAACAACAATGACAACAGTTCCAGTAATTTAAGTAGACCCATCTCCACAGCCTAGAGACAACTTTGTAAGAGGAAAGCCATAAGAGGGGAAACAGTGCAGTTCCGGGAGGTATTTAACTGCAGGACTTATGCCTGCCATTCACAATGAAGTTGCATGACCAAGAGATCCTTCAGTTGGTGAACAGACAGACTGTGGCATGGTCATGTCCATTCAGGAGAGTATTAGTTGCCAATGAAGAGAAATTAGCTACATAGCAGGAGAAATCGTACATGCATACTGCTAAGTGAATATGCAAGTCTGAAAGGCTACATGTTACATGATGCCAAGAACATGATATACTGAAAAGGCAAAAAAAAAAAGAGACAGTGAAAAGATCAATAGTTCTTACAGGCTCAGGGGATGGTGGAAGGGATAAACAGGTGGAACACAGGGCGTTTTAAGCAATTGCAAATATTCTGTATGATAGTAATGGATAATACATTGCTAGTGGTATGTGCCGTCAAGTTGGAACTCACCCACAGTGGGTTTTCAGTAAACAACACAGGAGATTGCCCATTCTGGCATATGTCATTATAAAATTCTCAGTACCCTCAAGTCATTCTGACTCCTATCATCTCTTTATTGGGTTTCTGTGGCTGTAAATCCTAACGAGAGGAGACTGCCTGTCTTTCTGTCTCAGAGCTGCTAGTGGATTTGAACCACAGGAGATTTATAGATTTTTGACGAGTAGTGCAGCATGCTAAGGATCATGCCACCAAAGTTTTTATATGACATATATTTGTCAAAAGCCAGAGAACTGTACAGTGTAGAGAGTGAGTCTTAATATAAAGTATCACTTCCCATTAGCAGCAATGTCTTCTCACTGGTTCCTCAAATTGTAACAAATATACAGAAATACAGGATGTCATTAAAAGAAACAGTGCTCAGGAGGAAAGCAGATGTATAGGAATTTTGTTCTTTTTATATAATTTTCCTGTAAACCTAAAACTGCATTAAAATAAAACAACAAAATAAATTTTAAGGGGGGAAATGGAGTTGCATGGTCATGGGATCTCATAGCAAATCCCTAAAAAAACCAAAAATCCACAAGCTTACTACATGTCCAACACACATGAAGATTCAAAGGACCAACAGACATCCTTTCCCTCTGCAGAAACCACTATGCAACAATGCTGGGAACCCAGGTTCAGAATAAAAATTTGCCTAAGCTTTGCATATAGTTTACTTAGCAAACTTTCAGGTACCTGATTCCCATGACATAAAACGGTTTCTGCAAATAGACAACTACCCTCAAGCCCAGAAATAACTGCCTCATTGACCGAAGACGGAGGAAGAATGTGTACTCCTCAGTGCTCTCTTCTCGGCCAGGCGAGTGGGAAGGGATGCAGGGTGGATGGAGTCCTCGCATTAGCTCCAGCCTGATGGAGGACTGGCAGGATTGTCTCCATCCAGAGCGCTCCTGGTCTCCCCTTGGTGCCTACGCTTTTTACTAACAGCATGAAGAGGCCGCCAAGTGTGAAATTTTGACAAGTTCCTACCAATCTCTACTTACTGTGACTATCCGACACTCTTGCTTGTTTGGAAGGGCCTAGGAATGCATAGACTGCATCTCTGGGCACAAATGTTCCTTTCCTGACACTTTCCCTGTGTTTGGTGGGCGCTCTGGTTGTGTATATAGTATGTTGCGTTACTAACCAAGAGGTTAAAAATGGCTCACTTCAGCTCATTGCCATTAAGTCAAAACCAACTCATAACCAACCCTCCAGAGGGTTTTCAGAGGGTATAAATCTCACAGGAGGGGACTGACCATCTTTCCAAAAAAAACTGTTGGTGGATTTGAACTATAAGAGAGGCTTGACCTTTGGGTTAGCAGCACATCTCCCTACAGACCCCACCTCCAGATCACCCTCCTTAAGGTTAACAATAACGACCTCGGAGATCTGTGGCAGGGCTGCTAGGAGACAGAACCAACTCAATGGCAGTGATTGAAGTGAAGTTCTAGTGCCTAAAGACCCATCTCAGACTCCTAACCCAGAGGCTGGAAGTTGGAATCCAGCAGCTGCTTCTTGAGAGAAAGAGAGCTGTCTCTTCTGTAAATATTTACAGCCTCAGAAACTTAGCAGAGGGCCACTATAAACAGCACCTATTCTTCAGTGGTGGTGTGGTTTCTGGGTCCCTGCGTCTAACAACCTGCATCTTCCTCAGT
The DNA here is from genome assembly GCF_000299155.1 of Elephantulus edwardii. Lineage (NCBI taxonomy): Eukaryota > Metazoa > Chordata > Mammalia > Macroscelidea > Macroscelididae > Elephantulus > Elephantulus edwardii. The sequence goes on along the minus strand of NW_006399825.1, from coordinate 7,373,801 downwards.
GGACAGTTTTACTGAGTGCCCATGGCCTATATATACTGCCACAGTTCTACAATTTGCAGCCTCTTTTAACTCCTTTTAGAACAATTCTTCACATGTTGATTACAATTGCTAATTTAGAACTAAAAGCTGGCATGAAAAGTGAACATTGCAAATGATCATTTGCCTACCAACCCCTTTCCACAGATGCCCAATGTTAATAAAAATATCATTTGTTCGGTTTGCGATGTTGCCAAGAGGATATTGAAGGATTAAAAGAATCTGCTTAATTAATGAGAGTCTCTTACTAAAATCAAAGAAACCTATGGTGAACCCCTCCTCCACATGAGAAGTGTACCCCTACCAAAATAACACACATTTATCTTAAAACTCTTAGAAAATACCAAGAAAGAAAACACAAACCACCCCTCGTCTCTGAAGCTACCTCCCCACTGATCATCACCATTGCTTTGTTGACCATTTTTCACTCCCACTATATTGTACCTGCTGTCTTAACCTGCTTTTCCCACTTGATTATCTTGATGTTTTTCTCTTTCTGAGCAGCTTTTAGTGGCGTAATTATAATGGCTGCAGGGCGTTCCATTACACGACCATATCATAATTTATATACTTGGACTCTTATATTGTTTCCTCTTTTGTTGGGTTTGGGGCTGGGTGGTGTGAATATTTATTAAAGTCTTACTGTAAAAATATCCCCAAAGAGAAATCTTTGTGTACTTGTGCAATTACTTCCTTAGGGTAAATTCTCAGGAGCAAAATTTCTAGGTTGAAGGATACAGAGCATCTTACACTTTTTCATTCCCAACATTAGCTAGAAGAGCTGCCACAACTTCCTATGGGTATATCAGGAGCAGCATGGGAGAGAGCCTGTCCCTGTGTTACATTCTAGGCCACCTGAACTGCCGCAGTTCCTACTGCTTATCAAAGTCCTAAAAAGAAAGAAAATTGTGCATCGATCTTAAATGGTGTGCTGGACATGAATGACATCCACATTTCATTTTAGAAGTCCAAAATAGAAACAAGCACAATGAGAATGGGAAAATCAGACTTGTTAGTCATGTAAAGTAGCATCTCATGTACTAGCCCATCACTCAACATGTTTAAAAACCTAGTGATTCCCAAGGGCCAGAGGCAACAGTCTTGATTTCTTAGCACAGCTTGACTTAAAGTCTGAAAATTCCCTTCCACATCGCTGCCGTCACCCTTCACAGGGCAAAGGCCTTCTTTATCTGTTTGGAATGCAAAGTTGGCCACTGTGAGCTCAACGGAGTTCTTTATGTTTTACCTAGATTTACAATAAGAAGAAAAAGGACAGAGATAAAGTAGATATTTGTTTAAAAATGCTGTCAGTTTAGGATGTTGTCAAGTAGACACAGAAGGAATGTGCACAATAAAGAGAAGATACGGCACCAGAGAGGCTGTGCTACAATTTGTTAATCAAGCCAGAAAATAAGTGTGTACTTGGTGATGGTGGTAGTGGTGTTGATTGCCTTTGAGTTGAGCACAACTCATAGCGACCCTATGAACAAAAGGCCTGAAAACCCTCTACAACTATCGGCATTTATCAAAGTTCATAGAGTTTCCGGAGGCAAGTTGTTTAGGAAGTGGATGCCACTCCTGCTTCCTACTTTCTGTGCACTTGGTGGACCCCTCTAAACCTGGTCGCCATAGTACTAGGCAAAGCCCGAGGACTTCACAGGTGTATGAACAGCGCCTCTCACCTTCGCAGAAATCTTGCAAAAAATTTTAGTGACACTTGGCTGGTTTTCTGTCCCCCTCATTTGTAACCCGATTGAGTTGACAACACCGGAGATCTGTACCAAGTGAATCTCGGCTCCACCACTTGAAAGCAGAACAAGTTTTGTCAAGGTACTGAAGTTCACTGTGCCTCAGTTTCCTCGGACTTTGTGAGGCGTAAGTTAAATATCATATGGAGCACACGGTTAAGCACATCTTTCAATATTAACCATGTTCTTTCTAGGACAAAATGCTTCCCAAAGCCAGGAGCTTTCTCACACAGTCACCTGGGCCAGTGTTGTCCCATAGGACTTTCTAAGACAAAAAAAAAAAATAGCCTGGAACTCCATTGTCCAATATGACAGCTACTGTTCACCTGTGGTAGTAGAGCTCTTGAAATGGGGCTAATGAAACTGAGCAACTAAGTTTTAATTTGATTTAAAGTCATTTAAATATCATTTTTTTTAAAAAAACACCACAACAAAACCCTACATGTATGAGAGGGGGGAAAAAAGCTCTAGGCATTATTCACTTCTGTAGGGGTGTGAGCAGAGAAGCCAAAAGGCTTAGAAAAGGCAGACAGACATTGTGGAGTGCAAGGGAGTCAGCAAGGGTGCCAGCTGCTGGATGTGGGAATGACAACTGAAGGATTGCTCATCAAGTTCAAGTCCCGCTCAGCACTAGAATAAAGCGGCCATATCAGGAGGCCAGGGCTCCTGATAGAAGGCTTAGTAGTAAGGAGTTACGGCCAACCCAAAGGCATGTGGTTCTGATCCACCAGCTGCTTCTTGAAAGAAAGATGGACAATCTCTTCCTGTGTGATTTAAAGCCTCTGAAATCCTGCTTGAGGGTCAGCGAGGAGTCAGTTTTGACATGATGGTCCACAACAACATCAGATGGAGCCATTTGCTGCTATGTGATAGTGGTGCAGCAATACAGGGTATCATTAAGGTGCTTTGCTGGTTTAGAGTTAACATTTGCTTTGGGGGCCAGTAGTGAAGTTATAGAAAGACTACGTCCACTCAACCCACCCTCTCAGGTCCATACTGACTCAGAGTGACCCTGTAGGGCAGGAGGGAGCTAGTGGTGTAACCCACAGAGTACTGTGATGCGAACCATAAGGGCTTGCCTTTCAGGTTGTTTGAATCCAACAATGGCTCCTTAGAAGAAAGATGTGCAATCTCTCATGCAGTTTACATCCTCGGAGGCCCAATGAAGGCTCAGCTATGAGCTGATTCTGCTTTGATGGCAATGAGCATGAGGGTTTTTTTCAAGACAGAACAGAGCTACTCATTAAGGTTGCCAAAGTGCCGCCAGAGTTCTCTCTTGGACGCAAGGATGGTAGAGCTTTGTCTTCCAGACTTTGGACATGTAGCTAAGAGAGGCTTTACCTTGGAAAGGGATATCATGCTGGGAAAGATCAGCAAAGGAGAGGAAGTTCCCCAATGAGATGGATTGACACTGTGACTGCAGCAATGGACTCAGGTGTATCAGAGATGATAAGGATAGCACAAGAGAGGACAAGATTCAGGTCTGTTGTCCATAGAGTTGCCATCAACTCAAAGGCACCTAACAACAACAGGCTATAAATCTTTATGAAAGCAGACTGCCTCATCTTACTCCTCCAGCAGGGCTCGTAGGTTCAATCTACTGACTTTAGAGGTACCAGCCAAATGCTTAAGTCACTCTACCACCAGAATTCCTAGAAAGCCCTGGGCAGTGCTAAGATCTTTGGCCAGGGCTTCAGGGGTTGTACCAAGCTTTTGAAAAGAAGAGTGGATGTGCAGGCATCCAACGGAGACTGTCCCTCCCCATAAAAGATCCTTTGATAGCCATACTTCTGTGTTCCTCACCCACTTTATTCTTTGGACCTTGACATTCCCTCTACTTGGAGGCTTTTTAAAGCATATGAACAGCAAGTATGGAGAGAAATCAAACGAAATACTGTTAGGTTAAATGATACCACATTTTCAGAGAAGAACAATGTTCAAATGACCAGTTAGGACCTTGGCCAGTGAACCTCTCTTCCATTTCTCCCCACCTGTGAGAGTGTGTTTTTCTTTGACATTTGAGCCTGCTTCCCCTGTCTCTGATGTTTTCCTCACTGCCCTTTTTGCCTCCTCACTGAAGCAAAAAGAACAGAGCCTCGGCTAATTACTCTCAGATCAAATAATACTGGTTATTGTAATTGGTCATTGTCCGAAAACACAGAGTTCTTCTTAGCCCTGAGGTTGCCTGGCACGGCTTAGTTAGCTAACTATTCCGGGAATGTCTCTATTATCTGTTTTACTTTGCAAAAGAAACTAGGGATTTGTTGAAAGCTGGTAATAAAAGTCTGGCCTGGTCGAAGGCAAGGCTGCGTAGAGAGGGCCTGGGAAAGCATGACCTCCATGAATCAAGCAGCCCCCCCTCCAATAGCCACTCAATGATGCTATTTGGTTTCTCTGTGTCAGAGAATAATAAACCCACTAGGTTTTCTTGCGGGCCAACACTCCTTCGTTCTCAGGGCCTGGGGCATAGTCGAGGGGCACAGAACTGTTTTAATGACCAAATTCACTGAAAGCAAAATGGTGCAAAGAGAAAAACTAACAAATCTACAGGTGGCTCCCGGCTCTCCCAGTGGTCTCTGGGGCGTGTTGAGAGGTCTGAGGTCCACGGAACTACCACTGTCTTGCAGTTTAAGGAGCTCCCCAAGTTACTTACCTGTTCCAGACCATCTGAAGGCTTTGGGGCTTAGGCGGTGGGAACCATTCTGGAAAATACACACAGAAACATGATGAGCATAATATCCTGGAAGTATACAGGTAAGGAATCTAGAAACCACAAAATTTCTGTTGCTTGTATGTTTATCCCACACCCATACAAAATTAACCTAAAATCTTGTTGCCAGAAATATCATTAAATTCTAAATATTATGAGTCAAGTCTCAAGTGAGCCAAAACTAATTTTTATTTATTTATTTATTTATTTTTAGGGAAAGTAGATGATTTTTAAGGGCTCTTCTCTGTTAATTTGTATGATTCTGTGGGACTTGAAAAGCAGTAAAATCAACAAACATTTATTTAACATCTACTGTGTGCAGAGCATGCATCAGTGCTAATGGAGAATACAAAGAACTCAAAAGATGCCTCCCCGTCCCAGGGAAATTACAATTCACTTGGAAGAACAAAGCACGCATGCATGAAAAGTCATGTGATGGATGGCAGGGCAAAGTCTCAAAAGTCTAATAAGGTAAAAAGTAACAGGACTGATTTTATATGTCACTTGTGCAAAAAAATGGAAGTGAGTCTTGACTTGAATAATGCAAAATGGACAATCACCAGAAATGAGAAAAGAATGAGAGGGAAATGAAGAGGTAGCTCAGGAGGGTGAAGGGAAAGGCAAAATAAATTTTTATCATACATTATAATTAATTACATTAATCAGTTGTAACTAATGTTATAAAATACATGTGAATGATTAAATGAAACTATAACTACAATATTATAAAACAATGTATGAATGATTGGATGACATTTAATTCCAGTGTTATTAAGCAAAATATTTTTTTAAAAGATCATGCAGAAAAAAATATATTTCAACAAAAACAACAACAACTAAATGGACAATAATAAAATTTTTTGCTTTCTTCGGAGCACTCTTTTACATAGTCAGATACCCTGTGCATAATTCCCTCATTGATGACTAGCAGTTTATAAGGGGAAACTAATGTCAGAGAGGCAAAGCCAACCAATATAGGTTGTCTGCATGGGGTAGGAGGGGAGGCCATATTTTGACTTTAGGATTTATTTTATACTGGCTTACATACAAAGTTCATAAAGATCATATACATTGGTTTTCACACCAGACTTTCCCCCTTTTCTTTACCAGTCTCTCTCTCTCTCCCCATCAAATTATAGTCACACAATTTGACTTTAGGATTTAATTCTGCTTTATCAGAACTTCTTGTCTGACCCTGGACATATCAGTCCCTCAATTTCAGAGAACCCACCACTCACTGCCATCAAGTAGATTCTCATAAACCCCACTCATGAACCGAAGAGAGGGCCTGAAAGAGCTGACCCTAGAGTGACAACATTTTCTACTTGAGGGAGGTCTGTGTCCTATGGAGTGATTGGACCTGATTCTCTTCCTGCCCCTATTTTTGTAGCTACCTGATTAAAAACCTTCAAACTCACTGCTGTGGAGTCAGAACCAACCTTTGGCTGACCCACCAGCGAGTTTCTGATGCTGTAAAACATAGGGATGGAGAAGCTCTCTCCTTCAGGTGAGATACAGGAGCCCTGGTGGCCTCGTCTGGAGGAAGCTGAGCTGCTAAGCTGAAGGCTACCCCTGTCTTGAAGTTCAAATGGCCCAGTGGCTCCACAGGAGACAATCTCCTCTCACGTGATTTATAGCCTCCAAAACCCACTGAGTGTCAGCGTGAGTCAGTTCTCACTTGATGATGGTAATGAGTTTGAGTTTTTAGCTAACACAGAAGAACCTAGAAGTGCCATGAATAAAGCATTTGGCTGCTAACTAAGAGGTTGTCTGTTCAAGCCCACAAGATGCTTCTTGGGAAAGAGATGAGGCAGACAGCCTGTGTGAAGATTTACAGCCTTGGAAGCCCTGTGGACAATTCTACTCTGTCCTTCAGAGCTGCTGTGAACCAGAATCGATTAAATGGTAGTGCGTGGTGAGTTAGCTGCAATCGAGGGATTTGTATGTCCAGGGTGAGTCAGGATGTCTTTATGAAGCAGAACCAAAGCCCAAAGCCAATGTGTGGGCTCCTTTGCACTCCAGCGTGGATAACCTCATGCTGGTGACCTTGCCTTTCTGGCACTGATATTCCCTGGTCGTTATCGGCCGGTGATCAGTGACAGAATGATGCACAAACAGGCATTCCCACAAAGCTCCACTTGAAAAAGCAAATGGCAACCAGAAAAAAGCAGGAGTAGCCATATTAATCTCTGATAAAATAAATATCAATGTAAAAACCATCACGGA
>NW_006399825.1:7353302-7362651 GCF_000299155.1 Elephantulus edwardii | reverse complement strand
GTGCAAAAATGAATGAGTGGAAGCCCAAAATCTCTGTAAATATTTATGAAAATTAATAAAATATAATTATAGAAAAAAAAAAAAGAAAATGAATCTTCTCTGGTTTCAATAGCCCCTAAAAAGAATAGAACTGGAATTACCATCTTTCCCTTCTTCCTCCAAAGAGCTCTAATCTCATTCCCTTGAAACTCGAGGCAGGAAAGACAAGACAAATGGCAAAAGGAAACAAACAGTGGTTTCATTTGCAGGGAAACGATGTAATATCAACCTGAGGGAAGAATGATTGCCACCATTTAAGAAGAATCCATTTTTCATAAATGTTTAATAAAACTTCGTGCACAGCTCATTCAAGTACAGTCACCTTTGTCATTAGAGATTTGCTGACAGATTGATACAGCAGCACCAGGACTGTTTTGCATTTTAGTTCCAGGCCAAACATTTTCTAGTTACTATAGACTTGGTCACAATCACCCTAAGGTTATCTTAGAGCGCAGCTATGAAACTACCCTGCTGGAATTTCTAGAATACAATGCATTCTGCAGATAGCATTTATTTAAATAGTTGATAACATTGTTAGCCTTACTTAGCTATCTCAAACAGCAATTTTAAAATCTCAAACTACACTCCAAAAATCTGTAGCTATCCTTTTGCCTCTCCCTCTCTCCCCACCCCATACACACATTCATTACACTTTCCGCTGCTCGCTCCACTGTTTTAATAGCTGGCTTGCTAGCTCTCTTGCTATTTGGCACCAAAAGTCTAAACTTGACTCCCTGGTGTTGTATCACCAGGCTTCAGGGTCCTGAGTGTCCATCATTTGGACATTGAACACCAGGTATTTCAGGTAATACCTTGGTATTACAGCCTATTGCTCCAAGTCATATTTATTACCCATCACTTTTCTAATCCTGTATCCAAACTTGCTGTGAAATCTGAGAAAAAAATACCCCATCCTCTGCAGACTATTACTCTGTGGAGGAAAGGGAGGCTAGATCCTACTCTTGGGTGGATGGAAAGTTGGAAAGAAATCCCCACAGGAGTCTCCCCTCTACTGATTTCCACCCAACAAGAGATTTCTGAACTGATAATAAGAACTTAGCTGACCACTTTGCCCAGCCTTTTATCGTAACTGAGCCCTTTTCCAAATCATCGGGAATCTCATAATTGATTTTAATGAGTAAGACTAGACCCTATTGTAGAGAAGATTTGGGCCATACTGTATTCTGTACACATATTGACCAAATCCATTATATCCTCTAGTTAAATGGCCTTGCTGAGCCTCTTGGCTGCTAAAGTTCCCCAGATATGCTGTAAATTCAAGGGGGTGGTCAAGTAAATTGACAGCATTTGACAATATCACTTCTCTGTTTTGTTGTTAGGTAGTGTCTGTTCTAACTCGTAGTAACTCTATGTGCAAATGAATGAAGCACACGGTCTAGCCCTGGACCATCTTTAAAATTGCTGCTATGTTGAATGTGAAGTAGACACAATTCTACTGACTGGATTTGCTGTCGTATTGTAATCCATCTCTTCACCGGCTTTCCTCTTCTTCATTGAGCCTCCACTTTACCAAACATACCGTTCTTCTCCACAACTTGCCCCTCCTGATTACATGTCCTAAGTATGTGAGACAAAGTCTTATTATTATGAAGTATTCCAACTGTACTTCTTCCAAAACAAATGATGTACTTGTTCATCTTTCTGGCGATTCATAGTATATTCATTATTTTTTGCCAATACTGTAATTCAAAAGCATTAATTCATCTTTGGTCTTCCTTATTCATTGTCCAGCTTTCTTGTGCATACCATTGTTGTTAGATGCTAGAGTCGATTACCACTACTAGTCACCCTCTGAACAGTGGATCTGAATGCTGTCCTAGCCTGTGCTAGTCTCACAATCTCTCACACACTCAAGCCCACTGCTGCACTGGGCCACATCACATTTATACAACTCTGTGTCAATCCACCTGATTGAGGGTCTTCTCCTCACCATTCCAAGAATGATGTCCTTCTCCAAGGAATAATTGCTCCTAGCTCTGATGGCCTACTAGTAAGAATCTGAGCTATAATCCCAAAGGCAAGTGGTTTAAATCCACTAGCTTCCCTGCTTGTATGGACAATCTCCTCCCGTGCACTTAACTACCTTGAAAACCTGCGTGAGGGTCAGCTATGGGTCAGTTCCAACTCAATAGAACACAAAAACAGCAACACGCCCAAGGCATACGAGATGGAGCTTCACCATTCTTGCCTCCAAGCTTGAATGCTTATTCAAGCTGCACTTTCTTCAAGACATATCTGTTTGTTCTTTTGGTAGTCTGTGGAATATTCAGTTCTGTTCTCCAAAACCTCAGTTCAAAGACATCAATTTTTCTTCTATCATTCTTATTCATTCATTCATTCATTCATTGTCCAGATGCCAGAGGTATTATAGCAAGTAATTGAAAAGACCATGGTCTGAATCAGGTACATCTTAGTTGTAAAACTAATATCTTTGCTTCTCAGTAATTTCGAGAGGTCCCTGAATGTAGACATTCACAGTACAATACATCTCTTATTCTCCTGACTGCCAGTACCAAACATTGATTATGGATCCAAGTAAGATGACTTAAGTTGTTGACAGTTTTAATCTTTTCTCCATCTATCATGTTTATAGGTCCAGTGGTGAGAATTTTTGTTTTCTTGGCGTTGAAATGCAGTCCATACTGAAGGCTGCAGTGCTTAAGCTTTGGCAGCAAGTGTTTCAAGTCCTCCTCATTTTCAGTGAGCAAGTTGTGTCATCTGCATGATAAAGGTTATTGACGAGTCTTCCTCCAATCCTGATGCCACATTCTTCTTCATAGAGTCCAGCTTCTCACATAATTTGTTGAATATTGTTGTGTACTGTCAGAACCAACCCATAGCTGACCCTCCAGCAGGTTTTCAGAGGCAGTTAATAGCACAGAAGGAGATTGCCTATCCTTCTGAGAAGCAGCTGGTGGCCTTGAACCATGTGCCTTTGGGATTGAAGTGCAGCTTCTTGCCACGTGGCAACTGGAGCTCAAATATTAGGAGATTAAAAGTACTATGGCTTGCTTTCCCCCCCTTTTCTGCTGATAGCATGCTGGAAAGTCTGTTTTCACCCATCTTTCCATGGATCCTTCCCCCTCTCCCCTTTTCTTTCTTTTTCACTTAAACTCTTGCATGGCCCACCTTATACTAGCTATGCCTCTCTCTTATTGCCTTAATAAACTTTTTTCACCTGTTTTGCTAAAAAAAAAAAAAAAAAGTACTATGGCTTAAAAAAATTACCATGGCTTGTGCCAGGTGTACCTTAGTTCTCAAGCTGACATATTTCCTTTTTTAACACTTTAATAGGGCTTTTTGTAGTCAAAACCACTGATGTCATTATGTGGGACAGAGTTAGTGCCAATTTACAGTGATCCTATGTAAAAGCAGGGGGGGAAAAAGATCCTGTCCAATCTAGTGTCGAGCCCATTGTTTGAACCATTGCGAGCCCATCTAACCCACTGTTTTGAGCCACTGTATCAATCTATCTCATTGAGGGTCTTCCTCTTTTTTTGATAACCATCTGCTGTTCTGAGTCTTGATCCTGGACTTCTTTTTTCAGTACCATTGGTTCTCAATCACATGTGACCTCCTGAAATGGTTGAGCATCGATCAGTTTTGGGGATACAGTTGCTCTGTGTATTCCTTCCATCTTCTTTTGATGTGTCCTGCATCAGTTAGTATTTTACCGGCAGAATTTTTCAGTATTCTAATTCAAGGCTTGGCTTTTTTTTTTTTTTCACTTCTTTCACTTTGAGAAATGTGGAGCATGTTCTTCCCTTTTGGTTTCCTAACTCCAAGTCTTTTCTCCCATCCAAGTACTAACCAGGCCCGACCCTCCAGGTCTTTTCTTATCCTTGTGCTGACATTTGAAATATCTTCTGATCAGCTTGCTTGCTTGAACATTTCTTTCTTTCTCTTTGGAGCCTTTATATTCAAGAGCAACTTTCAGAGTCTGTTCTGAGATCATTTTGGTTTCTCTCTCTCTTTCTTTCTTATTTCTTTAATGATAAATGGGTTGTGTATATTTATAGATGTGCTATCTCTGATGTTATCTATCAAACAGCTTGTCTGCTTATTAGTCCCCTGTATGCCAAATCTATTCTTAAAATGGTTTCTAAGTTTAGGTGGCATATACTCAAGGTTGTACTTTAGCTTTCATGGACTCATTTTCACCTTTTATCAGTTCAAGTTAAATTCAAATATGAACATTCAATGGTCTCTTCTACAGTCCGCTCCTGTCCTTGTCTTGTTCTGACTGATGATACTGAACTTTTCCATGATCTATTTCCACAGATTTGACTTGCCTGTATTCCACATAGCAGGGTCTGTTCTACAGCTGCCATCTGTACTAAGGTATTCCCAATGAATAAGCCATTGTTGTTGTTGTTATATGCCATCGAGTCGCTTGCGACTCATAGCAACCCTATGTACAACAGCCCTAAACTCTGCTCTAAACTGTGCCAATTGCACTGCCCCTGACACACCCATCCCGATTATCCCAGTCACTGAATCAGTCCACTTCATAGAGGGTCTTCCCCTCTTGCGCCGTCCCTCCACCCTCCCAAACATGAGGTCCCTCTCCAAGGACCTGTTCCTTCTTACAACATGTCCAAAGTATGTCAGACAAAGCTCCAGAATCCTTGCCTCCAAGGAGCAGCCTGGTTTAACCCTCTCCAGGATGAATCTGTTTGCTTTCTTGGCAGTCCATGGTACATTCAATACTCTTCTCCAGCACCACAGCTCAAAGACATGAATTCTCCTTGTATCCTCCCTAGTCACTGTCCAACTCTCTGATGCATAACAAGTGATTGCAAAGACATAGCCTGTATCAGATGCACCTTAGTCTCTGGAGTGACACCATTGCTCCTCAGTACCCTGGAGAGGTCTCTAACAGCAGACTTTCCCATTGCGATAGGTGTTTTATTTTGTTTTTTTAATTTCCTGGCTACTGGTGCCAAGAGTGTTGACTGTGGCACCAAGCAAACTAAAGTTGTTAACAATCTCAATCTCTTCACCATGCATCCTAATGCAACCAATTGGTCCAGTGATGAGAATCTTTGTCTTCTTGACATTGAGCCTCAATCCATACTGAAGGCTGTGTCCTTGACCCTCCACAGCAAGTGTTTGAGGTCCTCCTCAGTTTTAGCAAGCAGGGTTGTATCATCTGCATAATGCAGATTGTTAATAGATCTTCCACCAATCCTGATGCCACAATTCTCCTCATAGAGCCCAGCCTCTCGGATAATCTGTTCTGCATACAGGTTGAAAGGGTATGGAGATAGGACACATCCCTAGCATACACCTTTCCCAATTTTGAACCATGCAGTGTTTCCCTGCTCTGTTCTGATGACTGCCTCTTGGTCCAAGTATAGGTTTCGCATTAGAACAATCAAGTGTTCTGGGATTCCCATTCTTCTCAGAGTCAGCCACAGTTTGCTATGATCCACAGAGTCAAATGCCTTTGCATAATCAATGAAACACAGATATACATTCCTCTGGTATTTCCTGCTTTCAGCTAAGATCCATCTAACTTCAGCTACAATATCCCTAGTACCACGATCCCTTCTAAACCCAGCCTGGACTTCTGGCAGTTCTCTGCTGATGTGCTGTTCCAGTCGTTTTTGGATAATCTTCAGTAGAATCTTGATTGCATGTGAAATCAATGATATTAGTTTTGCAAAATTATCAATACTTTTGGTTGTTATTACAAAGGCCATGTTTTCTTTACAATGAAGGATTATTCTTCTCTGTTTGCAACTTTCACATCCCTATCACAATCACTGATGTGAAATTATACACTGATTTCACATTACCAATGCATCTCAATAGCATGCTTAAACAATTTAAGACTACAGACATTGCTAACTCTTCAGTTCTTCATGTTTGGCATCAGTGGTTGATACATAAACTTGAACAATAGTTGTATTGACTGGTTATTCTTATAGGCAGGTGGGTCTTATCCTACCACTGATAGCTTGATTTCATGATAGGTCTTGAAAGGACTGTCAGTGTGTTATACTGTGGTGGCATGTGTGACGCTGTGACATTGCAAGAATTGCTACAATGTTTCAAGTAGTAGCCTGGTGACCTATGGTAGACAAGTTTCAGTGGAGCTTCCAAGTTAAGATTTGGAAGAAGGATCTGTTGATCCAGTTCTGGGGGGAGTATTTTTTTTTTAAATGTCCATGTGAACCTACTATGTAGCAGCAGAATGCTGTTTGATATAGTGCCTCGGCCTCGGGTTGTGCAGCACTTAAAATATGACCAAGGAAGAGCTGCCTTCTTAAAATAGCGCTGGCCTCGATGACACGGGTGACGTAATGTTTTAGGATCTACATATGCTGACGTGGCACAACTCAAAATTAGAAGAAACAGTTGCAAAAGCTATTAATAACCAGAATGTAAAATGCAGAGTTTAAGTCAAGAAAAAGCAGTTGTTAATAAATTAAATGGAACACATGGAGATAGATATCATAGGCATTGGCGAGTTGACACGGACTGGTATTGGCCTCTTCACTCAGACAAACGCATGATCTGTTATATTAAGAATGACAAGTCAATGAGGAATGATGTCACATTCATAATAAAAAAGAGCACATCACTCCCCTTGAGTCTGTACAAATCTTTCAGAGTCTACTACACAAAGTATTGTGCTCAGCACTGGAATACACAGTGCCCCTTTCCCTGCATGAGTTTATTGTCATATCATTTCCTTGGTCCTTTTTATCTCCAGTTTTCTCCTCCCCTCTGGCTATTCTTTCTCAGTCTGTAAGGCTCCTTTCCCCTTTGGCTGGTCCTCCATATTGGTCCTCAGTTTTCCCTCATGATCTTCTCTCTCTTCATCCTCTGCCTGAGCAATCATGCTCACACTCAGGGTTTTTTCCACTTCAATATTCTCTGCTTACACTTCCAATTCTGTATTTTAGACAAGAGATTCTTTCATAACCACAACTCTATATTTCTTTTAGACATCTCTACTTGATAATCTCATAATAATGTCTTGCTCTTAAGATATTACAACCTTATACCCATTATCTTCCTCATAAGTCTATCCGCTCCCCCACTTAGTACCTATCTGTCCCATGTATGGCCCGTCAATCAGTCTTTCATTTACTGAAGGGAGATACCTTCTTCACAACTCATATAGTCTCCCAGTGACCCCACCTCTCAGATGCTTTGAAATTTGCCCTTTCTTTTCTTATCTACTGACTAGTGGAGAATTCCCACTTGTGTTCTAGAGTCCAGGGCATTTCTAGATTGTCTCTTACCTCCTCTCTGCCAATTCAATTTTATATATAGTCTGCCAAGAAATTGTTTCTAAAATTTAAATCTTGCCATATTACTTCCCTGCTAAAAACTATTCTATGCCTTCTCTTTACTAATAGGTCAAAATCTAAATCCAGAAGGATGATTACAAAACACTTCTTAATCTGGTCCCCTCTACCTTTCCATCCAGTGATGACCAACCACAAACGGAATCTTCTAGCTGCCCACTAGTATTTATCTTTTGGTTATTCACCAAATATACCTCTCTTCCTGCTTCCCTGTGTCTGGCTCCTTTTGGTAGAACGTCCTTCTCATCTTGCTTACCTGGAGAAGGCCTACGTAGACGGCTCTGAGATGCAGCTCACGTCTCTGCTCTCAAAGCTATCACAGAATTCCCCAGGCAGACAACAAGGGCCTTTCCCCGTGTTCCCAGAGGTCCCTGGGGGATGCTGTTAAAAGAATACTCCCTACATTCTATTATTTATTTGCTTCCTTTTCTGGAATGAATTCTTTGAAAGCAAGTATCAACACCGTACTTAGTTTTTAATCTCCCAGCCCTTTCAGCCATCATTTGATAAATATTTGCTTAGTGAATAAGAAGTTGACGGGTGCTTAGGTGGAAAAGAAAATGAAATAAATTGACCAAAACCATGTTCTTCAAATTCTTCAAAGTTGCTTAACAGTAACTCAGGGGAGCCAACTTGTGCATTTTACAGAGATGTGAGACATAGATGAAGATACCTCTGACTGGAGCCAGCCATTCCCTGATACTGAAACCATAGGCCCTTTTCCCTCACAGCTGAAAGGAGCATGGTAGGGTTTCTCTTTTTTTTAGAAAAGTTTGTTTTTACCTGTTTTTTACTCTCAGTCCTTCCTAAGACCATCTAGTCCCCCTCAATAAAAACTAATAATTGCCACCAAATAAATGAAAGATGAGGAAACGAAAAATAAATGTAGAAACTATTAATGAAGATCAAAGTGGACTGTGTATCTAAATTAATTTCCCTGAGTGATCTGGGGGTCGGGTTAATAAAGATGTTAATAGTAACTCCCCAGGAGCTTTCGGCAGCTCTCCAGAAGTGAAACAGTAATGAGCCCAATCGAGGCTCATGGATTCCAAGAAGCTGGCAGCTTCATTAGCAGCAGCGAGGGAGAGATGCCAGGGTCCCAGGGTAGAGACTCCACTCATATTACATCTCAGAATCATGTCGCCAAGCTCACGGATTCGAAAAGCACGTCTGGGCTGAAGAACAGAATCCTGTGCAAACAGGCTTGAAAAAGTGTTATTAGCAGGTCCCGAGTCAACGGCCTGGTTTTAATGACCAGATCACTTTGTTTGCCCTTTCGTGGTTGGAAAGTGGTGTGCTCAACTCATAGTTACTGTTTAAGAAACAGTAGCCACCACAGTGGAACTTGTGAGAGCCAGAAACTGGCTGAGAAGTTTCCTTGTCCTTGATGGAGCTCAGCTTCACACTTTTCCATTGTTTTGTTGTTGTTGTTTTCTGTCAGAGGAAGATATTTGTGTTTTTTCTCTGATGGGTTTCCACCTTACACAGGCTCTGGCTTCCTTGGATTTTACTGTGTTAGTAATAAAGTGAGTAGTAACTTACATTTTTTCAGTAAGGCAGGCAAAATAAAGATGATTAGAAGGCACAACTGGAACTAGAATCTAGGTTTTCTAACTCCCAACATTTGAGTATACTTAACACATATTTCTTAAATGCCTAGCAGAGGCGAGCCAGAAGTATGAGAAGTAGTCAGGTTTTCTCTGTTGAAAACTACAGCATCCATTGCACTGTATCATGATTGTCAACGGTAACACTAACGGTGGCTGTTTTAGAGCAGTGATGTCAGTTTGGAGACTAAGGTGTGCCTGATTCAGGCCATAGTCTTCTCAATCACCTGCTATGCATCAGAGAGCTGGACAATGAATAAGGAGGACAGAAGCAGCATTGATGCCTTTGAGTTGTGATGCTGGAGTACTGAATATGCCATGGACTGTCAAAAGAACAAACAGATATGTCTTGGAAAAAAA
>NW_006399825.1:7317839-7352617 GCF_000299155.1 Elephantulus edwardii | reverse complement strand
TCAATCTCTTCACCATCCATCCTGATGCTGCCAATTGGTCCAGTGGTGAGAATCTTTGTCTTCTTGACATTGAGCCTCAATCCATATGGACATGTAGCTCCTTGGAAAGGAGCATGATGCTTGGAAAGACAGAGGGTTAGTGAAGGAAAGGAAGACCCTCAACAAAATGGATTTCATGCTCACTTCAGCAAAGGGCTCTAGTGTCTCCGAGATGATGAGGATGACACAGGACAGCGCAGGGTTCAGATCAGCTGTTCACAGGGTCACTGTGACTTGTACTCAACTCAATGACACCTAACAACAACAACTGAGTCTTCATGTGATCATAATGAATCAGTTCCTAGAGAAGGGCATCATGCTTGGTAAAGTAGAAAGTCAGTATAAAAGAGAAAGATCCTCAGTGAAATGGATTGACTTAGCAGCTGCAACACTGGGGTTCAGCCATAATGATGGTTCTAGGGAGAAGGATGGCACAGGAAAGGACAATGTTTTGTTCTGTTGTAGTAGCATTGCTATGAGTCAGAACCAAAACCTCCTAACAAAAGCAATAACTGAGTACTCAAAGGAGTCCTAGTGGCCTTGTGGTTAGGTGCTTGAATACTAACCAAAAGATTGGTAGTTCAAACCCAGCAACTTCTCCACAGGTGAAAGATGAGACCATCAGTTCTCATAAAGATTTACAGCCCCAGAAACTATGAGAAGTCCTACCCAGTCCTATAGAGTTGCTGGAATTGACTGGCCTGTACCTTTTTATTAAAAAAAAAAAAATGTACCAGATAATCATTATGTAAGATGTAGATAGTGAAGGGCTGTCTGAGGGAAGGCATGTGTGGGCATGGATGGGCAGATATCTCACTGCAGCTCAGACTGGAGAAGGAGAAGTGATCTTTCACCAGAAAGGAACAGCCTTACAGGTGGCTCCAAGTGATGTAGGTTGGTGTTGAAACTGAAGGTCAGCTCTCAGTGTATACAGATCCACGCAAAGTGTAGGGCCCCCCTCCCCCAAGCCAGCAAAACCAAAAGTCACTTCTGGATTCTGGAGATGTTCCATCAAGGGGTACCAAGAATCCTAAGGGAGCCGTCTATAAAGAATCTGTCTTAGGGGAGAAGCCAGGAACGTACCCGTAACTGTGTCTGAACATGGCAAGCCTCTGATTTGCCAAATGGCCAACAAAACAAGAACCAGGGCCTGCCATTGACTCTGCTCCGATTCATAGGAGGCTGGAGGACAGAGTAGAATCGTTCACAGGGTTTGTAATCTTTAGAAAGCAGACTGCCCAGGAGGGACTTGTGCGTTCAACTGTCAACCTTCCAGTTAGTTAGGAGCCAAGATTCTGAACCATTGTGCCATGAGGGCTTCTAATAAACATTCACCATCTGAAAACCAAGAAGGGCACTAATTTTTACTGATCACCTACTGAAAGCTAGGGACCATGACAGATACATTTTTTTTTTTTTGACAGATACATTTTAAAAAATTCATGCAGTTAGTGTGGAGAGTGGGGTGGGTATAATATTAATAGAAAGAGCACAAGATTTGGATGTGATCTGACCCTTCTTCAACCCCCAATATCCCTCTATTTGAACCTGGGAGAAAGCCTCTGTTTCCTCATCTAAAATGTAGTGCTACTCCTACCAACACGGGCCTAGGCACGTACTGAGAGGACAGTTATGAATGTTCAGTGATTAGTTGCTCAGCTATTAAGCAAAGGGTTGGCAGTTCAGATCTACTCAGTAGTCCCACCAAAAAGAAACCTGGTGATCTTTTCCTATAAATATTATTTTTGAAACCTTTCAAACTCATTGCCATCAAGTCAGAACTGGCTCACAGCTGGCCCGCCACTGAGTTTTCAGGGGCTGTGGGAGGAGATGGCCCATTTTACAAGCTAGAACATCAACTGTCACCCAGCATTGCTATGTCACCAAGTTGACTTCACAACACACAACACAACACCAGGCATATAGGGAACTCTTTAAAAAAATTCTAGACTCTCTTTCAGTTGGGAGATTAGGGCACAGGGAATTACGTAACTTGCTCCAGTTCCCCGAAATGGTACGAGGTGGAGTTTGGACTTACCACCCCATAAAAGAATTGAACCAGTGGTTAAAAACTCTTATCAAGCTCTTTCTCTTAGCTTAATCCAATGAGTAACTCCCTCAGCTAACTGCTCTTGTGATGGGGCTGAGGATACCGGCTGCAGATTGTATTCAAGTAAACACAAGAGACAGGCTCAGAATCTTTTTAAGCCCAAAACATTCTAGATATATCTTTATCATCCCAGTAGGGCCAAAGCTCCCTTTAGGTTTCACTCTGTCCCAAAATGGAGTCTGATGAAGTGAAGTTTTCACATTTGATTTAAGGTCCAAATAAAACATTCCAAGAGTGAGGCGACACTGGTGTAACACAATCCTGTCTGGAGTTAGTGCTTGGTCCCCTGTTATTTCCTGGTTCCACCTGGTGGTCAGACACTGACAAAGCAAGCCTTCTAAAAATAACTGGGCACCGGTGCAATCCATTTTCCTACGGTTTATTGTGCATCTGAGGCTGAGTCCCTGCAGGACTTTTAGTACCACTTTCCTGCTTTTTGATTTCACCTAAATTCCTCCAGTGGAAAAACGTTCCATGAACAGTGTTCTTTCCTGGGACTGAAAGAATCAGGATAATCCCGGATGCTTCCCTGCGGCTGAAGCTCATGCCACAAATCAGGCATGATTTTCAGCAGATATTTCTTTAAAAGTTTGAAGGCCTCTGTGGACTCTATTCCCTTCTCTATGGGAACAAGCATCAAAGAGACAGGAATAAAATGCTTTGCACGCACATCAGGAACTAATTGCCAATTTGGCAAATGCATTGACTAATGTCATGCACTGTTATTTCTAAATCCTCTCCTGTCCTTGACCCCCAGTATCTAGATGTAAACTTGGAACCATTAGTGGAGAAGGATAAAGTCTTCTGGTGCCTCAAATGGAATTGAGAGGGATTTAAACTCAGCGCTTTTGAGTGTGGCGAAACGAACCCAGCAGTACATTAATGCTGGGATTTGAGCTCACACAGCATGAAGTGCTTTCAGAAACCGTGTTTAAGGAAGCAAACAGAGCCACGGCAGACCTTTTCAGTGGAGCAAAAGGAGGTGGATGAAACAATCAATGACACATTAGAAACCACAACTGGGCTGCAATCATGTGGGCAGGGGGGAAAAGTTTCTCTTTATCACAAGATCTTCACATCTAATGAGATGGTGACTGGCCAGCCTCCAGAGGAGTAAAGTCTCAGTTTACTTTAGCTGAGAAATGTCTAAATATTTAGTTGATTCTCTAAAAAGCCCTATGTGATTCTGTAACAAATGTGTCTCTAAGGGATGATCTTATCAGCTCTATATTGCCATTGGGAAAATCTACTTAAAGGGACTTTGGGAAAGTTAGGAGCTGTTACCACTGAAAATATAAATAGCTAAAGTTTTCCTCTCTTAAAAGCAATTATTTTAACATTCTTCAAATACTTTGTTTGGGTCAACACCTGGCCAGTTAGCACTTTCTCATAATCACTTCTAGATGGTTCTTCTAGGTCTGTTACATGCTTTATTCTCCTTGATTTTGAGAATAAATCATAGGCTATGCAGTCTGGTAGATTCAATGTTCTGATGGATCCTGAAATGCTTGAGATTCAGAAGGGGAATTTCATGGGAGGTAAAGCAAGAAGTTAAGAGGGCTTAAGCAACTTTGTAAAATGCCTTTGGAGTTCTATTCACACTACTGTCTTGTATTAGCAGATTTTAACCAGGACAATTATTCCATTCGCTCTACGAATCTGGGCTCCTTTCTGCTATCAGTCCAGCATATCTCAAACTCAGCATCATTTGGAGTTTTTTTCTTTACAGAGTTTTTTGATGGCACAGTGCCCTCCAGCACACTATTCTTTATTATTGTTTCCAGGGACCCTTATAAAGATTACCAAGATTTCTCCCTTCCCCCCACCACCTACTCCTGCTTCCCGCCAGTTTGATTAATGTGTCTTGGCTAATTGTGTGAAAGATGGCAGCCTTTTAGCAAGTGTGACCAGTTTATTGTTCAGCCAATCACCGAAGCTCAGTTAGCATTTGAAAAGGGGGTGTGTTATGGGGGAGGGGGAGTGATCTGGCGGCTGGGTCAAAGGAGGAGAGTTTTGGGGGGTCACAGAGCAACACCCACTTCTTTGAGGGGATGTTACTATGCTCTACTAAACCTGTAAACCTCTTACTCAAAGCACTTTTTTCCCCTCCCTCTTTTTTCAAGGAGATGTTTTTTTTCCCATGGTGCAAGCAGGCAAGACACTGGCTATTCTGCAGATGGAGTTCACGTTCCAGGGTTTTTAATATTTCACTTTTATATTTCTGTTAGAGAATGATCCTGCTGAGAGTCTGGGAATCTGTGCTCGTCAGAAGCCCCTCACTGACACTCAGATATATTGCTCTGAAAGCTATCCCAGGAGAAAAGATTAAACAAAAAAACACACACACACACAAAAAGAGGAGCCTACTTTTCAAAGCCTACTCCTCAATCTGCCCACATCAAAATAAGACAACTGGCCCTTTGAAGTGGAGGACACAGAGTTCTCAGTCAGCTTGCTTAGAGTGGAGAGTGAGGGAAGGAAGGAAAGAAGGAAGGAGGGGGAAATTGGAAAGGAAGACCAGTCTTCAAAATTGTATGCCACTCATTACTTGCCCATGTTTAACAGGCACAAGAGTCTTAACTGATAGCAAGAAAACAGTAAATGGTGAGAGAAACCTATCTAGCTGGATTAGCACCAGCTGATTTTCCCCCTACTCCTAACCTTGTACTAGGAAGAAACTATACTGTCTTCCTTCAGAGACTCTAGACAGGATCTGGAAATGGCAGAATGGACCTGCATGGATACTCAGTGATTTGGCCAAGTTCTGAGGTATGGGCCTCCCTACAAATTGACTGGATAAACTGAAAGTTCAAGGCCTCTTACTACTACTTAGAATGAAAAGGAAAAGGATGAAAATAATATCTGGAGCACATTTCTTGTCTCTGACATTCCTCTTGCTCCTATTCACTCTTCTGTGTCCATTCTCTGGGTGGTACAGATAGTTAACCAGCTTAGCTGATCAATGAAAGTTTGAATTCACCCAGAGATGCCTAGGAAGAAAGGCTTAGTGATCCAAATTGGAAAAAAGAAATATATCAGTCACTAAAAACCCTACGGTTTACCCCTTTAGTAAACTGTAGTTAAGTGCACAGAAACAGAAGCAGCTTAGACTGAATGAAGATAGGAGGTGTTCAAAAGGATTTCTAGATTCATGTAAGGGGATGGCTCTTCTTGGAAAACAGATGCTAATGGCCCTTTTAAAAGTATCTATCCACATGACTAAGTTATCCGTAGTACTGACCCTGTGCTTAAGATAGGCTAGATCTTTAGGATTCAAGGAGTTGCTCTGCCAACCCAAAGGCACATGGTTAAAATATACCAGCTGTTCCATGGGAGAATGAATGGCGATCAATCTCCTGTCAATTTACAGCCTCTGAAAACCCACTGGAGGATCAGCTGTGAGTCCGTTTTGATGGAAGACAATGAATTGTGTTAGTCTGGGTTTTGAGGGGTTGGGTTTTGGGTTGTTTGGTAGGGTTTTTGGGGTGCTTTTCTTTGGTTTTTGGTTTTTGAAAAGGAGTCTTGGTGGTACAACATTGTGTTGAAATTCTAACCCAAACCTGTGATTTGAACATACCAGTCACTTCAGAGAAAGATAGGCACTCTCCTCCTTTGAAGATTATGGCCTCAGAAATCTGATGGAGGGTTGCCATGGATCAGAATGTACTCTGTGGCAGTGAGCTTGGGTTTAGTATGGAGTTCAGGCATCTTGTCTGTGGCTAAGGTTCTAAATGCCCTTCTTCTATAAGCTCAGCCTGGCCCACAGCCACAAACTGCCCCAGCCTGTGGAAAAGGGGCTTGAAAAGAAATGGCCAGGAATAAGGAGAGCTGGTGAAAGGCTGCAGATGGATGCATGAATACAAACTCAAGCTCTGGAGATCAAAGAACACACCTCATCCATCCATGCAGTCCATATGTACCACACAACACCTGACGGGTAGTTGGAGCTTGGTAACTTCTGATTGATTTGAATTAAATTGAATCCTTAGAAGAAAAACAATGTAAAAGATGTACCCTATTGAAGTTAGGCCTGGAGAATTGTCTTCTTAAATAAAAAATGGAGCATTACTTTGAAATGCCAGCAAAATGAAAAATGCAACATATTTCTCACTGTTTTATTGGAACCCAGCTATCTTATTTAGTACAGAAACCGGCAGGGAAGAAGCATTTTGGCTCATTTTCTGTCATTATTATTCTCACCAAGGCATTCTGCACAAGGTTCACTGCTTACTGCATGGACCAATCTGAAATCCAAATGTTTGAGATTGGGAGGAATTACATATGCTTACCACGGTAACTGCTTTGACATCATGCAAAGTATGCTTTCTAAAAGTCATCAACTTTTATGTGTGTTAGAAAGCTGAAGAAGTGGCTTGAAATACATTCACCCTAACCTTGCCCTTGTCTGGTAGTAGCTATGTTCCCTTTGACCCTCATTGTCAGAGGTGAATTTTGGGATTCCATTACCTTTGCTTCTTTGGCCTCTAGTACAACCCCTCACCTTCATTGCTTCTCTCTTCCCTTCTGTCTCAACCAGCTTGAAGTGACCACTGGGTATTCTGACACATTTGGCTGGGCCACAAGACTCCTTCTCAAAGATTTTCCCAGGGACAACAATTCTATCACTTCATAATTCTCCCCAGGAAGGCAGTCTTGGAGAATCAAATGAAACAGAAAAATTACCAAGTGTTCTACCTAGAGGCACTGGATGACTTCTGTTGTTGCTGTTGTTATGTGCCGTCGAGTTGCTTGTGATTCGTAGCGACCCTATGTACAACAGCCTAAACTCTGCTCTGTCCTGTGCCAATCACACCATCTCGGACACACCCAGCCCGATTACCCCAGTCACTGAGTCAATCCACCTCATAGAGGGCCTTCCCCTTCTGCGCTGTCCCTCCACCCTACCAAGCATGATGTACCTCTCCAAGGACCTGTCCCCCCTTGCAACATGTCCAAAGTATGTTAGACGGAGCCTCAGAATCCGTGCCTCCAAGGAGCAACCCGGTTTGACCTTTTCCAGGATGAATCTGTTTGTTTTCCTAGCAGTCCATGGTACCCTCAATACTCTTCTCCAGCACCAAAGCTCAAAGGCATCAATTCTCCTTCTATCCTCCTTAGTCATTGTCCAACTCTCTGATGTGTAACAAGTGATCGTGTCCCAGTCACTAGTGTCTGCTTACAACTGTTCCTCTTCCTTTGTATTTCCATACCTGAAAGCTCAACCTCAGTTGCCCTTTCTGTTATCTACATGTGTTCTGTTGTACATAGGGTTTTTGGAGGCCTGCTATTTCAGAAGTGGATGGCCAATCCTTCTTCCTAGTCTGTCTTAATCTGAATGTTCAGATTTAGAGAAGTATCAGACAGACCAGCACTTTACAGAAAAGTGAAAGATATAGCCCTCCTTGTGGAGTTAACCATTTGTATCAGTGTTGTCCCTGCCCTTGGCACACATGTGCCAAGGATGACTTCTAGGTAAGCATAATTTTGGAAAAAGTGTAACAAGGATGGCAAGGCTTTGTATCACACGCTTTGGGCCTGCACGTGTGGCCAATCCCTAGAGAAGACCATCATGTTTGATAAAGTAGAAGATTAATGAAAAAGAGAAAGACTTTCAACAGGATCAACTGACACAGTGGCTACAACAATGAACTCAAGCAAAGCAAAGACTGTATGGTAACACTGGAGCAGGTAGAGTTACATTCTATTGTACATAGAGCCACTATGAGTTACAATCAACCTGACAACATCTAACAGCAACAACATGACCTAGAGATAGATTACTTGGCTGCTCCTGGACCTAACAAGCCTTTAACTCTCTTGGTACATTAACTTTCTTTCACACTTTTGAGGTACAATAATCAAGCAAATAAATTCTGTGATAATCAAAGGGTTCAAGCATAAGATCATATTTTGAGTTGTTCATTTGTGCCATTCTGTGTTCAGAAACAGGCACAGAATCCATGTAATAGTTATTGCAAATCCTTATTCAGTTTACTACGTGCGTTTTTCAGAGTTGGGGAGATGATCCACCTGTGACTGCTGTTTCAGTGGGCTCACTTGTATAAGTTACCAAGTTCCTGCTCTCTGTGAGGTGCTGTGTGATATGCCTAGACTTCATAGATGGATGGGGTGAGATCTTTCATCACAAAAGCTTGAGTTTTGTGTAATTCATCTCAATCCTTTACCAGTTCTCTTTATTCCTAAGGTATTTCTTTATACCCATATGGAATATATGACTCTAGACTTGTCCTGGCTGTTGAGGTGGCAAAACAAGAAGTATGTTCTCATGACATTGCCAGTTATCAGAGCATTTGGAAGCTGTGTCCATATTACCTGGATTGTAGTTAGGTAGCTTGGAGACTCCAGGCCAAGTGTCCTCTGTAGGGAGTCCCAACACCTATATGAAGACAAAGAAAGTGTGAGGAGAGAAAAACCAAACAGATACATGATGGACAGATTAAGAAGGAAGAAGGGGAAGGAATAGATGTGTGTCATTTTACACCAGCTGCATCTATGAAAGAAACTTTACTATTGCCAACATTGGTAGCTTTCAGATAAAACTGTACTGCATCCCTATGATCCTGAGGCTCTGTCTTTACTAACTCACTTATCATGCTGAAGAAGATGTGGATTCCAACTCTATGGGCTTCTGAAGCTGTAAACCTTTATAGGAAGACACTGCCCATCTTGTTCCAATGTAGTGCCTGGTAGATTTGAACAGCTAACCTTTCCATTAGCAGTTAGATACAGATATGTTATGGACTGGCCCCTAGAATTTCATTGGCATCTCTTATAGCCTTTCTTAAAGTTTTATCCTTGTCATTAAACCTTTATTGTATGATAATGACGCATCAGAATGCCATGTTAAATTGGAGTATTAAAGTGAAGGGAATATGCTTTTGCCTTAAAACAGATGACCTTACTAGTGCTAACAGGAGACATTTGACGGCATATGTTACATCTCAGCATGGTCATTCATTGAATTTGAACACATCATTCTCTTATGTGTTCAAATTAAAAAGGGCTAAAATTACTGAACTTGAAGCAGTAGAATGTTGACTAAAAATTATTCCAAAACTTTCTACTAAATTCATTTCATTTGCTAATTTTCTCTGTGGTTTAGCAGCTTGGAATCAATTAATCATTGAATGATATAGATTCATCATTGTTAGATTGGAGTAGATTAATCATTGAATGGTGTGATTGATGATTGTAATGATAACAACATCACTTGAAAAACACCTGGCCTAGGTGTAGGATTGACCAAATTAAAGGCCTAGTTTTTAAATGAAGATGTTATGTTAAAGTCAGTCCTTTGTAAGTTAAAGCCAAAAAAGTTCAGATTTTAGATGGAGCTACCACTAGCAATCCTCCTGCAGGCATCATCTGACCATCTGTTAAGTATATTATAGGATAATCATAAAGCCCATAGCTTTGGGACATATGGGAATCAACATAGCATTCACTTTATATTAGTAAAATATCAATATATGTATGTTTTCATTGCACCACTAAAATAGAACTCTTCTTAGAATCATCTCTTATGGAAAGTCTAGTGGCTCTACCTGTAAAGCCCTGAATATGGATGGATGACAGTCCCACAGTTCTGGCAGGAAATCAATTGCCCAACTTTGACTGAATGTAATCAATGAGGACTACAGAATTTTAATATCTACCAGCTTGTTGGACAGGACTCTGGCTGAGAGGAATACCTTTTGGTGCCTCTTAAGCTTGTCCTTACACAAAAGACCCTGAAGTGCTATTTTTCTCTTATAATAAAAAAAAAAAAAGAAAAATCATGCCACCCAGTAAAATCTTCCTTCTTTGATCCATTCCCTAAACAAACTGAAAAGCTCCTGAGAGGATTATAGGCTTTTCTTATTAACCACCCTGATCCTGAGGGAACACTAAGAATCCTGGAGTCCATTTTGAAAAACCAACTGGACTAATTCTTCTTTTGTGGGAGAGGGCCTAAGGATGGGGCACTAATTCTTCTTTTTTTCAACTACCATCTCATATTGCACAGATGCACGTGTAAACAGTGGGTGTTAGTCCTGTGGGCCCATATGCCTCATGTTGGCTGGAAAGTTCAGTGAAACGAAAGCAAAGGCCATGAAAAGAACGCTGACGGGAAATAAAGACCATGTTCGTATTTCCTCTAAGGTGAAAGTTACCAGAATTGTTGCTTACTCTGTACTATGTTTAACTAAAGCCAACAAAATGAATACTTCCCCCCCCCAATTTGATAACTTAAGTTTAAACAAAAACAAAATATACTTTATTTGGGAAGTTGATGTTCAAGTTTATATTTGGAAGTTATTGAATTCTTTTACACTTGAGAAAATTACTAGCTCTTCACTTCACTGTCTGGGAAACCAAAATCCAAAAATTGTTGATTTACTCCTTCCCTGAAGACTCTTAAAAGCCAACTAGTGAATGTTATATTTTAACCACAGTAGACTGGAGGGGCAGTTTATCTGCCTTTTTGGAATGGAAACTTAAGGCATTTTGATTAATGGATTTAAAGCCTACATTGTTTATTTTATTCCAATTTTAAAACTAAATCCAGGATTATTGGCTAAAAATTCCTTCTTGCAAGAAAACTATCAAAAGATGGTGACAGTTATTCAGATGTGAAAATAAACATATACAAACACATACATACACACTCTTGAGGAAGATGAATTCAGAGAATTTTTTTATGCCTTTATTCCTAAGAGTGGCATTTTAGAACAAATGTAGAGGAAAATGGTGGATATAGGTGGAGAGAGTTTAAATAGAACCATTGCTGTCAACAAAGCAACTCCTAATATTAGACTCTAGAATAGGTCTCCTATTTCTCTCTGTGTAGACCACATTTAGCAAAACAAATTCAGGGGGTTACTCATAATATGTTTAATTTTCTAACTTTCATGAGATGTAGTGGCATAAAATACTATACAGACTCTGACTGTGGTAACTTTTCCATTTTGTTCTCGGAACCACCCATATGATAACAAAACTGTGGTCTCTATCTGCTTGAACAGGACTAGGAGAAAAAGGAAATTTAGTGACTCCACGAGATGGATTAACACAGAGACTGTAACAATGGGCTCAAGTATATCAGAGATGATGAGGATGGCACAGGACAAGGCAGGGTACAGTTCATAGGATCACTGTGGGTCATAGTTGACTTGATGGCATCTAATAACAACAACACTGACCATAAACTATAGGTAAGACATATGAAGCTAGCTAACTCCTTGAAAGAAATGTTGAAATGAGTGATACAAATTTATAAACTTAAAGAACTTGTTTCTCAATAACAGAGAACATACTGATTACAGAGAATATTGACTACAAATAGATGTTAATTCCTTTAAACTTTGTTAAAAGAAGTCACACTTCAAAAATACAATTTAAGATCCTGATGCCAAAGCAGACTGATTACATGGTTTGCTCTAGTTCATATCCCAACTTAGAGAGTTTCATACAAAGTTAGAGCTAAATTTGGAATGCATGTCTTCTGACTCCAGGCCAATGTTATTCACAATATGTATATTTGTTTTTAATTTATTATGAGCTGACATAAATGTCAAACTAAAGGCCCTTTGATTTACTCAATGTGACAAATAAAATGGTGGGAATGAATATGGCTTCCTGCTGGGCTTCTAGACAGTACCTCTTGGATTAATCTGTTAAGACATGTTTACTTTTGCTGCATTGCTCATCTTTTGGATACTTCATGTTCAGATTCAAGTCCAAATTTACCGATCCTGATTCAAGCCCCATTCTTTCCAATCACCTGCTATGCTTTAGAGAGCTGGACAATGAATAAAGATGACAGAAGAAGAATTGACGCATTTGAGCTGTGATGTTGGGGAAGAGTGCTGAATGTCCCATGGACGCCAAAACAGATGCGTATAAGTCAGCATGCTCCTTGGACGCAAAGACGGTGAAGCTTCATCTCACATATATATTTTGGACATGTTCTTAGGAGAGACAATTCCTTGGAAAGAGACATTATGCTTGGGAATGTGGATGGTCAATGAAGAAATGGAAGACCCTTAATGAGTTGGATTAATAGAGTCTGTAGCAATGGACACAGATGTGCTAAGGATGATAAGGATGGTGCAGGACAGGACTGAGTTCAGATCTGTTGCTCATAGAGTCTCTAGGAGTCATAGTCAACTTGACGGCACTTAACAACAACAAGTGAATTACCTACCATATCCTTCAGATTACAGTATTAGTCACTAAGGCCAGTTCTAGAAACTCGAGTTTTCCCATCAGGTCCTGGGAAATATCTAACCTGTTCTTTCTGTTCTAAGATTTCTAAGAGCTATGCAAAGAATTGTAAATTATTCCTTTTAAAGGCACAGTCATTTAAAATGGTAAGTAATATAAAAAATAGGTTATATACAACCTTTAAAATTATGAATAGAAGAAAAGAATATGCTGATAGGAATACCCCCCCCCAATCAAACAGTTATACATTGAGTTGATTCCAATGCATGACAACCTCATGCATCTCGAGTGGAAAGAGGTGCCTAAGTAGCAATGGTAGTGATTGTTCCGGCAAGTCAAGACAATGATGCCACGAGGGAGCAGGAGACTTGAATAGCATCTCAAAAAACCCTCAAACTTATTGCTGTGGAGTTTGAACTGACTCCTCACTGGACCTCTAATTGGTTTCTGAGGCCCTAAATTGCTAGGGAGGAGATTGTCCACCTTTCTGCACTGGTGGATTGATTCAACCCCCAAAGAGGGCTGACCTTTAGGTTAGCAGTACGACTCTTTACAGACTATGCCACCAAAGCGCCCTTGAATGCCCTCACTGAGGTGAGTTGCAGGTGAGTAAGGAATTTCCTGACCACTCTTCCCCAAAGTGCTTACTTACACTTGTGGAAAACATCAACATTATCAGACGGCACAGTGTCTCAGATGGACTGCTTCGTTGGCTTCTAAGGCAAATTTGGCTTCACGTTTAAACTACAGATAATATTCTTAAACCTTAGAAAGAATTCTTCTCTTACCTCCCAGATCTTCTCCAGTTGTTCAAGGATATTGGAAACCCCGGGAAACAAAGGTTGACCCTGGAACATTTCAATAAAGATGCAGCCTGCTCCCCTAACAAAAGAAACAAGAGTCAACCCATTGTTTTCAGGGAACATACACGCGAAAGTAACCACGGAGACAGTTAAACAGCGCCACATGCTATTTAAGGTCTTGGGGTGGGGGTGGGGTGGAGGGAAACCCCCTGTGTGAAACAAAATTAGGAGCAGCCTGTAGATTTTTCTGTTAAAACGGAACACAGATTAGATGGCAAACCTTTTAGCATCTACAAATTCATTGGCTCTCTATTTTATGAGGGGAGAAATCTCAAATCTGTTACCTTCCTGCTTTCAATTGTAAATTGTTATTGTTGCGGTGGTGTGCTGTCTAGTCGGAACGGACTCATAGCTGACTCTCTAGCAGGTTTTCCGAGGCAGTGAATCGCACAAGAGGAGACTGAGCTTCTGGTGAATTCAAACTGTGCCTTCAGGATGGCAGTGCAGCCGTGCCATGAGTTTATGTATCATTTAAAAATCAAAGCAAAACCCCACCCCCAAAAAAACCCTAATCACACAAACTCCCCCAACCTAAGCATATTAAAGTATGATCAGAATGTTTATCTTATACTTACCGAAATAGTTGGTATAAATTTAATTCGACAAAGGTGGGGTTTTAATCATATAGTCTACTTGGCCTCAGGCCTGGTTTAAATTGTTTTTGTCAAACATTCTTCTAAGTGGCACAGCTGTACAGAGGTAACTAGTGGTTGCTGTGATGCTAAACACTGTGACACTGATTTGTTAAATGTTTTAATGGTCACCCATGGTGGACAGTGTTTGGTGAAGATTCCCAATTTAAACAAGCTTGGAAGCAGGATTGGCATCCACTTCTGAAATGGTTTGCCTCTGGAAACTCTATGAACTTGGAGAAACGACCAAAGTTATACATGTGTTCAGATCTTTCATTCATAGGGTCGCTATGAATCATCTACGACTTGATGACACTTAACAACAGCAACAACAGTCTACCTGAATATGCAAAAAATAAAACACTGGGTTAAAGAAAAAGGTTTACATGTTCCTAAAACTGTTCTTATATTCAGCATTCAACACAGACCCTTTGATGTCTATGTTTACCTTATGGTACCATCCCCTGTAGTGAGAGTTTGATGATGTAGCATTTCTTTCTTTTCTTTTTTTTTTTAATGTAGCATTTCTTAAAAGACTCTATAAAAGAACTAAGAGCTAGTGGTGGTGGGCTCCTAATGCAGATTCGCAATGACATAGAGCTGGCTTACTTTTGACTCCTGTTTAAGGAATGTTGCTAAACATGTCTAATTCGTTCCTCCTCACAACCATTTGGTTCCCGGAATTTAGGGAAGAAGAGAGGGGAAAGATTTCTTGTCTGCAAGATTTTCTTCCAAGCCACTGACATCCATTCTGTAAGTTTTGATGCTGGCACCTTTGAAGTCCACACATGCGCAGTAGTAACTACCGTCACACTTGAAGGTTGGCTCTCTGCTATTCTAAAATGCCGCTGATCTTAAGAAGCATCCAGGCTTACTAGAAAATAAACACCTTATAACAGATTTTAGGCTAGAATAATTTTTCTTTCTTACTTTGTCAACCCACAGGAAAATTCTGAGAGAGTAATGAGTAAGATTTATTGTATTACTAATATTCCTTGGTATCCCTCAATTCTTTTATAACTGTCAAATTCTTCTAACATAACAAGTTTTGCAAGCTTCTTTAAATCATTTGCCATTTTGTGTGTGTGGCGTGGGAAAGAAGGAATTTTTAGTAAAAATATTTTATTATGAAAAAAACATTTTATTATGGATCATCACGTCATTACAGATATATTACCACGTTTGTCTTAAATACAGTATTTAATATTACTTATATGAATTCATTACATTTGATACATTTTTACTTTTTCCACATGACTGTAGACATCTTTTACTTAATTTATATTTTGTTAACTGTGTAGTAGAGTTATAGACAAAGTTGTTTTCAGACTCAGCTGTATACAACAACAACAAGCTGGTATGATCTTGAATCTGTTGCATCTGAATTTCAAAATACTCTTAAGAATAGGTTTGAAAAATTGAACACCAATGATTAAAGACCAGATGAGTTGTGGGGTGATATCAAGAATATCATCCATGAATAAAGCAAAGACAGAGGAGAATATAAAAACCAAAATGGATGTCAGAAGGGACTCTAAAAATTGCAGTAGAGCATTGAAAAGCCAAAACAAAAGGAAAACATGCCCAAGTGAAAGAGCTAGACAGAAGATTTCAAAAGGCAGCTCAAGAAGACAAAGCAAAGTATTATAATGGAATGTGCAGAAAACTGAAAGTAGAGAATAAAAAAGGAAAAAATTCACTCTACATTTCTCAAGCTGAGAGAACTGAAAAACAAATTTAAGCCACAAGTCACAATATTAACTGATGCTTTGGGCATTTTATTGAATAACCCAGAAAGCATCAAAAGAAGATGGAGAGAATACACAGAATCATTGTACCAAAAAGAACTGATGGACAATGAAAAATTTCAGAAAGTACCATATGAGCAGGAGCCAATGGTAATGAAGTAAGAAGTGGAAGCTACACTGAAGACATTGGCAAACAATTGGGCCACAGGAATCAGTGGGATACCAACTGACTTTTTTCAATTAGCATATGCAACCCTGGATGCACTCACCAATCAATGTCAAGAAATTTGGAGGACAGCTGTTTGGCCAACAGATTGGAAGAGGTGCATATTTGTTCCAAAGATGTGGAAACTATTGAACAATATTGTTAATATCACATGCAAGCAAAATACTGCTGAAGATTATTTAAAAATGGCTAGAACAATACATAGATAGGGGACTTCCAGAAGCTCAAGGAGAATTTAGAAGAGATTGTGGCACTAGAGGTATCATTGGTGATGTCAGATGGATCCTGGCTGACAGTAAAGAATACCAGAAGAATGTATATTTATGCTTTCTTGACTATGCAAAGGCATTTGACTATGTGGATCATAATAGATTATGGCTAACATTGAAAAGAATGGGAATCCCAGAGTAGTTAATTGTGCTCATGAGAAACTTATACCTAGACTAAGAGGCTGCTGTGTGAACAGAGCAAGGGAACACTATATGTTTTAAAATTAAGAAGGGAGTGTGACAGGGTTATAACCTCTCTCTATATCTATTCAATCTGTATGCTGAGCAAATATTCAGGAAGCTGGAATCTATGAAGAGGAATGTGGCATCAGGATCGGAGGGAGACACATCAAAAACGTGCATTATGCAGATGACACAACCTTGCTTGCTAAAAGTGAGGAGCAATTAAAGCACAGAAGGTCAAAGAATACAGCTGTCAATATGGATTGCATCTCAATGTCAAGAAAACAAAGATTCCTACCATTGGAGTAATAGGAAACACTATGATGGATGGGAAAAGATTGAAACTGTCAACAACTTCATCTTACTTGGATCCACAATTAACACTCTTGCTTGCAGAAGTCAGGAAATCAGGAGATGTATTGTACTTGGAAAGTATGCAGTTAGGAACAACTCCACATTATTGAGAATTAATGATGTCAGTTTGAAGACTAAGGTGCATCTGATTTAGGCCATTGCCTTTCTGATCACTTGATATGCATCTGAGAGAGCTGGATAAAGAGTAAGGATGATAGAAGAAGAATTGATGCCTTTGACCTGTTGGAGAAGACTACTGAATATCCCATGGATGGACATAAGAACAAACAAATGTCTTAGAAAGGGTGCAGCCAGAGTGCTCCTTGGAGGCAAAAATGATGAGGTTTTGCCTCACATACTTCGAGCATGGTGTTAGGAGGGGCTATTCCTTGAAAAGGGACATGATTCTCAGAAAGATAGAGGGTCGGGGAAGAAGAGGAAGACCCTCAGCCAGGTGGATTGACACTATGACTGCTGCAATAGGCTCTAATGTGTCAGGAAGTGGGGATGGCACAGGATAGGACAGAGTTCAGATCTGTTGCTTATAAGGTTGCTATGGGTTGACAGCACCAAGCAACAATAAATGTGGTTTGGAGGCAAAATAACATGAAAAGAAAGATTGAAATATATGTGCTGTTCTGTCAAAATAGACAAAAGTTCTTTTCCTGACCCGTCATTTATTTTGCACTTAAAATAATCAGTTGTCTTATTCTTAGAAGTTCCTAAGAGAAGATCTCAGACTGAGTTTTGCAAGGCATTTTTTAAAATCTTTCCTCAAATGGTAGTTTATTTCCAATTTTTAGGAGACCAACTGACACAACCCTGCTTGCTGAAACTGAGGAGGACCTGAAGCGCTTGCTGCAGAAGGTCAAGGACTGCAGTCTTCAATATGGCTTGAAACTCAACATCAATAAAACAAAGATTCTCACCACTGGACCAATTGGCAACATCAGTATGAATGATAAAGAGATTGAGATAGTTAACAGTTTTAGTTTACTTGGTTCCACAGTCAACACTCTCGGTAACAGCAGCCATGAAATCAGGAGATGAGTTGCATTGGGAAAGTCAGCTGTGAGGGACCTCTCAAGAGTACTGAAGAGCAATGACGTCAGGCTGGAGACTAAGGTGCACCTGATCCAAGCTATAGTCTTTGCAATTACATGCTATGCATCAGAGAGTTGGACAGTGAATAAGGATTATAGCAAGAGAATTGATGCCTTTGAGCTGTGGTGCTGGGGAAGAGTGTTGAATATACCATGGACTGCTAGGAGAACAAACAGGTTTGCCCTGGAGAGGGTGAAGCCAGAATGTTCCTTGCAGTCAAGGATTCTGAAGCTTCGTCTGACATACTTTGGGCATGTTGCAAGGAGGGACTGGTTCTTGGAGAGGGACATCATGTTTGGGAGAGTGGAGGGGCGGTGAAGGAGAGGAAGACCCTCAATGAGATGGATTGATTCTGTGAGTGGAGTGATGGGAATGAGTGTGTTTGAGACGGCGAGGTTGGCACAGGATAGAACAGCGTTTAGGGCTCTTGTATATAGGGTCACTATGAGTCGCAAGTGATTTAATGGCACATAACAATAACAACAACACCAATTGTCTTTCCTGATTTTTTAAGTACAAGAGACATTCTGATGTGTGATACAAGAATATTAATTAGTCAAATGCAACTTATGAATCTGGTGAAGAGTATCTTTGGGTGGATTTTTATAATTATTGTAATTTTTAAGTCCTTGATTAATTGAATTTAAATATTCACATTCTTTTTGCTTCTTGTCTTCAAAACAGCAGGTACAATAGGCACGGAGGAGAATAAAATTAATGCACAATTATCCAGTGGCTAAAAATCTAGATAATGAATATTTCACTGGAACAGATGAAGAAAAGAACTGTTTAAAAGGAATATGTAATTAGGCATTATACACACAACTACATCCCAGAGTAAGAGGTGCATTGCAAAGGGGAGGGAGGGAGGTATGTTTAAAAATGAATGAACGTTTTAGAAAAAAGTGAACTGGGGGAGGGGGAAGGAAAGAAGAGGGGGTAAAAATGTGCAACAATGAATGCATTAAAATCCAGCTTTTCTGTAAACTTTTGTTAAAATCACAATTAAAATAAAAAATTGTATTAAAAAAAATAGTGGATGGAAATGATTGTATGAAATGTAATGTAAATTAAGCATAGTGTGGAACACAATTTATATAATTTTTAATGTAAAACAGTATAAAATAAACATTTACATTTTAAAAAAATTCCTGGTTACCAGCAACAGTCAACGAAGAGATAAGCCAACTATGAAACCAAGTTGATGTGAACCATCAATGGTTTCCATCTACCAGTCACTATGCTCTCTCAGTATACTTTTGGAGGGTCTCAAACCATTCCACTTAAAAATTATTTCTGTGTCTCTGTGTGTAAGAGAGAGAGGTAAGCATTGTTTTATTGATTAATTATAAAAAATAAGTAAAAATGTAATGATATTTGAAGATTTGAGTCCACTCATCCACAAAAAAAATGCATTGTTTACCTTAAACTACAGGAAAGGATAATATCCTTTCTCCATACCTATTCAATCTATATGCTGAACAAATCATTTGAGAAGTTGCTTTACATGAACAATGTGGCATCAGGATTGGAGGATGACACATCAACAACTTGCATTATACAGATGACACAACTCTGCAGAAAGTGAAGAGGACTTGAAGAACTTGCTGCAGGAGACCAAAGACTGCAGCCTTCATTATGCATTTCTTCTCACTATCAACAAAACAAAAAGCTTCACCACCGGACCAATAGGCAACATTGTGATAGGAAGAGAAAGATGAAAGATGTCATCTATTTAATTTTACTTGGATCTACAATCAGCAAGTACAGCAGGTGCAGTCAAGAAGTCAAGAGACATTGGGAAAAATCTACTATCAAGGCACTCTGCAAAAAGATAAAGGGAGAGGATGGAAGGATGATGTACCTGATTAAATAATGATCTTTTCAGTTTCTTGCTATGCATCCAAAAGCTAGATAGAGAATAAGGATGACAAGAAGAATTGATACTTTTGAGTTGTGGTGTTGGAGATGAGTACCATAAAATTCATGTACTACTAAAAGAACAAACAGATCTGTCTTGGGGAAAGTGCAACCATGGTTGTTTTTAGAGGAAAGGTTGGTGAATCTTCATCTCACGTACTTTGGGTATGTTACCAGGAGTAGCCAATGCTTGGAAAAAGACCTCATGCTGGGTAAGGTAGAGGGTCAGAGAAAGAGAAAAAGAGCCTCAGCAAGGTGAATTAATAGGGTGACAGTAAGTGGGTTTGAACATATCAGAGGCCATGAGGATAGTGCAAGATAAGGTCAAGTTCAGGTCTGGTGTTCATAGGTTTACTATGAGTCACAGGAGACTGGAAAGCATCTAACAATAACAACATCCCTCAACACCTATAAACTCTAGGACCTCACAAATCACTGACAGGAGAACACATGCTGAGAATACTTTCAATAAGGTTTTCAAAGAAAAGTGAAAGAAACAAACTCATTGCTAGGTTTAAACCTTTAGTTCATATCTCCTCTGCACTGCCTTCCCTAAAAACCTTGTATGGTCTAGAAACAGCTTGCTGCCTTTTGTGATGCCGTTCATTATGAGGAATGAAGAATGAAGTCGTTTTAACATCTTTTCTCCTAGGGAGGAAGCCCTGGTGATGTAGTCTATAGGGGGTTTGTGCTGCATACCCAAAGACGTGGCTTCTTGGAAGATTCAAAGCCATAGGAAGAAAGGTGAGCAGTCTCCTTGCTTGTGATTTACAGCCTTGGAAATGTTAGTTCAGACTTGACACCAGTGAGTTAGAGGGCTTTCCCCCTCTTTTTTCCCAACACTTCTATAACAGTGTACAAAGGTATGTAGGCTATATTAGAGAAAACTAGAAAACTGTGCAAATTTAAAATATTTGTGTTATAGAGATAAAATACTATTGCTAAAAATTTTAAATCTTTGTGTTATAGAGATAAAAAAATTTAAAGTCTTTGTGTTATAGAGATAAAATACTATCATTTGCCTGGAAATAATACAAGACAGAATTCTTAAATCATTTCTATTTCAACACACAGAATCCTCCACAAATATCAATGCATTGACAGGAAAATGAATTATTTAAGTTGGAAAAATGGTAGAAGCTTTATAGGTCTTCAGAACTGTGATTTTGTTCTGGTTTTTAATTTGTCTCTTGAGTTTAAGGACACAATTTGTGGGCCTATCTTCTGTAGTGCCCACACCACACTAGCCTTAAGCTAAACAAACATTTTCAATATTCTGAAATTTCCAGGTCCAGATGAGGAAGAAGTTCCTGTTTCCTTTTATTCCTCTGTTTTGTTCTTAAATCTTTATTCCTATGGCTCTTCTTACCCTACATACCTTTTGGCTTCTCTGAGGATTTCTGTTCTGCGGAGATACCTTTGGGGCAGCCCATGTAGATGAAGGGGAGCTTCATACACCGGTGGGGGCGGGGCGGGGGGAAGACGAGGTGACATCAAACAGTGAATCCTTCCAGGGGGAGAGCAGCACCAGGTCATTTCACTGCTATAACAGTGGTTCTTCAGTTAAGTCAGAGAAGCTGCTTCCATGTTTTCTCTCTCACTCACTGTGTTGTCTTGGCACCCTTTCGAACTCTTTCTCTATTCTGAGCATGAACAAATTCTTCCATAAGAGAGGAAAAGATTCTTCAGATTCCTTAGGCAATCCCTGAGGAAATAAACCATCTCAGGAGTTTTAGATTTTTCAGACAGGCAAGGAGCATATGAAAAAAATGTTGCTGGGAGAAATGAACCAATATTTCTTTTCTCTTTATTGATATGAACTCAGCACAATCCAAGATATGGTAGTAGCATAGCATTTTAAATTGCTTTTCTGAAGGCTACTCTTTATATTTGCAAGTTGGCAGCAAGAAATCTGGTTGTGACGAATTTCTTAAGTAGGAACAACTTTCACAGGTGCTAAAACTATCAGCTTTGAATTCAGTTCTGGATAGAGAACTTTGTATACCCAAGTAAATCCTTTAAAATCCTGTGTGCTCTTTCTAAGACATGGAAGGGTTCCCCCCTCCCTGTCACTAAAGCCCTTTAATAGAATCTTTTTAAGATCTGAAAAGATAGGAGTAAAAGAGAAGAAAAGATGTTAGGAGATTAGAGGATGTTGGCAGTAAGCATTGGGAATATCTGTGCGTTCTACTTGTGTGTTTTCCATAATCTGTTCATTTGCTCTGGGCCCCCCACTAGCACTTAGGCTACCAGTGCTCATTCTGAATGAGAGGCTCTTGCATTACAAGTTATAATTGGTTTCTTTAAGACAAAGAATCTAACACAGACTCCCTGTCATCTGCCCCCTGCAAAGGCATTCAGTTTGGACCCTATGGGATTTCATAACCTAGAGAAACAGGATCCTCCCCCACTTACTTCCTTTGTGATTTGGAAATCTCCCTACTCACTTCTTTTGCTGTCACTCTGGAAAAAAAAAAGAAAAAGATAAAAAAAGAAGGAAGGGTGCAGAAAAAAGAACCCCAATGTAAACACCTAATATCTAGAAATTATTTTGAGGACAAATACAGTTAACTCACTTGAAGGTAGATATTATTCTAAAGTGTATTTTGGATTCCACTAGGTAAACAGCAAATAATTAGATTGAAGAGTGATGAGCCACCATAATATTAAATGACAATTTGAAAATTATATTGTCATTGTTACTCATGGTTAAATTCATTAATTACTTTTAAGTGGAATAAAAACACTTTGTGTGCACATTGTAATAAGTTCTCATATACATGAGATTGCTATGAGTCTAAATCAAGTTCACAGCACCTAAGAACAACAAAAGTAAACAAATAGGCAAGGGATAATAGACCTGAAGAAATGTTTAAGGAATTGGTAGGAAAGCTGAAGAGACTGATAAAAATACAGCACAGAAAGTTAAGGAGATATAAAAAGATAAAAAAAAAAAGGCAGAATAAGAGATACATGTTGCTGTTGTTATGTGCCATCGAGTTGCTTGCAACTCATAGTGACCCTATATACAAGGGCCCTAAGATCTGTTCTATCCTGTGCCAACCTCACTGTCTCAAACATACTCATTCCCACCACTCCACTCACAGAATCGATCCATCTCATCGAGGGTCTTCCTCTCCTGCGCTGTCCCTCCACTCTCCCAAACTCTCCAAGGACCAGTCCCTCCTTGCAACATGCCCAAAGTATGTCAGACGAAGCTTCAGAATCCTTGACTGCAAGGAACATTCTGGCTTCACCCTCTCCAGGGCAAACCTGTTTGTTCTCCTAGCAGTCCATGGTATATTCAACACTCTTCCCCAGCACCACAGCTCAAAGGCATCAATTCTCTTTCTATAATCCCTATTCACTGTCCAACTCTCTGATGCATAGCATGTAATTGCAAAGACTATAGCCTGGATCAGGCGCACCTTAGTCTCCAGCCTGACGTCGTTGCTCTTCAGTACTCTTGAGAGGTCCCTCATAGCTGACTTTCCCAATGCAACTCATCTCCTGATTTCGTGGCTGCTGTTACCGAGAGTGTTGACTGTGGAACCAAGTAAACTAAAACTGTTAAACTATTAATCTCTTCACCATCCATACTGATGTTGCCAGTTGGTCCAGTGGTGAGAATCTTTGTCTTCTTAATGTTGAGCTTCAATCCATATTGAAGGCTGTAGTCCTTGACCTTCTGCAGCAAGTGCTTCAGGTCCTCTTCAGTTTCAGCAAGCAGGGGTGTGTTATCCGCATAACGCAGGTTGTTGATGATTCTTCCACCAATCCTGATGCCACATTCCTCCTTGTACAGCCCAATGTCTTGGATGATCTGTTCTGCCTACAGATTTAAAAGGTATGGAGACAAAATATATCCCTGACAGACCCCTTTCTTGATTTTGAACCATCCAGTATCTCCCTGCTCTGTTCTGAAGACTGCCTCTTGGTCCAAGTATAGGTTTCGCATTAGCACAATCAGCCATAGCTTGTTGTGATCCACACAGGCAAAAGCTTTTGCATAGTCAATGAAGCACAGATAGACATTCTTCTGGTATCCTCTGCTTTCTCCCAAGATCCACCTAACAATAGCTATAACATCCCTAGTACCACGACCTCTAAATCCAGCCTGCACATCTTGTTCCAAACATTTCTGGAAAATTTTCAGCAGTATCTTGCTTGCATGTGATATCTATGATATTGTTAGACATGAAAGAATGATAAAGTCTACTAATCTTTGATTGGGGTCCCAGAAACAGAGTAAGGAAGACACAATAATCAAAAGAAAATGAGTGTTAACAATGAATGAATGAAAACCCAAAATCTCTGTAAACGTTCACTAAAACTAATAAAATTTAATAATAATCTAAAAAAAAGAAAATGAATGTGAGGAAAGTAATTAATTCATAATTATAAAACACACAATATAAAAAAAAAGAAAAAAAACACACAATATATACTAAGGATGGCAAGTAAAAAAAAGAAATCTGCATGAGATAGATTATACTGAAATTCATGTAACATAACAAAAGCAAAGAAAAAAATTCTTAAAAGTAACCAAAAGAATAAGGGATTACCTAAAGAAGAAAGACAAACTAAGAGCCAACTTTTCGACAGCAACAATAGAAAAACCAAACAACAAAAAAAAACCCCAAAAAACCAGTGAAATTATATCTTCAAAATTCTGAGAGAAAATAAATTCTGTCAAATCTAGAACTATATCTCCAACAAAACTGTTTTTCACAATGAGAGTTTATTTCCAGAAAAAAAAGGATAATTGCCAACAGCAATTATGTACATTGCTAAAGAAAATTCTAGGAGATTGACTTCAGAAAAAAAGGAAAGAAATTCCAGAAATATGGTCTAAAGTACAGAAAAGTATAAGAAATAGTTTTAAATTTATTTACTTTTTAAATTGATTTTTTTTGTTTTTGTTTTTTGTTTTTTCTTATAGTCAGATGCCATTTATTCTTTAAAAGAGTTCTGGAACAGGTTCCAGTGATTGGCCAGGCCTTGCAAGTGTTAGTTTTTATAAACAAGAGTAGTTTTTATATTTTTGTTTGTTTCTTTGTTTACCAAACCCAGTTCTTAATGAGATTGAGTATTGTTACTAGAGGCTGTTATTTCCAATTTTGCATTTTAAAAAGTCACTTCTTAGAACTCCTAGATATTTTAAAGCCATGTGATGTTGTTGTCCTAGTGGTAAGAAGCTGTCCTGCAATCCCAAAGGCATGTGGTTCGAATCCATCAGCAGCTCCACGGGAGAAAGATGGACAGTCTCATCCAGTGTGATCAACTGCCTCTCAAAAACCACTAGACTGTTAGTTATGTATCAGTTCTGACGCAACGGTACACAACCAACCCCACAATGTTAAGTGCCATTAAATTGGTTCTAATTAACAGTGACCCTATGATGTACAATAAAATAAGTCTCTGTACAATCTTGTGCTATGCTCAACATTTCTTCTGTGAGCTCTTTGCTGTAGTCACTAAGTCGGCCATGTCACTGAGGGTTTCCTCTTCTCCACTGAATTTTTTTTTTTTGTTTGTTTCAGACGGTCTTTTAATTGGCTTCGTGAAGCCAGAACTGGGTACAAGAATTCCTTAACCACTTCAAATACAACATCAATGGAGAATGCAATAAGTACAACGTCCTTTTCTAGGGAGTGTTCCTCCTAATAACGTGCAAAGTTTATGACACTAAGCCTCATTATTATTACTTCCAAGGAGAATCCTTGCTACATTTCTCCTAAAACATATTTGCTTGGGTTTTTTTTTGTTTGTTTTGTTTTGTTGGTTTTTTTTCCTGAACCAGATGGTTTTACTAGTGAATTTTTTTCTTAATAAAAAAATTCTCACATTATTTATTTGTTTTTTACAAATGTAGCTGTAAGATTATATTTGAAAATAAGTCTCCCTGAACAAGCAAATATCCTTATAGTGGTTTTTGTTGGTGTATCAACTATAATTTCCAAAATGTAGTTTCAGCCTTCACTGTGGAGGCAAGCACACCAAAACTGTGAACAATCTCAATCTCTTCATCATCCATCATGATGCTGCCAATCAACCCAGTGGTGAAAATCTTTGTTTTCTTGATGAGCTTCAATCCATATTGAAGGCTGCAGTCCTTCTACAGCAAGTTCCTCAGGTCCTCCTCGATTTCAGCAAGCAGGGTTGTGTCATCTGCATAATGCAGATTGTTGATGAGTCTTCCTCCAATCCTGCTGCCACACTTCTCCTCATACAGCCCAACCTCCCAAATAATCTGTTCCACATATAAATGGAAAAGATATGGAAATAGGAAACATCCTTGACACACACTCTTCCCAATTTTGAACAATACAGTGTTTCCTTGCTCTGTTCTGACAACTGCCTCCTGCTCAAAGTATAGTTTTCACATAAGCATTATCAAGTGTTCTGGGATTCCTACTCTCCTCAGAGTCAAACACAGTTTGTTGTGATCCACACAGTCAAATGCCTTGGAATAAGCAATGAAACACAAATAGACATTCCTCTGGTACTTTCTGCTTCCAGCCAAGATCCATCTGACATTAGCTATAATATTCCTAGTGCCACGGCCTCTTCTAACCCAGCCTGCATTTCAGGCAATTCTCTGTTGATGTGCTTACCCAGTCATTTTTTAATACTTTTCAGCAAAATTTTGCTTGAATGTGATATCAATGATATTGTTTGATATTTCCACACTCTGTTGGATCACCTCTCTTTGGAATGTGAAAAAATATTTATCTTTTCCACTTAGTTGGCCAGGTGGTAGCCCTCCAGGTTTCGTGGCACAACTTGGTGAGCACATCCAGGGCAACATTTGTTTGTTAAAATATGTCAGTTGGCATGCCATCAATTCTTTTTTTTTTAATAATTTTTTTTATTTTTTAATTTTTTTTTTTACAGAGGTTTTGGATTTCCATTCATTCATTGCCACAATTTTCTCCCTTCCCACCCCTCCCCACCAGCTCGCTTCCCCCTCTGAATAGAGAAAAAAAAAAAAAAAGAAAAAAATTCCTTCATTAGTATACAATTCCCACGTCCCTTCCCCCCACCCCCCACCCCGAGTACACTTCTCTATGCAACCTTAATTCTGGATTCCTGTGCTAATCATAATACTCAATCATATATCACTTCTAATCTGTTCTTTCCCTCATCTGTTTCAATACAATATACATAATTTATCCAGTTTTTTCTGTCATACCCCCACCCTGATGTCTGACCCATTCTACAACAGTGGCACCATGCAGTATTTGTCCCTTTGTGACTGAGATATTTCACTCAGCATAATGTCCTCCAGGGTCACCCACTTTGAATAATATTGCATGAGTTCCTTGTTTTTCAATGCTGCATCGTATTCCATTGTGTGGATATACCACAGCTTCTCTATCCATTCATTTGTTGATGGGCCCTTAGGCTGCTTCCAACTCTTTGCTATTGTAAACAAAGCTGCAATAAACATGGGTGTGCATATATCTGCTTGGATGGCAGACATGGTCTCTCTGGGGTATATTCCCAGTAATGGGATTGCTGGGTCAAATGGTATCTCTATTTGCAATTTTTTGAGAAAGCGCCACACCGCCTTCCACAATGGTTGCAATATCTTACATTCCTACCAACAGTGAATAAGAGTTCCAGTTTCTCCACATCCTCGCCAGCATTTGTTGCTTGCTGTTCTGTTATATTTTGCTATTCTTACTGGGGTGAGATGATATATCATAGTTGTTTTGATTTGCATCTCTCTTAGAGCTAGGTACTTTGAACATTTCTTCATGTGCTTTTTGGCCATCTGAATGTCTTCTTCAGTGAAGTGTCTGTTCATATCCTGTGCCCATTTTTCTATTGGATTATTTACCTTTATCTTGTTGTGGTGTTCAAGTATTTTATAAATTCTGGATATAAGTCCCTTATCTGACATGTCATTACCAAATATTTTTTCCCAGTCTGTGGCTTCCCTTTTTACTCTATTGGAGAAGTTTTTGGATGTGCATAGGGATTTGATTCTTAGAAGGTCCCATTCATCTATTTTATCTTCTCCTGGTTGTAGGTTTTCCAGGATACTGGGAAGACTGTTTATGTTGTGGATTAGGACTTCTAGTGTTGTTCCTAGCTTTTCTGTAATGAAGTTTATAGTCCTTGGTTTTAGTCCTAGGTCCATGATCCACCTTGAATTGGTTTTTGTGTATGGAGTGAGGTGTGGATCTTGTTTTAGTCTTCTGCATACAGCTTTCTATTAAATTGATATTTTAATGAAAATTTATAAAGAACATGAGTTTCCATTCATTCAGTGTTGCACATTTTCCTCCTTTTTCCCACCCCCGCCACCAACCCTGTTGACATTTTTCTTTGGAAAAAAAGTTCTTTCATTGTTATACAGTGCTCCCCCATGTCCAAACTTTACTAGGCAGTTCTTATTTTAGATTCTTGTCATGCTAATAATACCTAATCATGTATTTCTTTTATACAGTTCTCTCCCTCAGTTGTTTCAATGTCATGTGCATTATTTATCTTCTCTTTTCATAGTTTCCCCCCCAACCTCAATGTCAGTCCTGTTTTATAACAGTGACATTATGCAATTTTTTTTTGTTACTGAGATAGTTCACTCCTCCAAGGTCATCCATTTTGTATAATATTTCATGAGTTCCTTGTTTTTCAGTGCTGTATAATATTCCATTGTGTGACTATACCACTGTTTCTCTATCAATTTGTTTGTTGATGGCTCTTGGGTTGTTTCCAACTCTTTGCTATTGTGAACAAAGCCATAAAAAACATAGGTGTTCATATATCTGCTTGGGTGGCAGTTCTGGTTTCTTTAGGGTATATTCCCAGCTGAGTCAAATGGTATTTCTATTTGCAACTTTTTGAGAGAGCACTATACTGCCTTCCAGAGTCTTTGTACC
Source organism: Elephantulus edwardii (assembly GCF_000299155.1). Lineage (NCBI taxonomy): Eukaryota > Metazoa > Chordata > Mammalia > Macroscelidea > Macroscelididae > Elephantulus > Elephantulus edwardii. The sequence goes on along the minus strand of NW_006399825.1, from coordinate 7,324,051 downwards.
ATTTTACACTCCCACCATCAGTGAATAAGGGTTCCAGTTTCTCCACAACCTTGCCAGCATTTGTTGTTTGCTGCTCTGTTAAATTTTGTTATTCTTGCTAGGGTGAGATGGTATCTCATAATTGTTTTGATTTGCACCTCTCTAAGAGCTAGGAATTTTGAGCATTTCTTCATGTATTTGTTGACCATCTGAATGTCTTTGGTGAAGTGTCTGTTCATATCATGTGCCCATTTTTCAATTGGGTCATTTACCCTTATTTTCTTGTGGTGCTCAAGTATTTTATAAATTCTAGATATAAGTCCATTACCTGACATGTCATTACCAAATATTTTTTCCCAATATATGGCTTTCCTTTTTACTTTGTTGGAGAAGTTTTTAGATGTTCATAGGGATTTGATTCTTAGAAGGTCCCATTCATCTATTTTATCCTCTCCTGGTGGTAGATTTTTCAGGATGCTTGGAAGACTGTTTATGTTGTGGATTAGGACTTCTAGAGTTCTTCTAAGCTTTTATTTAATGAAATGTATAGTCCTTGGTTTTAGTCCTAGGTCCATGATGCATTTTGAGTTGGTTTTTGTGTATGAAGTGAGGTGTGGATTTGCTTGAGTTTTCTACTGTTAGTTTTCCAATTTTGTCAGCACCATTTGTCAAAAGGTTGTTGTTTCCCCACTTAACTGATTTCATCTCTTTGTCAAAAATCAATTGACCATAGGTGGATGGACTGATATCTGGATTTTCTATTCTATTACATTGATCTATGTGAGAAAGAACTATCTTATACTCTTCACCCAGATTTACTAACTGCCGATATTTTGCCACTTTTGCTTTACCATCCATTTTTTAAATATATTTTTTATAATTGAAAAGAAAATAAGTCGCAGACATCATTACCTCCGAAATACTTTCATGTTTTATCTATTTCCTAAGAAGAAAATGAAAATTACCTAATTATGTAACTATGGTACAATACTAAAAATTAAGAAGTTTAACATTGGTCTAGCATCACTTTCTACTTTATAGATCCATATTTAAATTCCATCTATTTTCCATTATCTTTGTATGCGTATGGATATTATCCTGTTGCTCACAATATTGTATTTCAAGACATATCTAAAAATTATATTTTTAACTATAAAAGCAACCCAATTTTTCCTCACCTTTTCATCTCCAGCATAATAGAACATATGATCATTTGACTCAAATGCCAGTCCATCTCATCTTAACAGTACCTAGTATGTCAATATTTATGTGTTCCATTTTTTCCTTAACAATGTCCAGTTTTCCTACATTCATGGTTCTCACATTCCATGTTCCAATCACTAGTGTCTGCTTACAACTGTTCCTCTTCCTTTATATTTCCATACTTGAAAGCTCCACCTGAGTTGCCCTATCTGCTAGTCTAAGTGTGTTCTATACTAGCTCAATATCAAGAAAACAGAGATTCTCACCACTGAGTCAATTGGCAGCATCATGATAGATGGTGAAGAGATTGAGATTGTTCATAGCTTTAGTTGGCTCCACAATCAACACTGGCAGCCAGGAAATTAAAACATGTATTGCAATGGGAAAGTCAGCTGTTAGAGACCCCTCCAAAGTTCTGATGAGCAATGATAACAATCTGGAGACTAAGGTGTATCTGATACAGGCCATAGTCTTTGCAGTCACTTGTTGTGCATCAGAGAGTTGGACAATTAATAAGGAAGATAAAAGGAGAATTGATGCCTTTGAGCGGTGATGTTGAAGAAGAGTATTGATTATACCATGGACTGCTAAGAAAACAAACAGATTTGTCCTGGAGGGGTTAAATCAGTCTACTCTTGGAGGCAAGGATTCTGAATCTTCATCTGACATACTTTGTACATGTTGCAAGGAGGGACCAGTCCTTGGGACTGGTACACAAATAATACACAAATAATACAAACTCTTCCATGAAATACCAAGGGGGAAAAAAGGAAATTTCCTCACTTTTCCAATAAGGACAGAATAATCTTGATATTAAACCAGCTAAGAATATTATATAAGATATGAAAACTACAGGTATGAAATATATTTTACAAAATATATTAGCAAAAGAGATACACTTTGTATCAAAAAGTAAGGTAATGGGCCATGGTAATGGAGGTAATGGGCCTCCTTGCTTGGGAGGGTGGAGGGAAAGCACAAGAGAGAAAGACCCTTTATGAGATGGATTGATTCAGTGACTGGGGTAATGGGGGTAGGTGTGTTGGAGATGGTGAGATTGGCACAGGATAGAGCTGGGTTTAGGGCTGTTATACATAGGGTCACTATGAGTTGCAAGCAACTCAATGGCACATAACAACAACACATTTTCCCTTATAACATTCTTTACCGGTACATTCTTCCTGCTCCCCACCCCCTCCACCATGATCCAATCTAGGACTTCACATCACACTTAGTTCATCTCTTCAATCTGGAACAGTGCTTCAGCCTTTTATAACCTTGACTCTTTAACAGAGTACAGGTCAGTTATTTTACAGAATGTCCTTCAGCCTGGGTTTATAAAGTTTCCTCATAATTAGATTCAGCTTATTTTTATTTTACAAATATTGAAAACATGAGATATAATTATATTCCCTCCAGATGACAATTAAAAGAAAGAAGTCATACAAATGCAAACAAATTGAAGCATTCTCCTAAAACGATAGTAAGGATATAAAATGTGACAACCATCTTTTAGTATAACAGTATCAACTGAAGTGACCATATGTATAACCTATGACTTAACAGGTCCACTCTTGAGTTGGATATTTTATCCCTCTGTACCATGAAGCAGGTACACAAATGTTGATTGAAATATTGCACATGGTAAGCCAAGAACTAAAAGCAATCCAAATAACCTTTAATGGAAGACTTCATCACTACATATTCATACACTAGACTAGTTAATGAAGTACCACTATACAATTCAGCATGAATAACTCTCATCAACGTAATATTCAGTGCGAGGAGCAAATCACAGTGAAAGATTTATTCCTTTTGTATAATTCAAAGCATAATTTTTATTTTTCTTTAGGGATGAGGATCCTCGACAAGATGGATTAACACAATGACAGCAGCAATGGGCTTTATGCAAAGCAAAGATTCTGAGGATGGTGCCGGATCAGGCAGTACATAGTAGGATCACTAAGAGATGGAATTGACTCAACACACCAACACCAACACCATATAACTAGTAAAACTGTGCTGAAAAGCAAGAAATGGCCACGCTAAAAGACTGAACAGTGATACCGACAGCCAGGATCTGGGAGGAACATAAGAGGATTGCTTAGGTACTGGCAAGAATTTATTTTATAATCTGAGCTCATGGATTTTTTACTTGTTATTATTAAAAACATACATATGTCTTCAAATATTCTTTAGATGTACTGAATAGTTCCTGATAAAAAAAAACCTGAAAATTAAAGCAACATGGGATAAACTTTAGAGTTTTAGTAAAGTTCTACAGGACAGACTGCCTGATAGGTAACAGTGGAATAGGGGGTGGGGACAAGGATAATGTATAAAGAAGAACAGAATGAATGTCTGAGTAGACATTAACAAAATAGAAAACTAAAGCTTTACAATAGAGAATATCTACACAGCTCTGTTTCTCTTGTTACTCTTTTTTGTCAAATTTGTCACAATAAAAAAGAGTAGAGAGGGAGAGGTTGTAAAATGTGCAACAATCAATGAATGAAAAAAAATCTACCTTTTATGTAAACTTCCTTTAAAATGTAATTGTGTGTGTGTGTGTGTGTGTGTGTGTGTGTGTGTGTGTGTGTACCGTCAAATCGGGTCTGACTGGTACAGGAGGAGATTGCCCCTCCTTCTCCAACAGAGCATCTGGTGGATTAGAAAAATTTATTTTAAAAAGAGTAGAGAAGGAAAATACACAAATAATACAAACTCTTCCATGAAATACCAAGGGGGAAAAAAGGAAATTTCTTCACTTTTCCAATAAGGACAGAATAATCTTGATATTAAACCAGCTAAGAATATTATATAAGATATGAAAACTACAGGTATGAAATATATTTTACAAAATATATTAGCAAAAGAGATACACTTTGTATCAAAAAGTAAGGTAATGGGCCATTATCAGAAAATTAAGTATGCACTGCATTGTTGTTGTTATATGTGAGGGTGAATTGGCATTGACCCATGGCTGACTCTCTAGTAGGCTTTCAGAGGTAGTAAATCACAGGAGAGAAGATTGACCATCCTCCCACAGATCAACCGGTGGATTCAAACCTTGTACCTTTAGGATTGCAGCACAGCTTCTTACCATTTGGTTACCAGAGTTCCCTATCTAATAGCTCCCTCTTAAAATACAAGAGTCAAAAGATTATACCAGGACAGTGCAAAATAAACACTTTAATAAAATTTATCACGTATTTAAGATAGTCACATCTAGCAAAATATGAGCAGAAAGGGACATATGAACTTGATAAAAACTATTAAAAAGTCATAGGCAAAAATTTTTCTAAATAGTAACATAGTAGAAGAAATTCCCTACACACTCCCTATTCCTATTCAACATTGACCTGGAATTTCTAACTAGTGCATTAAGGCAAATAAGGAAAGAAAAAATAAGTAAAAAGTAAAATTATTGGAAAAAGAAGAAAGATAAAATTGTTATTACAGATGAAATAATTATTTACTTAATGCTAGAAATAAGAAGATAATTTAGAAAAGTTGGTAGTTATTAGTTAATAATTTATTTATTAGCAATTATTAATACATTATTAAGAATTTATTCTTATTAGTAAATAAGAAACTGATACTCAGACTAGGAAGCTATCCTAAGAACATAGCAAAGAAACACTGCACAGTCCAAAATCAGGAAAGGAGTACACCAGTGTCTCCATATGTTTCTTTTTTTAAAAATATTTTTTAAATTTTTATTCATTTTAGTGAAAGTTTACAGAGACTTGGGGTTTCCAGTCATTCATTGTTGCACTTTTCTCCCCACCCACCCCCTCTTCCCCAATTCACTCCTCTCCTTGAAAAGAAAAAGAAAAACTCTTTCATGTTATGCAGTCCCTCCCTCTCAAGTCCACTCCACTATGCAGCCTTCACTCTGGACTTCTGTAATGACAAGAATACCCATTCATATGTCTCTTTTAAACGATTCTCTCCCTCATCTGTTTCAATGCAATATACATAATTCCTCCTTTTCTGTCTTCCCTCAACCCTGCAGTCAGTCCCATTTTACAACAGTGGCCCTATGCAATATTTGTCCTTTTATGACTAAGATATTTCACTCAGCGTAATGTCCTCCAGGATCATCCATTTTGCATAATATTTAATGAATTCCTTGTTTTTCAATGCAGCATAGTATTCCATTGTGTGAATATACCAGAGCTTCTCTATCCATTTGTTTGTTGACAGGCACTTGGGTTGGGTTGGTTTTGGGTTTTTTCTTTTTTTTTGTTTTCTTTAAATTTATTATTAATTTCAGGAAAAATTTACGGAGACTTTGGATTTCCATTCATTCATTGTTGCACTTTTCTCCCCTCCCAACCCTCCCCCCTAGTACATTATCCTCTTGGAAAAGTAAAAGAAAAATTCTTTCATTGTTTTACAATCCCTCCCCTCCCCTCAGATCCACTCCACTATACAGCCTTCACTCTGGACTCCTGTCATGACAAAAATACCTAATCATATATCCCTCTTAAACAGTTTTCTCCCTCATCTGTTTCAATGCTGTATACATTATTGAACCCATCTTTCTCAGTCTCTCCCCAAACCCAAGGTCAGTCCTGTTTTACAACAGTGGCACCATGCAGTATTTGTCCTTTTGTGACTGAGATAATTCACTCAGCATAATGTCCTCCAGAGTAACCCATTTTGAATAATATTGCATGAGTTCCTTGTTTTTCAATGCTGCATAGTATTTCATTGTGTGAATACACCACAGCTTCTCTATCAATTCACTTTTTTGATGGGCACTAGGGTTGTTTTCAGCTCTTTGCTATTGCTAACAAAGGTGCAATAAACATGGGTGTGTGGGTGTGTATATATCTGTTTGGGTGACAGTTATGGTTTCTTTAGGGTAAATTCCCAGTAGTGGAATTGTTGGGTCAAATGGTATTTCTATTTCCAACGTTTGTTTTTTTTAATTTAGTTTGTTTATTTTTAATTTCAATGAACATCTACAGAGATTTTGGAATTCCATTCATTCATTGTTGCACCCTTCTCCCCGCACAAAC
>NW_006399825.1:7300628-7317544 GCF_000299155.1 Elephantulus edwardii | reverse complement strand
ATAGCATTTGTCCCTTTGTGACTGAGATACCTCACTCAGCATAATGTCCTCCAGGGTCACCCATTTTGAATAATATTGCATGAGTTCCTTGTTCTTCAATGCAGCATAGTATTCCAACTTTTTGAGAAAGCGCCATACAGCCTTCCATAGTGGTTGTACCATTTTACACTTCCTTCATCAGTAAATAAGGGTTCCAGTTTCTCCACAACCTCTTTAGCATTTGATGTTTTCTGTTCTGTTAAATTTTTCTATTCTTACTGGATTGAGATGATATCTCATAGTTGTTTTGATTTGCATCTCTCTTAGAGCTAGGGATTTTGAACATTTCTTCATGTGTTTGTTTGCCATCTGAATGTCTTCTTTGGTAAAGTGTCTGTTCACATCCTGTGCCCATTTTTCAATTGGGTTCTTTACTTTTATCTTGTGGTGCATACCTTTTCAATCTATATACAGAAGAGATCATTCAAGAAGCTGGTTTTTATGAGGAAGAATGTGACATCACACAACCTTACTTGCTGAAACTGAGGAGGACCGGAAGTGCTTGCTGCAAAAGATCAAGGATTGTAACCTTCAATATGGATTGAAGCTCAACATCAAGAAGACAAAGGTTCTCACCACTGGGCCATTTGGCAGCTCCATGGTAAATAGAGATTGAGGTTTTTAACAGTTATAGCTTGCTTTGACTCTATAATCAACACTTGATTCTAGCAGTCAGAAAATCAAAAGATTAATTGCACTGGGAAAATCTGTTGTCAGGGACCTCTCCAAAGTACTAAGAAGCAACAATGTCAGTTTAGAGACTAAGGGGCACCTGATCCAGGTCATGGTCTTCACAATTACTTGCTATGCACCAGAGATCTGGGTAATGACTAAGGATGACAGAAGAATTGATGCTGTTGAGTTGTGTTGGAGAAGAGTATCAAACATACCATGGACCGCCAAGAGAACAAATATGTCAGTCTTGGAGAGACCAAATTTCTTCTTGGAGGTGAGGATTTTGAAGCCCCGTCTCACATACTTTGAGCATGTGGCCAAGAGGAACCAGTCCTTGGAGAAGGACATCATGCTTTGAAGGATGGAGGGTTAGTTCAGTAGAGAAAGACCCTGGATGAAATGAGTTGATACAGTAACTGGGGTGTGGAGATAGGTGTTCAGAGTCAGTGAGACTGGTTCAAGATGGAACAGGGTTCACAGCTATTGTTCATAGTGTCACTATGAGTCTCAGGTGACTCAATGGCATATAACAGCAGCAGCATGTATTTTTTATTACTTTTTTTTTTAATGTGTGTACCATCAAATCAGATCTGACTGGTACAGGAGGAGATTGTCCCTCCTTCTTCAGCAGAGCATCAGGTGGATTCGAACCTCACATTTCTGGGACTGCAGTACAATTTCTTGCCACCAGGCCACCAGAGCTCACTAGCAGCATCATATATGAAGGGAGCTCTGGTGTCTTAATGGTTAAGAAGAGCTGTCAACTCAAAGGCAGGCAATTTGAATCCACCAGCTGTTGCACAGAAGATGGGAAGTCTCCTCCTGCGTGATTTACAGCCTCTGAAACCCACTGGAGGGTCAACTATGAGTCAGTTACAACTCCATGGCACCTAATAACAATAACAATAACAATAACAATAACAATAACATATTTATATATGAGGGAGCTCTAGTGCTGTAGGTTGCACTGGGATTGCTCTACTAACCCATAGGCCATGCCTGTTAGTGGTTTGGACCCACCAGTGGCTCTCCAGGAGAACAGGCCATCTCCTCCTGTGTAATTTACAACCTCAGATCCCCACAATCAGCAGTAAACTCATACTGACTCAAGGACAAGGAGTTTAAATTTGGGTTGAGCTATATTTGTACATAACAAATCCAAAAAGTTAGAAAATGTATTTTAAAAAATAAAAGATACAAAAAGCCTATCACATCTAGAAATAGATCTAAAATAAGATGTGTAAAACCTTAGGGAGAAAATGATAAAACTTAACTAAAAGGCATTAAGGAATAACTAAACAGATGGAGAAAGATATCATGTTAAAAAATTGGAAGATGATATTATAAAGTTATTAATTATCCTCAAAGAATTCTGTAATTTCAATGCAATCCCAATGGAAATCCCAGTAGAGTTTTTCATGAAACTTGAAAAACTGAATCTAAAATTTATATGAGAAATCAAAGGGGGGAAATTTCCAGGACATTTGTGAAGAAAGAGCTGAAGTGGGTGGGGAGACTAGTCATACCAGATATAAAATGTTATCAGAAAGTATTAAATTAATATAGTGGGGCACTGGTACAAGAGTGGAAAAATTTATCTCAGTGGGTCAGAATTGAAAGTTCAGAAATAGATTTGCCTTTCTGTAACTCAGAATCAACTTAATGGCACTAGGTTTATTTTTTTTTTGGTTGTGAAAGGAAAATCTTCACAACTTTAAAAAGAATATATTAGACAATCTTTTGTGACATCAAGGAGGGAAGGGTTTTTAAAACAGGAAATAAAAAGGGTTCACTGACATTGTTAAAGAACATTTATTTATTAAATTTAAGAAATTTTGTTCAAAAAAAGCAACACTAAGTTGTGAAGATATAAGTCATGAACTGGAAGAGGCTGTTTGTAATACAAGCCACTGATAAAAGATCAGTTTTCAGAATATATGAAGCTCTCCTATGGATCAAGATAGAGAAAAATGAACACGCAGAACAAAAAATAGAGCAAAGGACATAGGCGGATATTTCATACAGGAGGAACACAAATGACAAATAATCCAAGAACAGACGTTCAGATTCATTGGTAATTTTGTTGTTAGGTGTTGCCAGGTGAATTCCAACTCACAGCAACTCTGTGCACAATAGAAGGAAACCTTGTCTGACCCTGTGACATCCTCGCAATCTGTGCATAAATTCATCTTCCTCTTTTTTTTTTTTATGATCTTCTGTTTCTCCCCTCTTGATAACGTTCCCAAAGTATGAGATGAAACCTCACCATCCTTGCTTCTAAAGGTCATGGCGGCTGCCCTTCCTCCAAGGAAGTGTTATTTGTTCTTTTGGCTGTCCATTGTATATTCAGTATTCTTTAACAATACCACAATGCAAAGGCATCAGTTCTTCAGTTTTCTTCATTCACTGTCCAACTTCTACAAGGATATGAAATCATTGAAAATATCATGACTTGAATCAGGTGCACCTTAGTCTTTCAATGAAAATCCTAGTCTTTAGCACCTCAGTGTAGTCCTCTCGTAGCAAAATTGCCCAGTGGAAATGCAAATTAAGATTCCAACAGGATATTGTTGTAAATACTTGAATAACAACTATTATTATATTTGATACCAACATTTGGGGAGCAAGTGGATGCTGAGAGCTCTGGTGGTGCAGTCTGTGGCTCAAATCTACCAGCAGCTCTAAGGGAGAAAGAGGGACAGTCTCTTTCCGTTTGATTTACAGCCTCAGAAACCCAATGGAGCATCAGTTATGAGTAGGGTCTGACTCAATTGCAATAGGAGTATTAATAATAGGTATGAATTGTTACAAACTTTCAGAAAACAACTTAGCATTATCTAATAAAATTCAAAGTTCCACTTCACAGCAAATCTATTCCAAGGTAAGTGCCCTACCCTACTGCCATCCCTCTTGCTGTCAAATAATATTCTGACTGATATGAACCCTCATTGGATTCCCAAGGCTGCTTTACGGAACAAACTCTCCATTTTTTATCCCTCAGAGCCGCTGGTAAATTCGAACTGGTGACCTTTGGGTTAGAAGCTCAATACATAACACTGTGCCCCCAGAGCTCCACTCTAGGAATTCCTAACTATAAATACCAAGAATGTTTATAATGTCGAAAACAGATATAATGTTCATTCACAGAAAATAAATGGTAGCTATCAAGATCAGTATGGATGAATCTTAAAAAGATACTTAGTGAATAATGGGGAAAAGTTCAAAACACAACAGACGAACAGGATGTGTTGTCCTTTTTAGTAAAAGCTCAAAAGCAGTTAAAGTAAACTGTATGTTACAAAATGCACACACACAAAAAACTATATTCTTTTTAAAGAAGTACAGAAATTACAATACAAATTTCAGGGTAGATGTTACCATTGGTGGAAGGGCAGGTGGATGGGAGAGGGGCGTACAACAGTATGGGTTATTATGTTCTGGTTCTGCTATTTTGTAGCACGTTTATTTTTCTAATGCTTTGTAATCTACATTGCAGTTTATCAGTCTTGACACTATTGACATTTTGAACTGAATAACTATTTGTTGTGGGCAGCTGGCCTTCACATCTCTGGCTTTTACCCACTAAATTCCAATAGTACACACACACAAACACACACAAACTCTCACTCTCTCTCCCCCCCCAGTAGTGACAACCAAAAAGAAAGTCTCTAAACATTGCCAAATGTGCCCCGGGAGCAAAACCACCCCTACCGGTAAACCATAATTCTGCACACATATAGTGGGATATTTAAAATTTTCCACACACACAAAAAAAACACATCCAAGTTTTAAAGTGATGGGTAGGAGTCTCAGTGTGCCTGTGAAGCACCAGTAGGAAATAATCATGAATAGCTGAGAAATCCAGAGGCTGTGGAAGGTCTTTGAAGTGACAGTGCAGCGCAGCATGAGCTGACAGTTTCGGGAGGGTTTGACTAGCAGGTGATATTTCTAAAAATGATCTCGGGTATCAGAAAATCAAGCACTCAGTATGCATTGGAGGAAAATTTTTGCCACCTTTCTCAGCTTTTTTGGGCAAAATCTAAAAGCTTTCTAGAACACTGATGTATAGTTTTTTTAAAATGCAATTATTTTTCTCCAAAGAAACAGAGACTTCAGTTTACATTGCCTCCCTCCCCCGCCCCCAAGAAAGAAAAGAGGCTGATTTATTTGACTCCATCTAATTCTTAGTGCACCCTTGGAGGGGATGGACTTGTGCTGTAGGCCCTTTTAAGTCCTTTTGGAAAGAGGTTCTTACTTTCACTTTTTAAATGAAGAAACATATAGACACAAAGAGAACACATGATTTTTTCAGAATGACTAATCAAGAGCAATTTCTTAGATATGGAATTGGCAGGAAATACAAGTCTTCAGTGTGTTGAACTTTATGCTTTTTCCAGTCAGCTCTGAACTGTCTGAGGCATGTGTGAGTGTGCAGGTGTGTGAGCTGTGTGTGAGTGTACGTGTGTGTGGATTATGGTTGGCTGTGTGCTTCTCTGAAGACAGATATCAAGGAGAAGACAAGACCAAGCACTAAAGAGAAAATTAGGAGGAGCAATATGATTGAAAGAACATCAGCTTCAGAAGACACTTTGGGCAAGTTCACTCTGGTTCTCAGAAGCTTTAATCATAAAAAATCATAGAATGATTGCAAACACTAAATGGACCATGTATTTAAAAGTACTTTATGATTCTGTGTGCAAACATAATTATTAGGACTGATATTAAAAGTGTATTGTGCATTATAAAACAATCCTCACAGACAAGATGTCTCCCTCCATTTTTATTTTCTTGACACTAGTTCAAGGGAGCATTGGTGACCTAATGAGTAAGCAATTGGTCAGCTAACTCAAAGGCAGGCAGTTCAAATCCACCAGCTGCTTCTCAAGAAAAAGAGGGGCAATGTCCTCCTGTAAGATTTACAGCCTCTGAAAACCCTCTGGAGAATCAGTTATGAGTTGATTCCAGTTCAAGAGCAATGAAAGAGATAGAGAGAAATACTGAGAGTTCTTACCATATGTCCAGCTCTGAAGAATATTCAGTGGCTCCCAACAAGGCATCTGGAGGGCGGTACCAGAGGGTTACAACTTCAGAAGAATATGTCTGGCTGGGAATGGACTTGGCCCGAGCAAGACCTGTCCAAAGGTGAAACAAAGAGAATCCTTTGTCCTGGTACATCCTGCAGAGATAGAGCGATGCATTCCACCAGGAAGATACCAACTGGTAAAGAACAATGTAAAATCATTTGCCCCATGGGTACTATCTCATCAAGGGAATTTCTCAATCTTTGGCATGCTTTGCAACTAGATGTTACTGTCCTAGCAGTTAGGTATGTTAAGGTGACTAAGATCTTGTCTATATGATATGAGTAGAAATTATGAATTTCTAGTCCATGTCCTTAATGGAGAGATCAAGTACTCCCCTTTCCTATCTCTTAACTTTAGGCTGGAATGAAAACATGCCACTGTGAGCTTGGCAATTCTGAACTGCGTAGGTGGACCTGTTATGTGAGCGGAAAAGAAAATTCTAGATTGTTGAAGCCTCTCTAGTTTTGGGTCCTGGTATAACTGACTCTGTTCTATGGCTGCCCTTCTTCCTTTTCTTCTCTATACTTTAAAAAAATTCTTAAATAATATTTATTGAGCTCTTCATTTTTGCAGTCAGAAACACCATGTTTATCGTGGTAATTGCTAACTCAAATTAGTTAAGTTTGGTAGGACTTTATGAGTTTCTCAAGGACTTCCCTAAAAAATGGGCTTTTTTCTCTCAGCCAGTCAATTATATAATGGCATGATCTATAACTCGGAAGGATTTCAATAGATGAGCTTTCTGTTGTGACAAATTGGTAAATGAACATTGAGTGCCTACACATCAGGATGAAAGATGCATTTCAGAATAAAGTACAGCTATATCGAGTACCACCATTTCATCTGTCAAACAAAATAGAACTGTGGCTCAAACCAGATGAAATCAGTTTTGAACAAATAGATACTGAGCTCTAGCCACAGCACTAGGCATTAGGGACACATTCATAAGCAAAAGCAGAACTAATCCCTGCCCTGAAAATGCTTCTAGTCTAGATCATTGACCCTCTAGAGTGCTTTCAAAGGCTGTACATCTCAAAGCTAGGGATTGCTCATCTTTCTCCTGGGCTCTATCGGTGGGTTTGAAGCACCAATGAAGCTCTGCCTTCAGGTTAACAGTGCAATTAGCCTCTACATCTTTTTGCCATCAAGTCAGAAGCATAGCTGACCATACAACAGATTTTCAGAGGGGATGCTGGGCTCTATGAGGAAAATGTGGCATAAGGATTGGATATAGACTCATCAACAATCCGCATTATGCAGATGACACAATCTGAATCTTAGGATGACCTGAAGCGCTTGCAGCAGAAGGTCAAGAATTGAGAACCCAGTTTTCAATATGGACTGAAGCTCAATATCAAGAAAACAAAGATTCTCACCAGTGGGCCAACTGGCAGCATCATAAAAGACGGTGAAGAAATTGAGATTGTTAACAGCTTTAGTTTGTTTGGCTCCACAATCATCACTTTTGGTACCAGCAGCCAGAAAATTAAAAGATGTCTTAATTGGGAAAGTCTGCTATTAGAGACCTCTCCAAAGTACTGAAGAGCAATGATGTCAGTCTGGAGACTAAGATGTGTCTGATACAGGCCATGGTCTTTGCAATCACTTGATACGCATCAGAAAGCTGGACAATGACTAGGGATGATAGAATGAGAACTGATGCCTTTGAGCTGTGATGTTGAAGAAGAGTATTGAATATACCATGGGCTGCTAGGAGAACAAATAGGTTCATCCTAAAGAGGATCAAAGCAGGCTGCTACTTGGAGGCAAATATTCTGAGGCTTGGTCTGACATACTTTGGACATGTTGCAAGGAGGTACTAGTCCTTGGAGCGGGACATCATGCTTGGGAGGCTGGAGGGACAGCACTAAAGAGGAAGACCCACTCAGCAAGAAAACTACTGGACATAGTTGACCAATTCAGCAAAGTGGCAGGTACTGATCAACATACAAAAATCAATTTGATTTCTCTACAGTGACAAAGAGAATACAGAACTGGAGCTAAGAAAAACAATAACCATCACAATAGCAAATCACAAAATTAAATACTTGGGAGTAAATTTAACTAGAAACACAAAGGATCTATTAAAAAATAATAAAGCAATACTACAAGAAACAAAAAGAGACCTAAAGAAATGAGAGAATATACCTTGCTCATGGATAGAAAGCCTCAATATTATGAAAATGACAATCCTACCAAAGGCAATTTACATCTTCAACACAATCCCAATACAAATACCAATTCCATTCTTCAATGAGATGGAAAAACAATCACCAATTTCATTTGGAATGGAAAGAGACCCCAAATAAGTAAAGCACTCCTTAAAAAGACAAATAAGGTAGGAGACATCTCACTCTCTGATTTCAAATCCTACTACACTGCCATGGTAGTCAAGACAGCACGAGACTGATCCAATGATAAACACATAGATCAATGGAATAGAATTGAGAACCCAGAAATCAGCCCATATATCTCTGGTCAACTGATTTTTAGCAAGGGGAGAAAATTAATTAAGTGGGGAAATGACAGCCTTTTTAACAAATGGTGTTGGCAAAATTGGAAAACCATCTTCAGAAAACTCAGGCAAGAACCACACCTCACATCATATACAAAAACCAATTCAAAGTGGATCAAGTACCTAGGACTAAAAGCAAGGACTATAAACTTCATTAGAGAAAAGCTCAGAAGAACCTTAGAAACCCTGATCCACAACATGAACAGTCTTCCAAGTATCCTGAAAAACGTACATCCTGGAGAGGATAAAATAGATGAATGGGACCTTCTTAGAATCAAATTCCTATGTACATCCAAGAATTTCCTTCTTCAACAGGGTAACAAGGGAAGCCATAGACTGGGAAAAATATTTGGTAATGACGTGTCTGATAAGAGATGAGCACCATAGTAAGATAAAGGTAAACAACTCAATTGTAAAATGGGCACAGGATATGAACAGACACTTCACCAAAGAAGACATTCAGATGTCAAACACACACATGAAGAAATGTTCAAAATCCCAAGCTCGAAGAGAGATGCAAATCTAAACAATTATGATATATCATTTCACCCCAGTAACAATAGCAAAACTCAACAGAGCAGCAAACAACAAATGCTGGTGAGGTTGCGGAGAAATTGGAACCTTTATTAATTGTTGGTGGGAGTGTAAAATGGTGCAACTACTCTGGAAGGCGGTATGGCATTTTCTCAAAAAGTTAGAAATAGAAATACCATTTGACCCAGCAATTCCAATACTGGGAATACATCCTTAAGAGACCAGAACTGCCACCCAAACAGATACATGCACACCCATGTTTATTACGGCCTTGTTCACAAATAGCAGAGTTGGAAACAACCCAAGTGCCCATCAACCAACAAATGAATAGAGAAGCTGTGGTATATTCACACAATGAAATACTATTCTGCATTGAAAAACAAGGAACTCATGAACTATTATACAAAATAGGTGACCTTGGAGGACATTATGCTGAGTGAACTATCTCAGTCACAAAAGGACAAATACTGCATAATGCCACTGTTACAGAACAAGACTGATTTGGGGGAAACTAAGAAAAGAGGGGATAAATAATGTACACTGCATTGAAACATGATGAAACATGATTGAAAAAGATGAGGGAGAGAACTGTATAAAAGCTATATATGATTAGGTATTATTGGCATGACAAGAGTCAAGAAAGTATGGAAGCTGCATAGTAAAGTGGTTTAGGGAGGAACTGTATAACAATGAAGGAATTTTTTCTTTCTGAAGAGAAAAGCAAAGTGGGAGGGAAGAAAATGTGCAACAATGAATGAATGGAAATCCAAGTTCTCTATAAACTTTCATTAAAATCTCAATAAAAAAAGACATTGATAGAATATCAGTTGAGGTATTTCAATTAAAAAAATCAAAACACCAAACAAAAATGACATATCATCTCATCCCAGCAATAACAGCAAAGTTCAACCAGGCAGCAAACAATTAATGCTGGTCAGGTTGTGGGGAGATTGGAACTTTTATTCACTGCTATTGGGAATGTAAAATGAATGGTACAACCACTATGGAAGGCAGTCTGGCACTTTCTCAAAAAGTTGGAAATAAAAATACCATTTAAAAAAAAGAGAGAGAGGAAGACCCTCAATGAGAGGGATTGATTCAGTGACTGGGTAATGGGGGTAGGTGTGTTGGAGATAGTGAGATTAGCACAGGATAGAGCAGGGTTTAGGGCTGTTATGAGTTGCAGGTGACTTGATGGCACATAACAATACAACAACAATATATTGCTTGGGAGGAGATTGTCCATCTCTTTCCCATGAAGTAGCTAGTGGATTTGAACTGCCTGCCTTTAGTTGTCAGTGCATCTCCTTATCCACTAGGTTACTAGTAGATAAGGCAAAACCATCACACAGAGATAGCCTTTTACCCTGCCATTCTGGTAAATGTTGATCTACTCTGACAGAATTTATACATCTGCTAAGATTGAGTGAAACCTACTAAGTACAATTCTCTCTACAGATGTATAGTGTATATTTAAAAAATGATAGTGGGGGGCCTAAGGGGACCCACATTTTGGGCAGCTGATTGGCCAGGGTCTTGATGGAATCCTAAGAAGCTGCTCATCCCCCCTCTTTCTTGCCTCCCACTCCGTATATGGTAGTTTGATATCCCCACAAAGCATCATGTTCCCCTGGCCTCCAGTTTTCAAAGGCCAGGCCTAGTCAATGCTTTACACATGTGCGCACAAAAGCTGCATTGTTCACAGCCCAGAAGGAGACCCGAGGGGCGACTTACCAAAATCAGCCAGTTTGAGCTCTCCCAGGTGACTGATGAGTAAGTTCTGAGGTTTCAGGTCCCTGTGAAGAACGTGTTGGTGGTGGATGTATGCCAGGCCCCGCAAAAGTTGAAACATGAAAAGCTGGAAGGAATGAACACCATACTAAGCAGATTTGAGCCACTATGTGTTGATTTCCCCTCTAAATCAAAAACAGTCATCTGAAAGAATATAGTAAAAGTGTCTCTTGAGAAACTGAAAAGAAATGAACTTTTTTTTTTTTTTTTTTTACATTGAGAGAGAGAGGTAGGGGGCCAGAAAAGCTCAAGGCAAGGCCGGCAACTAAACCATGTTCTAAACAAAGAGATCCTAGCTTTCCCTGACATCCCATTTCTTTGATAATGAAGGAATTATCCTTCCTTAAAAATCTAAAGTAAGACTTTGAAGTTTCATTTGGAACACTAGTTATTGATTTAAATGTGAAAGTTTTCTTTTTTTTACATTTTTTCCCCCACCAATGAACTTGGCATTTAAGATCAAAGTTGACCTGGAAATTATATTCTAAGGTTTGCAACTGCTTGACTTTCCCAGGCTCCTGATATGAAACTCTTTAAATAACTCAACACAAGGAAACCAGACTGGGAAATATAGTCTTAGATGGTATTAGGAAATAAAGGAATCATTATCTTTTAAAACCTATTTTTAAAGTCTTAAGTTCAAATTAGAAATCAAGGGAAATACAGTACAGATTAAGAAAGACCAAAAGAAATTAGACCTCATCCCTGAGCCTCCCTCCCCCAAATATCAAAAGAGAGACAGGAATGAATAAATGAGAGAAAAAGGCAAACAAGCAAACAGGAAAAATATATTTCAATCCAAATTTAAAGTGTTTCATGTGGTTATGAGGCACAGAAACCCAAGACACCAATATAGATGTTTAAGGAATAAAAGAATTCTCAGTGTCCTGAGTATCTTCTGCTATTTTCCAGCGCCACTGGCAATTGAGAATTCAAAAACCAACTCCGTGTTCACAACAGCCTATGCCAACCGAGAACATGTTCTGGCAATTGGGAGAAGTTAGAGCCAGAGCTATCATTCGTGAGACACAGGCAAAATGGCAGCTGCAGAGCTGGGCGCATAAATCCTCTTTTTCCACTGCACCTTGGAAACTAGGAGCTTCAGAGATGCTAAGACATGCACAGAGGTAACAATGGCCTGGAGACAATGGAGTCAAGTTAATGAAGAGCGTCAGTGTCTGGTTCTGAAACAGAAGCCAGGGGAGTTTACCTGCAACAGCACACCTGTGGCTGTGAATGTTCCATGCAATTCTCACGTGAGGTTTCCAAGCCGCTTAAGAAGGTTGAGAATGTCTTCCAACCCTTATTTCATGTGTTGACTGGCTATGTGAGTCTCCCCTGTACTTTCTTTGTCTGGTGCTTTAGACACACAGACATTTTATCACAAACCACACCACCAGACTACCAGAGCACAGAATGCGTACACTGGCATATAAGTCCTTTCCTTGGTAATCAATGTAAATATTCATGGAAAAGACAAGATAAAGAATCAATTAAATTCCAAGTAAAAGATAAGATACCATAACATATGCTTAAGAGTGTGTTTTTCAATGTGAAGGGAATAAAGAGAAGGGATTGGAGACAGGTGGGAGGCAAAAGATAGAAACGTGGAGACAGGTGAAGGCTAGAGAAGAAAATAACATTATCTTTGTAATCCTCATTACAAACCTGTAAGTAAGTATGCTTGTCCTCACTTTACAGATAAAGAAACTAGAACCTAAAGAAGCTTTAAAAACATGTCTAGGAAGAGTTAGGGCCAGGACTCAAATTCAGACCTGCCTGACTCCACTAGTCCCTCCTAAGAAACTGGGAAAAAGACAGAAAATTAAAACATGACAGAGGAGACGAGAGTTGGATGGCTGAGTCAGAGACAAGCTCCTTAGTGGGTCAGCTGGAAAGCCTTTCATGTTCAGGGTATACATTGTTCTCACTAATTAGTCACACCGACCGCCCACCTTCTTACTCTTCTATTCTTTTTCTGTCTGCACTTAACTGTTATCTACAAGCACTTGTATACAGCAAATCTCTTCAGTGTTAAGGTTTGGATTGTATAGCTACATTTCTAAAAACTCCAGCTTGGGCTGACCAACCTCACCACCCACTGACTCTCATTCCTGGCAACTCAGATTTTTTCCTTCAGCACTGCTGAAACTTCTTCAATTGTTGTTGTTATGTGCTGTCGAGTCGTTTGCGATTCATAGTGACCCTATGCACAACAGCCCTACACCGTGCCAATCTCACTGCCTCTGACACATTCATCCCGATTACCCCAGTCACTCAATCAATCCACCTCATAGAGGGTCACCCCCTTTTGCGCCGTCCCTCCACCCTCCCAAGCATGAGGTCCCTCTCCAAGGACCTCTCCCTCCTTACAACATGTCCAAAGTATGTCAGACGAAGCCTCAGAATCCTTGCCTCCAAGGAACAGCCTGGTTTAACACTCTCCAGGATGAATCTGTTTGTTTTCTTGGCAGTCCATTGTACATTCAATATTCTTCTCCAGCACCACAGCTCAAAGGCATTAATTCTCCTTCGATCCTCCTAAGTCATTGTCCAATTCTCTGATGTATAACAAGTGGTTGCAAAACATAGCCTGTATCAGACACACCTTACTCTCCAGAGTGACACCATTGCTCTTCAGTACCCTGGAGAGGTCCCTAACAGCAGACTTTCCCATCACAATACGTTTCTTTTTTTTTCATTTCCTGGCTGCTGGTGCCAAGAGTGTTGACCGTGGAGCCAAGCAGACTAAAGTTGTTAACAATCTCAATCTCTTCACCATCCATCCTGATGTTGCCAGTTGGTCCAGTGGTGAGAATCTTTGTCTTCTTGACATTGAGCTTCAATCCACACTGAAGGCTGCAGTCCAAACACTTCATGTCCTCCTCAGCTTCAGCAAGCAGGGTTGTTTTATCTGCATAAAGCAGGGTTGTTAATAGATCTTCCACCAATCCTGATGCCACACTTCTCCTCATAGAGCCCAGCCTCTTGGATAATCTGTTCTGCATACAGGTTGAAGAGAAATGGAGATAGGACACATCCCTGGTGTACGCCTTTCCCAATTTTGAACCATGCAGTGTTTCCTTGCTCTGTTCTGACGACTTCCTCTTGGTCCAAGTATAGGTTTTGCATTAGAGCGATCAAGTGTTCTGGGATTCCCATTCTTCTCAGAGTCAGCCACAGTTTGTTATGATCCACACAGTCAAATGCCTTTGCATAATCAATGAAACACAGATACACATTCTTGTGGTATTCCCTGCTTTCAGCTAAGATCCATCTAACTTCAGCTGCAATATCCCTAGTTCCACCTCTTCTAAACCCAGCCTGGACTTCTGGCAGTTCTCTGCTGATGTGCTGTTCTAGTCGTTTTTGGATAATCTTCAGTAGAATCTTGCTTGCATGTGAAATCAATGATATTGTTCTGTAGTTTCCACACTCTGTTGGGTCACCTTTCTTTGGAATGGGAACAAATATAGATCTCTTCCAGTCAGTTGGCCAAGTGGTTGTTCTCCATATTTCTTGGCACAACTTGGTGAGCACGTCCAGGACAGCATCTGTTATCTGTAATCTTCAATTACTCCCTCATAATATAACCAAATCCAAGGCTCTTTTATCAGTAAACATTAAGATAGATGGAGGAGGCTCTTGCCAGAGAGGCTTCTCATACTGTTCTAGCACAAGAAGGTTCTTGGGAACAAAATCATTCCACTGGGCTAGTACCATCTGGACTAGGAGCTCTTGTGGACAAACACAATCAGTTCAGTTAGCACTAACTCCACCTAGGGAAACTTGTGTCCTTCCAGCCACCAGAGAGCTTTGGGACACATTGTAGTAGAAACTGGAAACAGGCATAGCTCACAATGTCTACTTTGGCTGCTCTCTGATGAACCTTATTTGCCTCTCTGTTTCCTCTTTCTTATCCCCATAGCCATCGTCCTTTACTCTCCCCCACTCTTTTGATGTTCACTCTACTCCTAAATCATGGTTTTAAAAGTCCCTACAACCTAAATTCTTCAATAAGTTTTCTTTTGGTTCCTTTCTTCAAATGAGGCCATAAGTTCCCTGCTTCCCTATACTATCCCTAAGTTGTTCTCAGTGCTGTTGAGTTGGTTTCGACTTTAACAACACATTGAGAAACTCAGCACCCTCCCTTCTGAGGAGCATGCAGGGTGTACTTCTGTCAAGATAAATTTGTGTGTTCTTTTGGTTCAAAATTCATTGCTACTGAGTTGGAACCAATTCATAATTGATCCTCCAGCATGTTTTCAGAGGCTGTAAATCACACACGGGAAGAGATTGCCACTTATTCCTATAGAGCTGCTGCTGGATTCAAACTGCCTACCTTTAGGTTGGCAATACAAATCATTATCCATTAAGCCACCCTTTACCAATAATATCCCAATTCAAAGATACACACACAAAAAATCCCTTTGGTCTTCCTATTAATTGTTAAACTTCCACATACATATGAGGTAATTAAAAATAGCATGGTGTAATATCAGGTGTACCTTATGCATAAAAGTGAGTTTTGCTCTTTAGCATTCTCAAGTAGATGCTAGTTTTGCTCTAGCTTCCTCATATTTTTAAGTCACTGAGAGGTGGGGTCAGCTGCGTCTGCTTTCCCTGGTATCACTTCAAAACTATAACCTCTCCATCTTTGTTGAACACACAAGTAGTTCCTTGTATTTTACATTCTGTTCGGCTACATATTTCTTTATCCTGTTTCACAGCCATCCTCTGACCTCCCTATTGCTCTCTATCATTCATTGCAGAATTTTAATCTTGTTTCAGCTGTTGCCCCATAATATCAATGCTCATGAGACTGACTCAAGGAAACCCCCTCACCCAATAATAATAATCTCTGATCCTCTTCAGCCACTCATTCCCATGGTCATACTTGGAATCTTGCCACCATGTGGTATATTTGTCCTCTGAAATGTGAAATTCATCAAAAAATAAAATGGCTTCTGTAATGATCACTTTATTCCAGATGTGATAATCAATGCCTTTGTCATGAAATCCCATGGATACCTCTGTAAGTATATCCTTATCTTTTAAAGGGTTTCTGTTAGTCATCTTTCCCTTCCTGAAGCTCTCTTGCACCTTAATACCACAATTTCACATTTTTGTCCTACTCCCTGTTCATTTTATAAATTCCATTGCCTTTACTAATGTTTAATATATTGGTGTTTTTGTTTTACTTTTTATCTTTTCTTCTTATCACTCTAGTCTTCTTTTTTTTCACTCTAGTCTTCTTAAGTCATCATATCCATTGACATTGCTTCTACTAAGAATTATATTCTAATGACTTAAATTCTTTTCATTTAACCCACATTTCTATTCTGAGTCTTATTGTTATGTGCCATCATCAGGGACAACTCCTTGCACTCTATGAACAACAGATTAGAAATTGCTCTATCCTGCACCATCATCACAATCTCCACCATGGTCAAGTCCATTGTTTCAGTTACTGTGTCAATACATCTTGTTGAGGGCTTGCTTCTCTTTTACTGATGATCCTCACCTTTTCCAGCACTGATGTCTTTATCTAACAACTGGCCTCTTTTGACCACACACCCAAAGTATGTGAGATGAAATTTCACCAATCTTGTCTCTCAGGAGGGCCCCGGTTGCACTTCCTCCATGTTCATTTGTTCATTTTATTGGCAGTCCATGGGGGCTAGTCAAACTCTTCACTAATATCACAGTTCAAAAGTAGTGACTGCTCTTTGCTCTTAAATTTGTAAATTTTTGTTGTTGTTGTTGTTGTGTAGAGTTGAGTTGGAACCAACTTATAGCTGATCCTCCAGCAGAGTTTCAGAGACAATAAATAACATGGGAGGAGACGTCCATCTTTCTCCCATAGAACAGTTGGTAGATTTTTTTTTTTAATTTCCATTCATTCATTGTTGCACATTTCTCCCCTCTCAACCCTCCCCCCTAGTACATTACCCTCTTGGAAAAGTAAAAGAAAAATTCTTTCATTGTTTTACAATCCCTCCCTCCAGGTCCACTCCCCTATGCAGCCTTCGCTCTGGACTCCCATCATGACAAAAATACCTAATCACATATCCGCTTTAAGCAGTTTTCTCCCTCATCAATGCAGTATACATTATTTATCTCATCTCCCTAAGTCTTCCCCCAACCCCACGGCCAGTCCTGTTTTACAACAGTGGCACCATGCAGTATTTGTCCTTTTGTGACTGAGATACTTCACTCAGCATAATGTCCTCCAGAGTAACCCATTTTGAATAATATTGCATGAGTTCCTTGTTTTT
>NW_006399825.1:7298657-7300368 GCF_000299155.1 Elephantulus edwardii | reverse complement strand
CAGTGGTTGCACCATTTTACACTCCCACCAACAGTGAATAAGGGTTCCAGTTTCTCCACAACCTCGCCAGCATTTGTTGCTTGCTGTTTTGTTAAATTTTGCTATTCTTACTGGGATGAGATGATAATCTCATAGCTGTTTTGTGGTTGGTAGATTTATACCACGTGCTTTTGGGATTGCAGTACAACTTCTTACCAGTATTACTGTTGCTCTTCTTAGGTACCATTGAGTTGAGTATGACTCATAACAACCCTATGAACAACAAATCTGATCCCTGCCCTATCTTGTGCCAAATTCACAATCTCTAATACACTCAAACCCATTGCTGCAGTCACTGTGTCAATCTACCTGGGTGAAGGTCTTCCCCTCTTTCATCCACCTCCTTTTCAAGCACAATGTCCTTCTCCAAGGAATAAACTTATCTAGCAACATGCCCAAAGTATATGAGATGAAGCTTCACCACCCTTGCATCCAAGAAGCATTCTGGCTGCACCCTCTCCAAGATATATCTATTCGTGCTTTTGGCAATCCATGGGATTTCCAGTACTCTTCTCTAACACTACCATTCAAAGGAATTCATCTTACCACTAGGCCCATATAAAAATATGAATGTCACCTGGACATCCCATAATAATCTCTAATTTAGTATGTGTAAAACTCATTTTACTCCTCTGACTATAAGTAGAAAATCTGTTTTTCTTCCTATGTGTGTTTGAAATATTAGTAAATGGTACCATTGTCCATCTTAATATTTAAAACCAGAAAAATAATTTCACTGTTGCCTCTTCTCTCTCTCTCATCAATCCTAAATAATTGATGGTATATCTCTCGATTTTTCTTCAACATTATCTCACAACTCAACCACTGTTCTCCTGATTAGCCTCACTGTCAAAACTGGAACCTTAATAGATTATCAACATTTAGGGAATAAGTGGAGGAGAAAATGTCTAATAGAAGAGTTGTTGTTTGTTGTTATGTGCTGTCGAGTGGCTTGCAACTCACAGCGACCCTATGTGCAACTTCCCTAAACTGCTCTATCCCTTGCCAATCTTATTGTATCCACATGCCTATCCCCATTACACCAGTAATGGAATCAATCAATCCATCTCATAGAGGGTCTTCCTCTCCTGTCCTGTCCCTCCACCCTCCCAAGCATGATGTCCTTCTCTAAGGACTGGTCCCTCCTTGCAACATGTTCAAAATATGTCAGACAAAGCTTCAGAATCCTTGCCTCTAAGGAGCAGCCTAGCTTCACCCTCTCCAGAATGAACTTGTTTGTTCTCCAAAGAAGACATTCATATGGCCAACATACACATGAAAAATGTTCAAAATCCCTAGTTCTAAGAGAGATGCAAATCAAAACAACTATGAGATATCATCTCACCGCAGTCAGAATAGCAAAATGTAACAGAACAGCAAGCAACAAATGCTGGCGAGGTTGTGGAGAAACCAGAACCCTTATTCACTGTTGGTGGGAGTGTAAAATGGTGCAACCACTATGGAAGGCTGTATGGCACTTTCTCAGAAAGTTGCAAATAGAAATACCATTTGACTCAGCAATTCCACTACTGGAAATATACCCCAAAGAAACCATAACTTCCACCCAAGCAGATATATGCACACCCATGTTTATCGTGGCTTTGTTCACAATAGCAAAGAGTTGGAAACAACCTAAGTGCTCATCAACAAATGAATGGATAGAGACTCTGTG
>NW_006399825.1:7291110-7298142 GCF_000299155.1 Elephantulus edwardii | reverse complement strand
TTTTCATTAAAATTAATAATAATAATAAAAAGTTCAATAAAAAGGGGGGAACCAAGGAGGGTGCAGGGTGGGGAAATAGAATATTTCAGGACCAAGCATTGCTCTCCTTCCACTGTTACCACTGAGCCTTAGAAAAAGAAAATCCCCACCCCCCATCCTTAATTAAAAGCACTTAGCAGTTCCTTAAATGTAACAGTCTTTCACAGCAGGGCCCTTATTCTCTATTTCCTACTCCCTTTCTGTCTCATGCTAGCCACTATCAACCATGCTGTTCTAAACTCCAATGTCATTGCCACTGAGTTGATTCTGATTCACATTAACACTTAAAAATACCGTAGAACTGCCCCATAAGGTATGTTAGACTGTAATCTTTATGGGAACAAACTGCCATATCTTTCTTCCATGGAGTGGTTAGTGGCTTGGAACCACTAACCTGGTTAACAGTTGAGTGTTCAACCACTTTATCAAGAGGGCTTTTATTCCAAATTGCAGCCTTATTTTTAGTTCTTAGAATACATCAAGTTCTTTCAGATAGCCCATCATTTTCACGTTTGCGCTCACTGTAGAATTATCCCTACTTCCACTTGTGTAAATTACAGAACTCCTTTCTTTGTGCGCCTATGTATCCCTTTTACATACTTTGGACATGTTGTGAGGAGAGACCGGTCCTTGGAGAGGGACATCATGCTTGGTAGGGTGGAGGGACAGCGGCAGGAGGGGAAGGTCCTCTATGAGATGGATTGATTCAGTGACTGGGGCAATCAGGATGGGAGTGTCAGAGACAGTGCGATTGGCACAGACAGGGCAGAGTTTAGGGCTGTTGTACATAGGGTTGCTATGAATCGTAAGTGACTTGACAGCACATAACAACAACAACATATATCCCTAGTGCATCTATTTATAGTCTATTCCTCAAATGACAACATGGATAGACTGCAAAGACTAGGTTATTTTGTGAAACTCATGGTTATGTGAAAATGGCCCAGCGAAAGTGATACCTTAACCATCACAACCAGCATTACTCACACTTCAGTATTCATTACTGCCAACCATGCATTGTTAATGTGCAAAAGAGTCAGGCAGTAGATTTTTTACTTATAGCCATAAATGTAAAATGTTGGATGAGATAGTCAATAAGTGAATAGGAGGTATAGTAGTATATTCCTCACAGATTTGTGAGCTCCCTGCAGCTGAGGTTGTGATTTTTTTATTTAATCGTGATTAAATACAAAATTGTGATTGTGACTTAGTTGTATTTCAGATGCTTGTGATACTCAAAATCACTCTATTGAAAAGGTCCCTTCCTTTGACTTGAGGATGTAATTTTCCGAGTTCTCGACATTCCTAAAAGCAGGTCTCTTTTTCTCATCTATTCCCCTTCCAACAACAACATGTCCAAAGTAAGTTAGATGGAGCCTCAGAATCCTTGCCTCCAAGGAGCCACCCGGTTTAACCCTCTCCAGGACAAATCTGTTTGTTTTCCTAGCAGTCCATGGTATTCTCAATACTCTTCTCCAGCACCACAGCTCAAAGGCATCAATTCTCCTTCTATCTTCCTTGGTCATTGTCCAACTCTCTGATGCATAACAGGTGATTGCGAAGACCATGGCCTGTATCAGACGCACCTTAGTCTCCAGAGAGACACCACTGCTCTTCAGCACTTTGGAGAGGTCCCTAACAACAGACTTTCCCATGGCAATGCGCCTTTTAATTTCCTGGCTGCCTCTATGAGGTGGATTGATTCAGTGACTGGGATAATTGGGATGGGAGTGTCAGAGACAGTGCGATTGGCACAGGACAGAGCGGAGTTTAGGGCTGTTGTACATCGGGTCGCTATGAGTCGCAGGCGACTCGACGGCACATAACAACAACAACAACATTCCCCTTCCCATCTGCTGAAGGCAGAGGTATGCTCTCAGTTCCCTTCTCTTCATACATCTGCTCTTTTGGTTATCTATTCTCTCGTCTTTCCTAAGCTCTCCAACTCATAACTCCCTTCAGAGCCTGAATGTCATTTCTGGTTGCCTGCTGCTCATTTCCCTTCGAATGTCCCACCCGAACAAGAAACTCAAAATACATCCAACAGGAATCTTCCTGTCCAAACCAACATTTCCTATTGCTGGTACTAGAGCTCTACATTCTTCTGGTTAAACTCAAAGGAGCCTTAGTTATGTAGTGATCTGCTGCTGCTAACCGAAAGGTCAGCCTTTCTTCTCCTTTGGAAGTCCTGTAAGTCAAGATCCTGTAAGTCAAGAAGTGGCCTTCTGCCTCTGTTAAAGATCACCTTGGAAACCCTCTGAGGTATTTCTACTCCATCCTACGTCATGACTGCAGTTCTTTATTTTTAAAAAAATTTATTATTTGTGTGTGTGTGTGTATGTGTGTGTGTACGATCAAATCAGATCTGACTGGTACAGGAGGAGATTGTCCCTCCTTCTCCAGCAGAGCATCTGGTGGATTCAAAAAGCGTACCTCTGGGATTGCAGTGCAGCTTTTTGCCACTAGACCACCAGAGCTTGCCATGGCTGCACTTCTTAATCCACTCGATGACAATGGGTTTTAAATCAGTTGTATTTGGACCCATTTTTCCTTCTTCATACACAAGTCTTGGCTGAACACTTCTCTGTTGTTTCCCCACTGAGTTTCCTTCCGTTACATTCTTCCCACTACTACCGTGATCTGGCCTTTATTGCTTCTTCCTCAGTCTCTTGTTACTCTAAGTGTGGTCATGTACCAGTAACATTTGCATCATCTTGGCTCTTGTCAGAAATACAGAAGCTCAGGCTTCACCCTAGACTTACTGACTCAGATACTAGGTCATTTATCTGCTCATTGAAGTTTGAGAAGCAGTGGGCTAGACCACATCAATAAACTTCTAAGGGGAAACACGACTCCAATCTCTTCCTCTCTATAATCCATTCCACAGACCTTGGTTACATAAATTCCCTCTAGTCAGGCCATTTTCTCTTAACTCTAACCCCTTTAATGACTCTACTGTCTAAAACGGAAGTTCATATTTCTTAGAAAGTGAGGCTTTCACTTTGCTTAGCCTATTCCCTCAGACTTATGCACTCCATTTCACTAATATATTTGCTATTTCACTAACATATTTATGTTTCACCCTGAGACTAGATATCTATATCTAGATCTAGATCTCATCTATATCTAATCATCTATATCTATATAAAATCTGGTGTAAGTGAAGGGGAATCTTAACCAAGAGTCACTTTTAGTGATGACAAAATCTGGTTCCAAAATCAGGCAAAATGTTTGTTCTCTCAAACCTTGGTTTCCAATTTTACCAAATAAAGTTGGCCTGCTCTGTGGTGTACGAGGGTTTCGGGGGGTTGGTTGGTTTTTTTTATGAGTTTGTGTTTTAAAAAATTCATAGTAAGAAATATATATGTTGGTGTTGTTGTTGATTACCTTCAAGTCAAACACGACTCCTAGTGACCCTGTGAACAAAAGACCTGAAGTCTTTCTCTAACTATCAACATTTATCAGTTCATAGAGGGTTTGGAGGCATGGTGTTTAGGAAGTGGATGCCACTCCTGCTTCCAAGAAATAGATATACCTGTTGATATATATAATATTACATATTATATAGTTTATATATATTATGTTGTTATTATTATATTGTTGTTTTTGTTGTGTACCATCAAGTCAGAACTGACACGTAGCTGACTCTCGAGCAGGTTTTCAGAGGCAGTTCAATTGCACAGGAGATTGCCCATTCTACTCCCATGATATAGGTAATAGAAGTTATAATAGTGTGTGTGTGTGTGTGTGTGTGTGTGTGTGTGTGTGGTGTGGTGTGTGTGTGTAGGAGCTCTAGTGGACTAGTGGTAAGAATCTGCACTGCAATCCTGAAGGAACATGGTTCAATCCACCAGCTGCCCTGCAGGAGGATGGGCAATCTCCTCCCATGCGATTAACTGCCTCTGAAAACCCACTGAAAGGTCAGCTATGGGTCCATTCTGACTTGATGGTACACAACAACAACAAATACACATACACACACACACACACACACACACACACACACACACAGAGAGTTGTGTTTTGTTTGTTGTTTGTTATCACTGAATTGAGTACAACTCTTAGCCACTCTATGAACAACAGATTTGAACCCTGTCCTATTTTGTTTCCTTCTTATCCTCTCTGACTTATTTAAGCCCATTGCTGCAGTCACTGTATCAATCCATCTTGTTGAAGGTCTTCCTACCTTTACAACCATGATGTCTCTTTCCATGGAATTGCCCATCCTACCAACAAGCCCAAAGTGAGTGAGAGGAAGCTTCACCATCCTTGCATCCAAGGAGCATTCTGGCTGCACTTTTTCCAAGATATATTTGTTCTTTGACAATCCATGGGATATCTGGGACTCTCTCGAAGTCACAGCAAGTGATTGAAAAGATCGTAGCCAAGGGGCGCTCTGGTGGCCTTGGGGCAAGAAGCTGCACTGCAATCCCAGAGGTACGGGGTTTGAATCCAAAGATGTTCTGCTGGAGAAGGAGGAGCAATCTCCTCCTGTACCAGTCAGATCTGATTTGACGGTACACACACACAAAAAAAAAAAGAAAAGAAAAGACTGTAGCCTGAATTTAGTGCACGCATGCGTGTGTGTGTGTGTGTGTGTGTGTGTGTGTAGAGAATTTATGTCTTTGAGCTGTGGCGCTGGAGAAGAGTATTGAATATACCATGGCCTGCTAGGAGAACAAATATTTTCATCCTAGAGAGGGTGAACTGATTCTGAAGCTTCATCTGACATACTTTGGACATGTTGCAAGGAGGAACCCATTCCTGGAGAGGGATATCATGCTTGAGAGGTTAGAGGGACAGTACAAAAGAGGAAGACCCTCGATGACATGGATTGACTCAGTGACTGGGATAACTGTGGTAGGTGTCAGAGACAATAAGATTGGCACAGGATAGAGCAGAGTTTAGGGCTGTTGTACATAGGGTTGCTATAAGTTGCAGATGACTTGATGGCACATAACAACAACAAATATAATGTGTTACACATATATATTATTCACAAAACAATAACTATATATAGTTATTATATATAATATGTTACACATATGTATTTTCCACATAATGTAATATAAGTGTTTCATATGTATATTATTCTTTTAGTATATGTTCTACAGCGAGAGAGCTCTGTTGGCCTAGTGGATAGAAAGTGATGCTACCAAGCCAAAAGTAGGTGATTTTAATCTGCAGCCCTCAGGCCTGGTTTTAATTGTTTTTGGTCAAACATTCTTCTAAGAATGTTTCTTCTAAGCACTATGTCTGTACATTTGCTGTACAGAGGGGACTTGGGGTTGCTGCGAGGCTGAACACTGTGACACTGATGTGTCAAATGTGATAATGGTTACCCATGGTGGACAGTGTTTGGTGGCGCTCCCCGATTAAAACAAGCCTGGAAGCAGGAGTGGCATCCACTTCCAAAATAGCTTGCCTCCGGAACCCTTTGAACTTGGCAAAATGATTAAAGTTATACAAGTATTCAGGTCTTTCATTCACAGGGTCTCTATGAGTCATCTACAACTCAACACCATTTAACAACAACATACATAAATGTAAGTACAATTGCAACTGGAACAATATTTTCACAAATAATACCTACTGCTATTAAGTGTGATGCAGTCTAGTATTTTCTTCTCATTCGTTGTATTTGGAAAAAACTAGATGCTAAACACCAAGTAAAATTCAAAACTTCCTAATGAGTCAGAACCTGCATATTGATAAATGCTGTTTTTTTGAATTCTAACAATTTCTGGCCCTGGGATCATCATTGTCTATATCCTTTCTCTGAACTTTGGCTGAAAACTTCTCCTCTTCCCGCAACATCACCTAATCATTCTCTTGAAATGTAGTGCATTTTTTAAGTCTGGCTTAATGAAACCCCTTAAGATGAGAACAGATCTGACTTCTTTGTGCCTACAGTCCTGTGCTTATTTCTATCTTGTGATTATTCACAAATCCCTGTGTAGTATCAGTGTCTTGATGCCAGTTCTTATCTCCTATATTTAGCTGCAGCCCTTGGGAACAGGAATCATGACTTTTGCTCTTTCTAAGCATTTAGCACAGTGTCTGGAATGTGATAGTCATTAAATCCTGAAAACTTTCTCTGAGCCTTTCTCACAGTTATTTTTTTCTTCAACTGTTCTTCCATTTAATCAACACCTCTAATTCCTTGACCCTTCTAACTCTCCCTATCTATCAGCAACCTTTCTATCTTCACTTCCTTCCTTCCGATTAGACTCAGGGTTAGAAGTCACTGCCTATCATTTTAACTGCTCTTTTGACAGTCTCTTCAACTCTCTTGCCCAACTGTTTTACTCTCTTCTGTATTTGGCAAAACTCCAATTCTGGTTTAATACAACTGTGCACTTTCTCTGGTCCTCTATTCAAATTGCTAAGCATTGCCATAAAAAGAAATCTCATGATCATGCAGATAATTGAATGGGCCCTCACCACACTAGTAGACATAGCTTTGTAATCTCCCTACGTGACATTCTCTTGCATTCTTCATGTAGCTCTTTTGATATGTTTAATAATTCTCCTCAAACTCCTATTTCTCAAATGTACCCACTATCTTGCCTCCAAGATGGAATTAGTTTTTCCAACACTGTATTTCAGGGAATTCATACTTAACATGGTCATAATCATAGTTTTGTTTTGTTTAACTTCTTACTACCCACGTAACTGTCCATATCTTTTATCAGATTTATTAAATTTACTACAGCAAAAGAAAGTTTCACACCTTGTTCTTTTTTTGAAGCCATAGACTGAAAATATTACTAAACATGCAATAAATATTTCTTGAATGAATAAATGAATCCATAAATAAATATTTGCTAATGAATGAACACATGATATACAAATCTCATGGTTATTTTACAAGCTAATTAATTAATCAATGCCAGTAAAACCTTAGGGGATGAAAAGTATGAAATACAAATGGTTTCTAAAATTTATAACAGATGTATAAATAAAGCTAGTTAAGAGTTTATTATTATTACT
>NW_006399825.1:7284111-7291010 GCF_000299155.1 Elephantulus edwardii | reverse complement strand
GAAGGAAGTTGATCCCATATGCATAACAGGAACTGATAGAACAGGCAAAAGAGTAACTGATCAAGACCCAACAAGAGTATTTTGTTCGCTAATTCTAGTGGGGAACTGTTAAGTATCACAGAAAGTTTATCATAGTGGACTGCAGGAAGACCTAACTTTACTCTCTCCTTTTGATGTCATTCTCTCAGTTTATATTTATAAAACCAAATCTGCATGATGACAGTGACTGACACACAGAGGCAGACCACCCAGAGAACAACCAGACATTGTGCTGTATCTTTTTTTTTGTTGTTGTTGTTAAATGGTATTCTTTTTTTTTATTGTTATTTTTGTGTGAGTGTACCATCAAATCAGATCTGACTGGTACAGGAGGAGATTGTCCCTCCTTTCCTGGCACAGCATCTGGTGGATTCGAACCGTGCGACTCTGGGATTGTAGTTGCAGGTCCTTACCACTAGGCCACCAGAGCTCCCCTATTGTGCTGTATCTTGAAAGGGAATTTTAGCAAAATTATAAACTTGTCTCTAGAATATCAGGAATGTCCATTTTCTTGTTTAGCATTATGGAACTTTGTGGTGACAGCCCATTTCAATATTCTCCTGCTGTGGATAAGACAGTGGAGAGTCCTGACCCTTCAATACTCACCCTGACATTGTGAGGGTGAAGCCCTCCTGGATGCTGAGACATATACTGGGCCAGATCTGTGTGCTGGACAGTGCCAGAGAAAGGGGAGAGAGAATGGGGTTAGTCATGCTTGGTGAGTCAATCCTGATACAATACATAGACCTGACTGACAGAAGCCATTGTGAAGGTCAGAACTTTTGACTGTAGGGTGCAAAGGAACATAACCAGGTTTGCAGAGACTCTACTGTTGAGCGTAAACATAATGTGGCTACTCTTAAAAGGAAGCCTGTTTTTGACCAAAGACATGCTCATTTAAAATGGCTGCTACCAAACCCAGTCACACAGGGATTTATCTCTCTCTGAGTGTCTTTGGTGGCAAGCCAAGTACACAGACTCTTGTGACAGCTTTCTGCTTATTTGTATATCTCCCTCTTCTCAAAAGCACAAAACAAATTGTAACTTACTAAGCTTGTATGCAATTAAAAAAACAAAAACAAAAACTCTGTGACTCATGAAGACAAAAGAGTTATCTAGGAGGCATACTCAAAATGCTTATTTATTTATTGTTTCTGAGGGATAAGGAGATAGCAAAAGCAGTGGGTAAAGAAGAAGTCTGAAGAGTGGTTATAAAAACAATAAGGCTGTACTAATCATAATAATGAAAATTTCCAGGATACCTTTCACACTGTAATGAAAGTTTTATCACACCATGAAATATTAACAGACTCATTATGCAAGCACTAGGCACTTTCCTTATGCTCTGTAAAATGCTGGAGTAACTCACCATGTACTCAAAAACGAATGTCAGTGTCTCTTTGGTGTGGATTATGTCATGCAGGAGCACAATGTTGGCATGCTTCAAACCCTTCAGGAGAGAAGCTAGAACATTAAACAAAATAGTAAATCAATCATTGATAGTAAAAGGGTTGCTTTAAAGTTACCAAGAAAATACATTTACCAGTTATTTCAAATCAAGCATGTTAGTTTTCACTGGTTGAGGGGCACAGAATCTCCGGTGGAATAATGTTTTATAATTACAAAGGATGTTCACCATTTGTTAAATGGTGAGTGAGTCATTGCTTTTAAACAATTCTTTTGTTTTCTAAGCTGGAGAAGTTGGAATTAATATTTCCATTCATCCAATCAATTTAATCAAAGCACTCAGAGCACTTTGCAAATGCTCTCCTCTGGGAATCTTCCCATGCTGGCTTCAGAGCTGAGGAGAGGAAGCCTAGAGAAATGGAGGCCATTAAAGGCAGGAAATGGGGTGTTCTCCTTCTAGAGTGGTACTTTACGATGTGACCATTCTCCAAAATTCAGTATCATGTGGGAGGTGGGGGATTTGTCTAACTAGGCAGATGGATGGATGTGATTTGTGGAAGGCAGCGATAGGAATGAAAGGATGAAAAATTGTTGAAATGATAGAGAATACAAGGAGGTTTTAAGAATTCCATGGAAAAGAAAAAAACAAACAAAAACACAAAATGCAAACCTGGAGAGAGGAGAGGGCACAAGAGGCTGGTAAAGGGAGTGAGTGGGGGAAGGCAGAGGACTGTTGCCTCTTTAGTAACTAGTTTATTACTACATCATTCCATGTAGTCTAAGAGTCCTTGGATGGCACAAACATTAAATGTTCAACTATGACAAAAAAAAAATTGTAGTCTAAATCTACTCAGAGTTACCTCAGAAGAAAGGCCTATTAACTTCTAAAAAACTAGCGACTGAAAATTCTTTAGAATCTACAGAGAGTCACTATGAATTCAGAACTGACTGGTTAGCAATGGTCTTTTTTTATTATTATTATTAAATTTTATTAGTTTTAATGAACATTTACAAAGATTTTGGGTTTTCATTCATTCATTGTCGCACTGTTTTCTCTACCCTCCTCCCCAGTTCATTCTTCTTTTTTTTCCCCCCTTGAATGTCTGTTTTAATTGTCCAATTGCCACAGTGCTTGTCAAAGCCAGTTCTGATTAATCTCCTTTGTCAGTGTGTCCTTTGCCATTCCCTATCACTCCTCCCTGAGAGAAACTTCATCCTGATTCATAAGGAAAAGGGGATGGCGTATTCTTTTAGCTACTTCCTGCTGAAAAGGGACGCTGTGGGTTTCAGGGTGAAGATCTTCTCTCACTACTCTAAAGGGCCCCTTTGGCAGTAGGAAACACATAGACTATTATGGAGATTGATTTTGGAATTTAGATGCACTGTTATCAATTGCGCTTAACCGTACGTGCTCATATCCTTGAAGATGTATCATGGAAGTGTTACAGCCTAGAAGACACAAATTTAGCTAACAAGTTAAAAGTACATGAGTCAAAAATTAAAAAGCAGTAACATTCCGAGTAGAGGTTCCAATAGTGGCACAAATCAAGTTACAGAAAGAAGGTGGTTCTTACAATAAAAGGCCTATAGACTAGCACTTTGTCTATTATAGTGTAGAGGTTCAGCTATGTCATTTATGGTTCTTAAGTCCTGGAGCAAATTTCATCTACCACTGGGTTGTTTTACAACTCGGAAGTCTGCATGCAAGGCAGAGGTGAAGTAAGGAACTGCTTATGAGGTTTTCGTCCATTCCAACAACTAAGAGATAGTGAGAAGAGTTGGGACCTCAGAAGCAATGGGCTTTGGTTATTGTTGTATGCCATCGAGTCAGATTCAACACATAGCTAACCCTGCAGCAGGTTTTCAAGGTAATAAATCACATGGGAGGCCATTGTCCATCCTTATCCCATGGAGCAGCTAGTGGGTTGAACCATGTGCCTTTAGGATTGCAGCACAGTTTCTTGCCACTAGGCCACCAGGGCTCCCTGGCAATGGGTTAGTTATTAACATAACTATAGTCTTAAAGAGGGAAAAGCCAGTGAATTGCAAGGAAAGAATTTAAAAAATTTTCTTTGGAGGTTATCTTTTCTCTAAATGCGTATGGATCACTTGGTCCCTACTGGGACCTCTAGCTTCAGCAGGGTGGAAAACCAGAAAAGGCACAATTTATAAGGAAATTTTAAATCTTAGCTCTGGGACCCTGGCATGAAGAACAGCAAAGGAAGCAACAAAAGATGAAAGACTGTAATTCTTTAAAGTGATGGGGAGGGGGAAACTAAACAAACAAACAAACAACAGATCACCTCAAAATCAACAAAACTGTTTCATATGTTAAGGAAATAGACCTCTGATAAGAAAAGCACTACCAAAAATGAAAAAGAAAATAGGAGACACCATGCCTCTATATTTCAAAACCTCCTATAGAGCCACAATAGTCAAAACAGCCTGGTACCGGTACAATTACAAACAAAGACCAATGAAACAAAATTGAGAACCCAGAAATAAATCCATCCATATATGAACATCTAATTTGTGAAAAATGCCTAAATCCATTAAATGGGGTAGAGATAATCTTCTTAACAAATGAGACTTAATGGTTTTACTTTACTTGGATCCCCATTTCCTTGGTACCAGCAGCCAAAATATCAAAAGACCTGTTGCACTGGGACAATATGATGCAAAGGAGTTTTCTGGAGTGATAAGGAGCAATTATGTCAGTTTAAAGACTAAGATGCACCTGATTAAAGCCATGTTTTTCCTAATTACTTGCTATGCATCAGAAAGTTGGACAATGACTAAATGACAGAAGGAGAACTGATGCTTTTCAATTGTAGTACTGGAGAAGAGTATTGAGTATTCCATGAACTGCAAGAGAACAAACCAGTTTGTCTTGGAGAAAGTGCAATCGAGTGCCCCTTAGAGGCCAGGATGGTGAAACGGCATCTCAAATATTTTGGGCATGTTGTTAAGAGGGGCCGGTCCTTAGAAAGGGACATCATGTTGGAAAGCTGGAGGGTCAGTGAAAAAGAGAATGAATTCAAGTATGGCAGAGATTATGAGGATGGAACAGGATAGGGTAGTGTTCAGATCGCTTGTTCATGGGGTGACTATGAGTCATAGTCAACTACACAGCATCTAACAACATAATTGTGCTCATGAAGAACTTGTACATAGATAAGAAACTAAAGCTAAAGTTGTTGGAATACAACAAAGGCACACTGGATGGATAAAAACCAGGCAAAGTTTGTGTGTCAGGGTCTGATCCTTTCAACGTATTTCTTTAACTTGTATACCGGGAAAGTAATATGAGAAACCGGACTAGGAATATAAAAAAAAGAGACATCAGGTTTGGTGGAGGACTCAGTAACAGCCCGAAATACACAGATAACAACTTTGCTGAAATTGAAGAGGACTTGAAGTGGTGCTTCCCTGATGACAACTGTCAATACTGATTACACTTCAACATAAAACAAAAGTTCTCTTGGATCAGTACACAATATCATGAGACGCAGAGAAAATGTTGAGGTTGTCACAATTTTATTTTACTTAGATTTAAAATCAGCACCCACGAAAGCAACATTTGAATCAAGAATTCAATTAATTTATTGCATTTGGGCAAATTTTCTGCAAAAGACCTCATTTAAGTGTTAAAAAAACGAAGATGTCACGTTAAAGGTTAAAGTGTACTTGACTCAAGTAATTGTATTTTCAATCACCTTATTGTTGTTAGGTGCCATCTAATAGAGTTTGACCCATAGCGACCCTATGAGCAAGAGATTTGAACGCTGTCCTATCCTGTGCCAACACTCAAACCCATTGCTATAGTCACTGTGTCAATCCACCTGGTCTTCCTCTCTTTTGCTGTCTCACCACCCTTTCAAACATGATGTCCTTAACCAAGGATGAGCGCCTTCCGGAGCAACATTCAGTCATCTTTGCAATGCATGCAAAACTTGAACAATGACAGGGGATGACTGAGGAAGAATTGATGCCTTTAAAATATGATGCTGGCTATTATTAAAAATAGTGAATGCCAGAAGAAGAAACAAATCCGCATTGTAAGAAGTACAGCCAGAATGTTTCTTAGAAGCAGGTATACAAAGACTTTGTCTCACATAATCTGGATATGTTATCAGGATCAGTATCTGAAGAGGGACACTACGCTCTGGAAAGTGGAGGGTCCACAAAGATATGGAGATGCTCAATGAGAAAGATTGATACAGTGGCTGCAGCAATGATTGTAAGGATGGCACAGAATCAGGAGAGTGTGATTCTGTTGTACATAGAGTTAGTCATGACTCAAGACTGAATGACCCCTAACAAGGACAACAACAATCAGCATAGAGTCCTATCAGATTAAAACCAGAAAAACTCAAATACCTCCTTCAAAATTTAGAACAC
Source organism: Elephantulus edwardii (assembly GCF_000299155.1). Taxonomy (NCBI): domain Eukaryota; kingdom Metazoa; phylum Chordata; class Mammalia; order Macroscelidea; family Macroscelididae; genus Elephantulus; species Elephantulus edwardii. The sequence goes on along the minus strand of NW_006399825.1, from coordinate 7,285,163 downwards.
CAAAACAACAATGATTTATCATTTCATCCCAGCAACAATACCAAAGTTCAACCAGGCAACAAACAAAAAATGCTAGTGAGGCTGTGGGGAGATTGGAACCGTTATTCACTTCTGGTAGGAATGTAAAATGGTACAACCACTATGGAAGGCAGTCTGGCACTTTCTCAAAAAGCTGGAAATAAAATACCATTTAAAAAAAAATATCATTTGACCCAGCAATTCTACTACTGGTAATATACCCTAAAGAAGCCAGAGTGACAACTCAAACAGATTTTTGCACATTTATGTTTATTGTTGCACTATTCACAATAGCAAAGAGGTGGAAGCAACCCAAGTCCCCATCAACAAATGAATAGAAAAACTATGGTAGATGCACACAATGAAATATTATGCAGCATTAAAAAACAATGAACTCCCTAGTGGCAAGGCACTGCACTACAATCCCAGAGGTACGTGGTTCAAACCCACTAGATGCTCTGCTGGAGAAGGAGGGGGCAATCTCCTCCTGTACCAGTCAGATCTGATTTGACGGTACACGTAAAAATAATACAATAAAAAAATTTTTAAAAAAACCAATGAACTCATAAAAAATTATACAATATGAGTGGGCCTAGAGGACATTTTGCTGATGAAACATCTCAGTCACAAATACTGCATAACACCACTTTTATAAAATAGCACTGACATGAGGTGGGTGTTGGGGAGAGATAAGAAAAGAGTGAATAATGAATACTGTATTAGAATAGAGGAGGGGGAAAACTGTCCAAAAGGAATATATGATTAGTTATTATCTGTATGACAATAATCTAGAACAAGAAATGTATTACAAAAGGACTAGGGGGGAGGGTGTGAAGGGGGAGGGAAGAAAATGTGCATCAATGAATAAATAAAAATTAAAATTTGGAACACAATTTTTTCTTCAGCAATTTTATCCCATTATAATAAACACTTGTCGCACACCCATGTTTATTTCAGCTTTGTTCACAATAGAAAGGAGTTGGAAACAACCTAAGTGCCCATCAACAAATGAATGGCTAGAGAAGCTGTGGTAT
>NW_006399825.1:7250833-7283080 GCF_000299155.1 Elephantulus edwardii | reverse complement strand
TGACTATTAATCATCTCATCTTTTCAAGTCCCCTCATAATTTTCCCTAGTCCTTCACCCATCGCTCACCCTGACCACTAACCTCTGCTATCCTAGTGATTTTCCCTTCAGAACATTTATATGTGTCTTGCTCAGTCATCCTCCTATTTTTTCACCATAGTAGTCTTATGCAGTATTTGTCCTTATGTGGCTGAATTATTTCACTCAGCATGATGATCTCTAGACTTTCCTATGCTATGTAGTATTTTACAAAATCATTATTCCTTAGTGCTGCATAGAATTCTGTTGTGTGAAAGTACCACAATTTCTCAATCCATTCGTTTGTTGATGGGCATTTGGGATGTTTCAATTTTCTTGCTATTGTGAATAATGTTGCTATGAACATAGGTGTGCATATGCATCTCAGATCTAACGGGAAATCAACTCTTCCTCTCTGCATGCCACCCTATCACCTCCTACCCCACATTTTTTGGGGGGAGCGTGGCTGACTCCAGTCCAATCAAGAATGAGATGCTCGGGTGGCACAGCCCATGGAGAGTTACATTGCCAGCTGTTTTTATGTCCCATTAGCTGCTCAGTGGGAGAAAGATGTACAATCTCCTCTCATGTGATTTTATAACCTCTGAAAGCCCACCGGAGGGTCACCTTGAAGTCTTTTCCAACTCAACAGCAATGACTTTGACTTTTCTTTGAATCAAAAATGAACACGTGTCTTAAGCCTAGCCAATCAGAGCATAGTATACCTTTGCCATAGTGTTCGTTTCAGACAAATACAGAATCCAAAATTCTCTTGGCGAGCCCAACTTGGCTGACTCTACCAACACACAGCAAGAACCCACCTAAGAATTAAAAACTAAGGGTGAAGACAATGTTGGGAGATGGACAGACATGAATTCCTTGTGGCATTAAATAAGCCCCACACACTTGTTTTTTTAAATATCTTTTAAATTGTTTATCAGATCCGAGAATAAACTGATGAATGTCCTTTAGTTTTGAAGTCAGTTTAAGCAGAAAAACTCTAGCCACTGAAGGAGTCTTAATACACTTGTTGGGAGGTGCCGTTGAGTCAAGTACAATCCATAGTGATTCTCTCAACAACAGATCTGAGCCATGTCCTATCCTGTGCCATCCTCACACTTCCTGACACATCAGAGCCCACTGCGGCAGTCACTGTGTCACTGCCTGTTTGAGGGTCTTTCTCTCCTTCACCAACTCTCTGTACTTGCTAGTGTTTCTTTAATGATTCCCCACCGCCCCCCCCCATTTTCCCTCCAGAGTACTTTCAGACTAAATTTAATCACTTTTCCTAATCTTTGCAAATGTAGCATACAGTCTCATAGGCAAATATTTGATCTTCCTGAGCCCAGATGGAAGATCACGTGAGAATAGACATGAGTGACTCTGCCTGTTTTGGGGATGCTGCCTACCACCTGGGACTTCTGCTGACTAGTCTGGAGGAAGTTGATCTGCTAACAAAGGTTTTCCTCTCTGACAATTCAAATCCACCAGTAGCTCGGCAGGACAAAGATGGGTTATCTCCTTCCATGTGATTTACAGCCTCTAAAAACCTGCAAAAGGGTCAGCCATGAGTTGGTTCTGCCCCCACAACAATGAATTGAATAAGTTTACTATCTAGTACAATGCTCAGGCAACATGCATGCCCTTGGTTTAGGAAATATATTCATTGAATGCATGCTACTTCCTATCTGAGTGAGTTTGAAGAGTATCTCAAGCCACGTCTTAATTCACTTTTTACTTAAAAAAAAAAGATGGTGTGGAGGGAGGGTGGTCTACCCTTTCCTGAGTCTACTTCACATGCTATGATTGTTCATATGCTGTGAACAAGAATCAAATCCCATGTGTGAATGCATAATCCAAGGAAAGCATTACACAGATGGAAATGAAAATTAATATCCCACCATCAACTTCCTGCCCTTCTCTTTCACCTTGAATTCTATTAAACATCATTCCCAGATCAACATCTTATCTTTATAGAAAAAAAAGAAAAAAGAATGGACCATTTTCCAACCAAAATCCCATGGATTGTCAAAAGAACAAACAAGCCTGTCTTGGAGAAAATGCAACTGGTTCTCCTTTGAGACAAAGATGGAGAAATTTCATCTCACATGCTTTGGACATGCTGTCAGGAGGGGTCAGTCCTTGGAAAAAGGCATCATGCTGGGAAAAGTGGAGGGTCAGAGAGGGAAAGGCAGATCCCCAACAAGATGAGTTGCCACCATAACTGTAGCAATGTGCTCGAGCATATCAGAGACGGCGAGGTTAATGAGGGAAAGCGCGCACAAGCTTCAGCTTTGTTGTTCGTAGGATCACGTAGAGTCATAGAAGACTAGATGGCACCTAAAAGCAACACTTTTTTTAGCAGTTTTAGGATCTCAGAACACCTTAAATTTTTGTTTCTTCATTCATATTTCTGCTAAGGATATTTCAACATCTTCCATCTTTAAAACAATGACGTTTTTGACAGTAGTCTTTTTTTACTATCAGTCAAGAATATTTGAGCATATATTTCATATGTTTACCCATATTCTTATTCTTACTCTCTTTACATACACACATGAATATACATGTTATAGAGCACCAGGCATACATATCATTGCTGATGTCGGATGGATCCTGACTGAAAGCAGAGAATACCAGAAGAATGTCTGTCTGTCTTTTATTGACTCTGCAAGGCCTTTGACTGTGTGAATCACAAAAACTGTGGCTGACATTGAGAAGAATGGAAATCCCAGAACATTTACTTCTGCTCATACAAAATCTATACCTAGATCGAGAAGCTCTTGTTTGAATGAAAACAAGGGAACGCTGCATGGTTTTAAATCAGAAAGGATGTGCATCTGGGCTGTATCCTTTCTTCATACCTATTCAGTCTATGCGAATCAAATAATTCATGAAGCTGTAATCTACTGAAGTAGAATGTGGCTTTAGATTTGGAGGAAGGATCATCAACAACCTGCCTTATGCAGAGGACAAAACTTTGCTTGCTGAAAATAAGTACTTGCTGCAGATATCAAAGATTAGAGCCTTCAAAATGGATTGCATCTCAACATCAAGAAAGCAATAGGCAACATCATGACAGATGGAGAAAGGATTGAAACTGTCAAACTGTCAATTATTTCATCTTGCTTGGATCCACCCTTGGGTCAACATGCTTGGTAACAGCAGTCAGGAGATCAGGAGATGTATTGCACTGGACAAGTGGGCTGTCAGAGATCTCTCCAAAATTCTGAAGAGCAAGGATGTCAGTTTCAAAACTAAGGTGCTCCTGACTCAGGCCATGGTCTTTTCAATCACTTGCTATGCCTCTGAGGACTGGACAAAGAATAAAGATGACAGGAGATGAATTAATGCCTTTTAGCTGTGGTTCTGGAGAAGAGTACTGAACAACCCATGGACTGCTAGAAAAATAAACAGGTATGTCTTAGAGGAAAAGGTGCAGTCACAGTGCTTCACAGAGGCAAAATAATGAATCTTCATCTCTCATACTTTGGACATGTTGCTAGGAGAGGCTATTCCTTGAAAAGAGATGTTATGCTTAGAAAAGTGGAAAGTCGGGGGGGGGGAGGGGAGGGGAGTGTGCGGGGAGAAGGGTGCAACAATGAATGAATGGAATTCCAAAATCTGTAGATGTTCATTGAAAAGAAAAATAAACAAACTAAATTTAAAAAAAAAAAAGAAAAGTGGAAAGTCAGTGAGAGAGTAAGACCCTCAACAAGATGGGCTGACACAATGACTGCAACAGTGAGCTCAAGTGTATCAGAGATGATGAGGATGGCACAGGACAGGACACAGTCCAGTTCTATTGTTCATAGGGTCACTATGAGTGGAGCTCAACTTGAGGGCACCTAATAATAATAACAAAATGAAAGTTACTGCTAACAACTGTTGCTGTTGTGTATCAACAGGGCAACCAACCCTTAGCTGACCCTTTTGTGGGTTTTTAGTTAATAGAAAGCAAAGAGATTGCCCATCCTTCTCCCACAGAACATCTGGTGGACTTGAACAACGTATCTTCAGGATTGCAGTGCAACTTCTTGCCACTGACCGCTAACAACTTATTGTTGTTGATTATTGTAGAGTCAAGCACAATTCATAGCAACTCTATGAACAAAAGACCTAATGCCTTTCCATAACTATCGTCAGTTCATAGAGTTTCCAGAGGCATGTGGTTCAGGAAGTGAATGCCGCTCCTGCTTCCAACCTGTTTTACAACTGGGAGCTCCACCAAACACTGTCCACACTGGGAAACCATTCTGGTATTTGGTACCCCAACGGTACAAGGTTCAGCATCATAGCAAACCCAGGTTACTTCATACAGCAAATTGATAAAGAGTGATGTACAAAGTGGAAGAGTGTTCCTCCAGATATAACAGCACTAGTTTCATTTAGCATGGTTAAGTGCCATCAAGTTGAATACAATTGAGAGTAAGGTTTGCACAAAAGACCTGAAATCTTTTCTATAACTAACATCATTTCTGTACATTTACAGAGGTAGAGAGTTTGTAGAGTTTAGAAAGTTTGTAGAGTTGCCAGAGGAATCTAGTTTAGGAAGTGGATGCTACTCCTGCTTCCAGCATAAATCAATCTGAAGGCTCATCCAAACATTGTACATAATGGGTCACCATGATGGTATTTTACAAGCATCACAGCAACACCAAGCTGTTCAGTTCAGCAAACAGACAAAAGATTGCTGTATCATTTAAGGAATATTCATTCAAAAATTAACAAATTTGGCCAAAGGGCCAGAGGCACAAGGACACCTGTCTTGAGGGGGAAAGAGCAGTAATATACATCAAACACAACCACAAAAACTTCCCTTAAATGTCCAACAGCACTGCCATCAGATGCAGCAAACAGCCAAAGTCCCAGAGTGGAGGTTCCAGGTCCCAGCCAGCAGTCCCATCCCCTCCTCCTGCGGGGTTTGAAAGCTATGCCTTTGAGCAGACTTCCACCATAGGCAAAGGCTCAAGTTGCCTTTAAATTGATTGCAACCCATGGAGACCCCACGTGGTCATAGGGTGTTCTCAGCTGTGACTTTTCAGAAGCAGATTGTCAGGCCTGTCCTCTGAGGAAACCCTGGAGAGTTTTGATTCACCACCTTTTTCCCTGGTAGTCTAGTGCTTAACTATGTGTCCTACCCAGGACTCAATTGCTTAGCATACTCAGCATAAATTTGTATTTCATTTTGTTTCTTGAAAATTCCAATTTTGCAGGAATGAGTGTCAATTCTGCCATTCTCTAGGATTTGCTTATATATCTTATCTTTAAACCACAATTTAGTTCTAGAAGAAGATATGGTTTTAAGCTATTAACTTATTATATGGATAAATGCCAACTCTTGTTATCAATGCCCTCATTCAATTACCACATCTATTTGCAATACCTTTAAAATATCCAGAACATAGCACCTTTTTAAAAATTTTATACTAGTTTATTTACAAAGTTTGAATACATAGTTTTTCACACCAGATCTTTCCCATTTCCTTCACATACACACACCCCATCCTCATCCCTACGCTTTCACTCCACCCCCTTGGATCCTCACACTCATTCTACAATAATGGTTTTATACAGTATTTGTCCTTATGGGACTGAGCTAGTTCACTCAGCATAATGCTCTCCAGTCCCTCCCAAATGAGGTAATAATTTACAAAATCATTGCTCCTGTGTACTCCCTTGTGTGAATGTACCACACTTATTGCCGTCTCTTTTGCTCTTTTCTGGTCCATGTCACAATCACGTTGCTGATAGGTGCCACGGAGTTGATTTCAGCTCATACTGACTTCATGGGGCAGAACAGAACTGTCCTATATGTGACATCCACTCCCTAAATAACATGCCTCCGGAAACTCTATGACTTTGATAAATGTCAATAATTGTAGAGGGGCTTCAGGCCTTCTGTTCATAGGGTCACTATGAGTCGTTCTCGACTCAAAGGCAATCAACAACAATAATATGTTTTTCTGGTACAATCATTACTGCAGCAGATTACCATGGATCCACTTGCAGAAAATGAGGAGGCTAATCTTTTGAAAAGGATATCATGTTTGGAAAGGTAAAGTGTAAACAAAAGAGAGGAAGACCCTTGATGAGATGGATTGGCACAGTGACTGAAGCAATGGGCTTAAGTATGTAAAAAAAGAAAAGAAAAGAAAGAAAATGGCACAGGATAGGACAGAGTTTGATCTGTTGTTCATAGATTCACTATAAGTTGTACTTGATGCAACAGCACTAATAAAAAACAGCAACAACACTCCAAAAGTATTTAAGATGAAGCTTTGTCATCTTTGCCTCCATGGAGCACTCTAGCTAGACTTTTTTCAAGACGTAACTGTTTGTTCTTTTGGCAGTCCACAAGCTATTCAGTACTCATCTCGAATACCACAGCTTAAAGGCATCAATTCTTCTGCCATCCTGCCCAGCTCTCAGATGCATAGTAAGTGATTGAAAAGAAGATGGCCTGAATCAGGTGCACTTTAATCTTCAAGCTGACATCATTGCTCCTCAGTAATTTGGAGAGGTCCCTAACTGCAGAGTCTCCCAATGCAATGTATCTCCTGTCTCCTGGAACCAAGTGTATTGACTGTAGATTTAAGAAAGAGGAAATTGTTAACAATTTCAATCTTTTCTCCATCTATCATGATGCTGTGTTCAGTAGTATTTTTGTCATCTTAGTGTTGAGATAAAATCCATATCGAAGGCTGAATTCTTTGATGTTCTACAGCAAGCATTTCAAGTTTTCCTCATGTTCAGGAAGTAAGGTTGTGTCATCTGCATAATGCAGATTGTTAGTGAGACTTTTTCTGATTCTGTTACCACTTTCTTTTTTATAGAGTCTAGCTCCTCAAATTATTTGTTCTGCATACATACTGAGTAGGTCTGGGGAAAGGATACAGCTCTGACACACGTGATGGGCATGTTGTTGTTAGGATAAGCTATTCCTTGGAAATTGGATAACATCCACTGATATCCTCAAATAAGGGCTATTTTTTAGTGGAGTTCAGCTAAAGTAAAAAAATAAAACCTCTTTTTCCAAAAAAGGGCTGGCCAAAATCATGGTATATTCCCAAAACAGATTTACCTTTAGTATAAATGTTTACAGTTGGGTATTTTGTTTTTTTTAACATTCTCAGATGAATGCATATAATTCAGCTTTTTGTACAGAAGTAAACTGAGGTAAAGGACGATCTTCTATTAATTTGAATTGATTAGTAATCACTTACTTGGCTTGAATCTTTATCGTCAGTATTTTTTGCATATGTTCCGTCAACAAAAAATACACAGTCAGGTTTCTAATGAGGGCTTTTTAAAAATCTATTCTAGGATTAGTTCATTGATTAATTAAATGTAAGGGCATCAGAGAACTTCAATTTAATGAACTACAGAATTTAAGTGAGATAGTGAAAGGATTTAATAAAGAGAATTCATATGAAATCAGACTTGGTACATCTAAGAATATCTGAATTGTTCCTCTACTGCATGAGGGACTCGAAAATCAAAGTGCTATTAAGACTAAACTTGAAGAGTTTTCACAATCAAAGCAGTACCTACTATACCTTTCAGGCAATTAGAACAGTCTTAAGTAACTGACTCTCATTTTCAAAAATAATAAGAAATAGGTTTGATATTTCCTCCATATTCATAAGCTAAAAATAATATAGTTTACCTTTTTCATGTATAAAAGATAGCAAAGTTTAGTGAAGACACAAGGCAGTACAAGACTTTTTTCTACAACATAAATTGTTGTTGTTAAGTGCCATCAAGTCACAGGCAACTCATAGCAACCCTATGAAGGAGAGTCCTCAACGCGTGGGTGTCTCTCATCCTCTCTCTAGGTTCATAGGGTTTCTGGAGGCAAGCTATTATGGAAGTGGATGCCACTCCTTCTTCCAAAGAACATAAATAGTGATGATATATATGGAGAACTCAAGTGATACCTATAAATAAAAGGTATGATCCAAGTCATGGTCTTTGCAATTACTTGCTATGCATCAGAGAGCTGGACAATGACAGAGGATGACAGAAGAAGAATCAATGCCTTAGAGTTGTGGTGCTGGAGAAGGATATTGAACATACCATGGACTGCCAAGAGAGCTAACAGGTCTGTCCTGGAGAGGGTGAAAGCAAGCAATCTTTAGAGGCAAGAATTTTGAAGCTCCAACTCATGTAGTTTGGGCAAGTGGCCAGGAGGGACCAGTCCTTGGAGAAGGACATCATCCTTGGAAAGATGGAAGGACAGCACAGGAGAGGAAGACCCCAGATGATATGGACTCAGTAACTGGTGTAATTGGGGTAGATGGGTCAGAGAGTGAGATTGGCTCAGGATAGGACAATAAAAGTATTGTACACAGGGTTACTATGAGTCCTAGATGATTCAACAACATATAACAACAACATTGGCTTTCCTGACAAACTAGATAGACAGACAGATAGATATTGACAGATCCCACCTCCCCAATCCATCTGAGGGATTCCCTGTCCCCACACACCTTGCTTTATTCTTCTTCATAACACTTATTCCAAATAAAATACTGTATACAGTGTTTTTGTTGTCTATTTCCACCTTTGAAAACATGTAAGCCATTTGAGAATAAACATAGCTATCGTTTTGCTTACTGTGCTATCATTAGTGCCTAAAACAGTATCTGGCTTGCTGTAAACACTGAATAAATATTTGATATTTAATTAGTACTCATTTTCCCCACTGTCACAGAATTGATTTAATTAACAGTCAGTCATTAATTACCTACAATAGCTTATATAAATGATGGTGTAGTTCGTTATGTACTCTGCTCCTAAGAAAAATCACCTAGCATCTCCATAGGAAAAAGAAGGGGAGCTTCCTCCGTAAAGATACACGGCCTCAGAAACCTAACCCAGGGCTACCTACCACGAGTGACTCAGCTTCGCAGCATTAGATCTGAGTGTTGTTGTTAGTTTCTTGGTTTGTTTGGGGGTCCCCCCCAAAGTCGGATTATACCTGGGGGGCACAGATTATATGGAGTTGACATAGAGTGTTTCCACAGAAGATTTTTATTCTTTGTTTCCTTTCATTATTTTTCAGGGTCCCTCATTCATGAGCAAAATTTGACCACAGGAAGCAGCATAAGATGGAAGAAATACACAGAGTCCCTGTACCGCAATGAATTGGCTAATGTTCAACCATTTCAGGAGGTAGCAAAGAATCAAGAATTGATGATATTGAATGAAGTCACTAATTCACTTATTCATTCACTTATTCAGGTTTTCATTTGAAGTCCGATTGTATTTTTTTAGGGACGTGTTTTATGCTTATAATCGGTTAGCATGTGATATTTTTGCTGAAGATTTTTATTTTTTATTTCTTTTAGTTGTTTCCCCTCATTAGAATGAAAGTGTGTGTTACAGACTACGGACATAGTTATGTACAAACAGTGGGTTTTGTTGAGTAGTGATGAGGGAACTTGCATAAAATAGCAGATAGTATTTAAAATGTATAACTCATAGTATTATTGGTAAAATGTTTGGTCTATGTACCTTAAAACCACTATGTATTCAAATTATCTAACATATGCTTATCCTTTCTGATAAGTGGATCTTAAACACAGGAAGCAAAGGTCATTCCATTTTCAAGACCACATCAATATCACCACAGGATGTGATGTCTGCTTTTCTGGCTAATCAGAGATGCAGAAGTCCCTTGAAAAGGGGAAAGATTAAATTGAGAGCATTCTGATTTCTGTAAAGTTCCTTTCATAACACACAGGCTCTAAGTATGTTTATTTTTGTTTTTCTTCAAAGTAAAAACACAAAAACAGATTGGAAGTCTTTGAAATTCCACCCATTTCAGAATGGAAGCTTTAAAAAAGCAACTTTAAAACTTTTATTATGATAGTGATGGTGATTATAATAACAATAGTTAATACTCATTGAAGGCTTACCATGTGCCAGGCAATGTAAAAAAAAATTCTATTTATTAACTCGATGTCATTAGAATACTTTAGAATCAAAGTCAATAAAATAAAAAAGATCTGGAATAGCAACTATGAGTGAACTTTATTCAGCTGCTTTGAAAAAATGCAAAGCACTTAAAATATTCTAAATATCAAAAAAAGTATTTTCAGCAAGTGGTCGAATATCAAATGAAACTTAACCTGACTCTCATATGTGTTGTTGTTGCTATGTGCCATCAAGTCTCTTATAACTCATAGTGACCCTACATACAAGAGCCCTAAACCCTACTCTATCCTGTGCCAGCATCACCGTCTCTGACACACCTACTCCCACCATTACCCCAATCATTGAATAGATCCATCTCATCCAGGGTCTTCCTCTCTTGCACTGTCCCTCCACTCTCCCAAATATGATGTCTCTCTTCAAGGACTGGTCCCTCCTTGCAACATGCCCAGAGTATGTCAGATGAAGCTTCAGAATCCTTGTCTCCTGTTTGTTCTCCTAGCAGTCAATACTCTTCTCCAGCACCATAGCTCAAAGGCATCAATTCTCTGTTTATCATATGTAGTCACTGTCCAGCTCTCTGATGCATAGCATACAATTGCAAAGACTATGGCCTGGATCAGGTGCACCTTAGTCTCCAGCCTGATGTCATTGCTCTTCAGTACTCTGGAGAAATCCCTGACAGCTGACTTTCCCAGTGCAATTCATCTCTTAATTTCCTGGCTGCTAGTACCAATTGTGTTGATTGTGGAACCAAGCAAACTAAAACTGTTAACAATCTCAATCTCTTCACCATCCATAATGATACTGCCATTTGACCCAGTGGTGAGAATCCTTTGTTTTCTTGATGTTGAACTTCAATCCATATTGAAAGCTGCAGTCCTTGACCTTCTGCAGCAAGTGCCTCAGGTTCTCCTCAGTTTCAGCAAGCAGGGTTGTGTCATCTGCATAATGCAGGTTGTTGATGAATATTCCTCCAGTCCTGATGCCACATTCCTACTTGTACAGCTCAGCATCTCAGATGATCTGTTCTGCATACAGTTTGGAGACAGACTACATCCCTGGTGGACACCCTTTCCGATTTTGAACCATGCAGTATCTCCTTGCTCTGTTCTGATGACTGTCTCTTGGTTCAAGTATAGATTTCACATAAGCACGATCAAGTGTTTTGGGATATCCAAGGTAATTAATAATTGTATCTCAGTGAGTACCACAATGGGCACGCACATGGCGAAGACAGTGAGGATGGAGTATGACAAGGCAAGGTTCAGACCTATTATTCATAGGGTCACTCACTATGTGATGCACTTGGGTTGATAGCAACATAACAATTTAACAACAACAATTTAATAACTTAGAAAAATAAAAAATTTAGAAAAGTAAAATTTGGAAACGTTATCATTTTCTTCTGTCTGACAATGAATTGCTTTTGTTATTAACTTCCTTCAAATCAGCTCAACTCAAAGTATCTCTATATTCAACAGAATGAAAGAGCAGGATCTAAAGGAGAGCAGCAGCAGCAGCAGTGGAGAAGCAGAGACTAACACGAGACAGAGCTGACCAGGGACAGCTACCCCTTGGAGCCAGAACCAGGTGTCTCCACTCAAGCTTCCCGGTGACTGGAGGGGAGAGGCCATAACTGGCAGGACAAATGGAGCTTTGTGACACTTACATAGAATCACAAGGCTGAATGTGCAAGAGTCTGCAAGAATGCCTGAGCAGCTGTCCACACTGAAGAATTGCATCCTGTTTCCAACTTCGACTGTAATTGGTTACTATCCCTAACAGATCCCATTGTTGTGAGGATGGTCCTTTGAGTTCTGTGTAGTGTGACTGCAGTGGATTAGCCGACCCAGTATCCGAGCAGTGAGAGCTCTGGGAGGCACAGTTGGTGTTAGAATTGGTGGAGGTAGCTTTAGGAGCATGAGAGCTTGTCTGACCTTATAGAAATCAGTTTTATGTGATGGATGTTCTCCCTTTTGAAGTTAGTAGAGATCAGACATGACTGCCCACTGCACTGGCTGCACTCTTTTTACAGAAACACTGACTGATCTCTGCCATCCTTACAAACATTGCGATGTGTGAGCCCATTATTGCAATCCTTATGTCACTCTAGCTTGTTGAGGGTCTTATTCTTTTTCAATAACCTTCTGCTTTACCAAGTTTCTTAGGCTATGTTCTCTAGAGAAACAAAACCAATGAAGCATACGCATATAGTTTAAGTCCAAAGAATTGAAGATAATGAGTCAGATGCAAACAACTCTCTAGCAAAAACAAGAGAACATTGCTGGTTACATTACATCACATTTCCTCAAGGAATGACTACATCATGACTGCCAAATCAGAGAATCCTAGGCAACTACATTGATGCATAATTTTAACCATCAAATCAAACGATGTGGGGGCTGGCACTCCTGATAACATGTTCAAAGGACAATAGGCAATGTCTCACCATCTTCACTAGGAAGGAGAATCCTGTATGCACTTCTTCTTTTGGCAGTCCACAGATATTAAATATTCCTTGCCAATATCATAATTCAAAGGCATCGATTCTTCTTTGGTCTTCCTTATTCACTGTTCAGTTTTCACATGCGTGTGAAGAAGTGGAAAATATCATGACTTGGATCAAACACACCTTAGTCCTCAAAGTGATGTCTTTACTTTTAATACTTTAAAAAGGACTTTTATAGCATATTTGCCCAGTTTGATTTCTTGACTATTGTTTTTATGGCATTTATTATGGATTCAAGTAAAATGAAATCCTTAACAACTTTGTTTTTCTCCCTGTTTTTTAGGATATTGCTTACTGGTCAAATTGTGAGGATTTTTGTTTTCTTTACATTAAGATGTAATGCATCCTGAAGGCTGCAATCTTTGATCTTCATCAGCAAATTCTTGAAGTAATTTTTGCTTCCAGCAAGCAAAGTTGTGTTGTTTTCATATTGCAAATTGTTAAATGAGTTTTCCTCCAATCCTCATGCTATATTCTTCTACATTTATCGTCTAGCTCATAATGCAGATTGAATAAGTATGCTAAAAGTATACAATGCTGACATATACCTTCCCTGATTTTAAACCATGCAGTATCCTGGTCAAAGGATTGCCTCTTGGTCTGCATACAGGTTCCACAAACATGCATTGAGGTGCTCTGGAATTCTAATCCTTCACAATGTTATTCATAACTTGTTAAAAACTCACCCAATTGAATGTCTTTACACAGTCAATAAAACACTGATAAACAACTTCTGACATTATCTGCATCCAGCCAATATCTATCTGACAATAGCAATGATATCCCTTGGTTTGAATTCTTTTCTCAATTCAGACTGAATTTCTAGCAGTTCCCTGCTGCAACCATTTTTAAATTATCTTCATAAAAATTTTACTTGCGTATGCTGCTCTGCAGGAGAAGGATGGACAATCTCCTCCCCTGTGATTACTGCCTCTGAAAACCCACTGGAGGGTCAGCTGTGGGTCAGTACTGACTCTATAGTACACATGCTATTATCATATGTTTTGATAATTCTGTGTACTACTGAATCAGCTTTCTTTGGAATTCATGCAAATATGACAATGATATAAGGACATTTAATTCCTTGGTCTTGTTTTTTAGAAGCAGGAGTGGCATCCACTTCCTAAATACATGCCTCCAGAAACTCTGTGAACTTTGATTAATGTCGATAGTTGTAGAGGGGCTTGAGGCGTTTTGTTCATAGGGTCACTATGAGTCGTGCTCAACTTGAAGGCAATCTGCAACAACAATTGATCAGCTTTCTTTGGAATCCATGCAAATATGACAATTATATAAGGACATTTAATCCCTTGGTTTTGTTATTCCAAATAGGAGCTGCAGCTAGCAACATTTTTAGATAATTAATACTTTGTTAATGCAATGGATCATGATGTTTTTACATTACTCTGTTCTTTTAATTTATAAGAAAACTTGTAAGATAATAATGACAAAGAAGAATGTTGACTCTTCAAAGTTAACTATATGCCACTACACAAAGTGAATGTCTAGTAGCCAAAACCCTCACTAGTCTGTGAGCTTCTTAAAAGACAGGATTGTATCTATAGCCCTTTGTCTATTTTTTTCCTCTCCAGCAACTGGTGTAGGGCCTGGCATTTGGTTCCCAATAGCTGGATGATACCTGATGAAGATCAGGTCAGTTGTAACCAGTTATCCTCAGAAAGGAGTTATGGTGATCTAGTTAGTTGTTGTTAAGTGCCGTAGAGACAAGTATGACTCCTAGTGTTCCTATGAACAACAGATCTGAATCCTGTCCTATCCTGTGCCGTCCTCATCATCTCTGACACACTTGGGCCCATGGCTGCAGTCACTGTGTCAATCTATCTCGTTGCAATGCCAACTCAAAGGCAGTTCAAATCCACCAGCTGCTCTACAGAAGAAAGATGAAAAATATCCTCCCATGAGATTTACAGCCTGTGAAAACTTTCTGAAGGGTCAGCTATGAGTTGGTTCTGACTTCATAGTGAAAAGCTATGAGCTGAGCCTTTTAAGAAGTTAAGAGACAGAGAAGGTAGCCATGTTAGATGGAGAGATAGCATTTTCCTGCTACAAGTTGAGGAATGCCTGAAGCTACTGGTAGTTGGGAGAGACTGGAATCTTCCTCTAGAACCTGTGAACAGAGAGACCCAGCTTATGACCTGAATTGGGAGGTCTAGCCTGAGAACTATGAGATAAGTAAGTCACACGGTTTGTGGCTATCTGTTAAAGCAGCTCGAGGAAACCAATACACTGATGCTTCATTTTCTCTGCTTGAGTGTCACAAATCAAATAATCAAACTATGTATTCTAAAGAAAGGTTAATCATATTGATAAATTTTGGAACATATTAGACAAATAGACAATATTAGATAAGTATTTATTCTGATTTCTTTGGAACTATAAACCAAATAACATATACTTTTCCAGCATTGTTTTCTTTTACAAGTATGTAACTATGAGCATGTGAGTATTATGTCCATATTTAATTATATCCCAAGGAGGACTTCTTGTCAACCAGCCCTGTCCTAATCTATTTGCAGTAACCCATAACTCAAAGGTTTTAATCAGATATCTCTGACTCATTGCCTGACCTCTAGGAGATTCCTTGGCCTATTTTTGGCTCAATTTTCTCATTTATGGACTATGGATAATTACTTACTTTGTAATTCTTTCTACTACAGAAAAATCATAAAAGGTTTTCTGCTGAAACAGCTTCTAATTTAAACATTACAATTACTGGGACTGTAGAATCAATTATAGTCAGAATTGATGAATATATAAGACTTTTTTTCCTTTAAAATGTTTCTTTTGCATTTTGCTTACTGTTTATACAAAGTTTTTCATAAAAAAAAATCTGTTCTCTCCTTTTACAGTAAAATGTGTTGTTATTAGGTGCCATCAAGTTAACTACGACTCATCGCAACCATATGAACAATGGTTAAAACCTTGACCTAGCCTGTGTCAGCCTCAGTTTGTGTAGTAAAACATACACAACATAAAATGGCCTATTTTAACCATTGTCAATCTAGGGACATAAAAGACACACTCTATATTATGCAATCATCGTCACTGTTTGTTTTTAAAAGGTTTCAAAACAGCAAAACAAAACATTTTCATTGCTCGAAACAGGACCTCATTAAGCTATAATGCACCATTTCCCTCTCCCTCTGCCTAAATCACTAATCTACTTTCTTTCTCTATGCATTTATCTATTGTTGTTGTTGTGTGCCTTATGCTTATGAGTTGGGACCAACCCATAGCTGACCCTCCTTTCAGAGGCAATTAATCGCACAGGAGGAGATTGCCCATTCTTCTCCTGCAGAGCAGCTAGTGGCGTTGAACCTTATGCCTTCAGGATTGCAGTGCAGCTCCTTGCCATGAGGCCACCAGAGCGCCCTACTTATCTATTAACATATTTCATCTACATTGGGTATGTCCATTTGTGTCTCTGGTGGAGTGGTCTTTAAGGAGTTGCACTGCTAACCCAAAGGCTTCATTCACTCTCTGTGGTTCAAATCCACCAGCTGCTCTGAGAGAAAAAGACGTAAGATTTACGGCCTCTGAAAATCTGCTGGAAGGCCAGCTGTGAATTGGTTCTGACAATAAGTTGTCATTACTTCAATGGTAATGAGTTGTTATTTCACTTTTGTCTTCCTTATTTATTAAGCAGCTTTCACATACATATGTGATTGAAAATACCATGACTTGGGCACATTTTAGTCTGCAAAGTGACATCTTTGCTTTTTAACACTTTAAAGAGATCTTTTGCAGCAAATTTACCCAAAGCAATACATAAGAGAAATGCATTTATAAAGTGGGGGTTTTAATCATATTGTTGTGAGTTAGCCCTCTATTAACTAGGGGGAGTTTCTGCATAGACTAAATTATTACAATTACAATATCTGCTTCAGAAATTGTTCAGAGGATTCAAAGAAGTAACACATGAAAAGTACTTGGCACATATATTAAGGCATTTTTTCCCCTCTTGCTATTCACACTTGCTAATTTCATAACATTACAGGCTAAGATCAAATGAAAACAAATAGCACTCCCAATGATCAGACTAATAAACTGCCACATGTATTATACTTATAGAGAGACACTGTACATGTAGTAAAATCCTACTCAATAAATCTTTACCTGCTATACCATCAGAGCAGCCAAACTGCTCAGGAAAAGTAATTCCCGCTTGAAGGCTTTTTAGCAAGGGCTGCCTTACTCTTTGAGTTCTCCTCCACATGGCTTTCAGTGGCCTTTTTAGCTAGTGACCCTGGATTTTAACTAATGAACTCCAGCTGTTCATATTTTGCCTCCCAGCCCTTCTCATTTAACCTCCTGTCTCCCTAGTCTCACATCCTTAAAGTTCTGAAAGGGGGGGGGGGAATGGGACAGTGCCAAAGTTTTCAAAGGAGGTCTCATATCTTCTCGAGGGGAGATGGCCCCCTCTACCAAGGGCTCTGAGCTTTTACACTGATGGAAAAAGAAACATTCGTTGTTGGAAATTGGACACCTAACCACCTCCAAATGTGTCAAAAATCCTTTTGTGGTTTTTAATATTATACAAGCAAAGCATTCAGTAAGGTAAGTCCATAAAACAAACCCAGAAAGTCCACAATTGAATACGATATGTAATTGCAAACACCTGTGATAGAACAGCACCTCCTCAGTAAATATGTAATAAAAGAAACATTTAGAAAACAGGCTGAACACAGGCAGAGCTTCTCCGACCATGCTGAGAACCATCTGCTAGCAAAGCCAGCTGAAGGTTTCAACTGCTCCTCAAAATGTCAACCTGAGAGAATCTGGCTGTGGGCAAAATCCGAGCAAAACAGAGCTGGAACAAGAGGCAGAGCCAACTACACAAAGAGGACCCCGTAAAGATGAGACGAACCTGTTCTAGAGACCCTCCCCTACGCTGGTGACGCAAGGGTTTCTATTATGTCCAGAAGTGCTCTTAAACCTCTCCACACATCACTTTGTAAATCTGATCATCCATTCATGGAGAACACTAATAAGCAATTTCATAATTGCAGCTTCCATTACACTAAACACTTAAAACCATGCTTTCCTCTAGAAAGCACCTGAGCCTCCCAGGATGACTCTTCAGCTAAACAGATAGCCATTTGGTCCCAGCACTTAAAACGTAAGAGCCTTATTTCCCAAGGGCTCTGGAAGTGACACCAAATTCAGTTAGAAACTCACTTTACACATGGCTTTCCATGCCTCTTAAGATTAGTCCAAAGCCTGTTTACTCCATTAGTCCGAGCAGAATCATTTCTTCTCTTCATAGTCTACAGTGAGGAGTTCTGGAGGTGCCGTCATCAGGGAGTTGCACTGCTAATCCAAAGGCAGCAACTCTCATCACTGGCAGTTCGAATCCACCAGCCCCTCTACGGGAGAAAGATGGACAATCTCCTTTGGCACAACTTAGAGCCCTTTGAGGACCCTGGACAGCCAACTATGAGTCAGTTCCAATGAGTTTGAGAATTGTTTGTTTCTGAGTTGACAATGTCTTTTCTACTTCTGTTTCTCACACTTCTTGTTGCCTGAAATGTCTATCCCATTAGACTGCAACAACATAGAGATCTGGGTCCATTCTACTCTGTGTCTTTCTTAACACCAGCAACTTGCTTTGCATCTAGTTTCCACTGTCACTGAGTTGATTCCTACTCATACAGAGTGGAACTGCCCATAGGGAACTGAATCTTTGTGGAAGCAGACGGCCATATCATTTTCCTGGTGAGAAGCTGATGGGTTCCACCCATTGAACTTTCTGTTAGCTGACTAGTGTTTAAACCTCTGAGCTACAAGGGTTCCTTTCTGTATATGTTGTTTGTTGTTGTTGTTGTTGTTAGGTGCTGTCATGTTGAAGACAATCCATAGCAACCCTATGAAGAAAAGATCTGAACCATGTTCTATCCTGCTCCATCCTCACCACTTCCTGACACATTAGAGCCCATTGCGGCAGTCACTGTGGCAATCCACCTGGTAGAGGGTCTTCCTCTCCTTCACCAACCCTCCACCTGTGCAAGCATCATGTCCCTCTCCATAGCCCCCCCCTAACAACAGGACTGAAGTACATGAGGTGAAGCCTCATCATCCTTGCCTCCAAAGAGCACTCTGGGATGCACCCTCTCTAAGACAGATCTGCTCTTTTGGCAGTCCATGGGATGTTCAGCGTTCTTCTCTAACACCACAGCTCAAAGGCATCGATTCTTCTTCTGTCATCCTTATTCATTGTCCAGCTCTCAGATGCACAGCAAGTGATTGGAAAGATCACGGTCTGAAACAGACTCATCTTATTCCTCAAACTGACATCATCACTCTTCAATAATTTGGAGAGATCCCTAACTGTAGATTTTCCCAGTGCAATAAATCTCCTGATTTCTTGATTGCTGATAATAAGGATGTTAAATGTGGATCCAAGTAAGAGGAAGTTGTTGACAACGTTTCTCCCTCTATTATGATCTTGCCCATCAGTCCAGTGGTAAAAATTTTATTTTCTTGATATTGAGATGCAATCCATACTGAAGGCTAGATTCTTTGATCTTATGCAATCAGAGCTTAACGTCTTCCCCACTATTGGCAAGCAAGGTTGTGCACCTGCCTGGATCTCATGAACAATATTATAAATAGAGCCTATAAAGTTTTTCAAGTGCTGTCTAAACAATGCCTTTTTTTCAAATGATCCACTGAGGATTTATGTGATTGTGTTATGTTCTTATATAGCTTTCTCTTCTGTATGCATTTTCTAGGGATATAGATTATACCCTTAGCTCTAGGCATGGAATCAATATATAGAAATATTTAGCAAAGCTCATTGAGTAAATATGGCATCAGGACTGGAAGAAGACTCATCAACAATCTGTGCAGATGACACAACCCTGCTTGCGGAAACTGAGCAGGAGCTGAATGCTTGCTGCAGAAGGTCAAGGACCACAGCCTTCAATATGGATTGAAGGTCAACCTCAAGAAAAAGAAGATTATCACCACTGGGCCAACTGGCAGCATTATGATAGATGATAAAGAGATTGAGATTGTTAACAGTGACAGTTTGCTTGGCTCCACAATCAACACTCTTGCTACCAGCAGCCAGGAAGTTAAAAAATTAATTACATTGTGAAAGTCTGCTGTCAGAGACCTCACCAAAGTACTGAAGAGTAATGATATCAGTCTGGAGACTAACGTGTGCCTGATCCAGGCCATGGTCTTCCCAATTACTTGCTATGCATCAGAAAGCTGGACAATGACTAGGATGATAGAAGGAGAATTGATGCCTTTGAGCTGGAGAAGAGTGTTGAATATACCGTGGACTGCTATGAGAACAGGTTCGTTCTAGAGAGGGTGAAACCAGGCTGCTCCTTGGAGGCAAGGATACTGAAGCTTCGTCTGACATACTTTGGACATGTTGCAAGGAAGGACCAGTCCTTGGAGAGGGATGTCATGCTTGGGATGATGGAAAGACAACGCAAGAGAGAAAGACCCTCGATAAGATGGATGGATTCAGTGACTGGGTAATGGGGTAAGTGTGTCAGAAACAATAAGATTAGCACAGGATAGAGCAGGGTATTGTACATAGGATTGCTATGAGTCACAGGTGACTCGACGGCACATAACAACAACATTGAGTTAATAGTTTTTGATGAAATAATATTGCAATTCTTAATCTTATTTGCCAAGTAAATTGAAACAAACAGTACAAATGTTGTCAGGTGTCATTGAGTCAATTCTGACTGATAGCGACCCTTTGTACACACAATGGAATGAAACACAACCCAATCTTGTATCATCCACACAACTGTGGCTGTGTTGGAACCCATGTATTAATAGCCATGTATAATCCATCTTGTTGAAGGTACAAATATTTTAATTACTATATTACTTCTGGAAAGGTTTTAAAACAAACAAACATATTAGGTGCTGAATATAGTCCCTGAAAGTTATAAACTGTTAACACATTCAGCTGATAAGTTAAAGAGTAGAGGTTTGAGTCCACCTAAAGGTACTTCAGAAAAAGACCTGATGATTTACTTCTCAAAAGCAACAAAAGTCAGTCCCTGGGGAGACTCTCACCATCAGCAAAGAAGGAACAGTGCACGCCTTTCAGGGCCAGAGCTTCTTGGACCCATTAGACCTATATATAGGAGAGCAGCAGCGGCCACCACAGAGGGGAAACCAGAGACCCAGGCGAGACAGAGCTGACCTGGGTCTGCTTCCCTGCAGAACCAGAAGCCTTTGTTCGACCTTGCTGGAGAGCTTAGAGCAAGAAGCCACAACTGGCAGGACAAAGAGAAGTTAGTAACGCTGTCCTAAGGAAGCTGTCCTGAATGAGTGAGTGTATCTTGCTGCAAACCTGAATGATAGCATTTTTATTTCCCTATAATTTTTTTATTTAATTAATTTTTATTTTCTTATAATTGGGGAGTGTGGGAGATTCAACCATTGGAAACCCTATGGGCACAGGTCTACTCTAACACCCAAGAGGTTACCATAAGTAGAGGTTGATGTTAGGGTTTTAGGTGCTACATGGATTATCTCAACATATTTTTTTTCTTTTCACTATTCTTAATAATATTTACCTCTCCTCCTTACAATTTTGTTATATAATAATAGTTTATAACTCAACATATTTTATACCCAAACAAGGACTCAGAACTGATCTCTTGAGTTCATTCTAATTGTTCTTACCTTCCCGGATAGCTGTGAATGGGACGCCTTCCTCTGCATTCATGCTGATGACTTTTAAAGCCACTAGCTGTCCATTTATCCTGGAACACAAGGGACAGGGAGAACATACACTAACGAGGTGGTTCACAGCAGCAATCTGTATTAATGATTGTTTAACAAAAACAAGCATCCTTCAAAACATATTCAAACACATGAATCTACAGTTATTTTTTTAAAAAAATCTATATTCCCCAACATGTTTGTTTACCAAAGTGCTATCTCTTACCAAAAAAAAAAAAATAAAATAAATTGACAAATATAGAAAAGTACAAAGAAATGCCACATAAATTTATCCATTTAATCCTTTGATCCCTTTTCTTCTGTCATTTCCCTTTGTGCACATATTTGAGCCATTACTCATTTTTTACTGTATTGTTGCAATGATCACTTAGTTGTGTCCTTAGCTGTACACTTATGCTCCTCTCTATACTCTCAGGCAAGTATCAGGGACATCGTTTTACAATGAAAGTAAACCTTTTCTATACAAAGTCCATTACTATCCCCATCACACAAAGAATAAAAGCCACGTTACAATGACTCCCTAGGTGTTAATAGATCTTCCCAGACCCCATCACCATCTCTCCTCATAGCCATCTAGCTAGTTTGCAGTCAAATCTGCTCAGAATCATGGCACCTCAATGTTTTTAATGGCTAATTTTTCAGAAGTAGAGCTCCAGGCTTTACCTCTGAGGTGCCTCTAGGGAGATTTGAACTTCCACCTTGTAGGTTAACCACTTGCTCCACCCTAAGATTCCCTACCTCCTCTCAAAAAAAGCCCCTCAAACTCTTTGCTCTCAGGTCAGCACCGACTCATAGCTGACAACCATCTAGGAAGAGATTGTTCTTCTTTCTCCCACTAAGTAACTGGTAGACTAGAACCAACAGCCTTTGTGTTGGCCACACAATTCTCTAATCACTAAGCCACAAGAGCTCCATCTACCTCCTCTTGTTTTTGTTGTTGTTGTGTGCCATCAAATCAGAATTGACTCACAGTTGAGCCTCCAGTTGACACTCCAGGTGGTTTTCAGAGGCAATCAGTCACACAAGAGGAGACTGTCCATCTCCCATGGAGCAGCTGGTGGATTCGAGCTGTATGTCTTTGAGATTGCAGAAGAACTTCTTAACCGTAGGCCACTCAAGCTCCCCTCTATCTCCTCTGCTCTCCATTAATTATTGTTTATTTGTTTGGTCTTTTTTTTTCCTTAGAGCTTTTAGGGGGGCTTGAAAAAGTTAAATTTTTAGAACATAGACAATTTTAACACATGAATAAAAAGATTGTCTTTAATATACTATCTCCCCATTTCATTCTATTTCATAGCAATTTTACCCGGCAAATTTAGTAATTTCTGTCTCAGGGTGATAAACTTATGGACAGCTGCTACTTGCCCTTCAGACAGTTTTGACAAGGCCAACTAAGAAGAAACAGAGGTAGATTTAAAGTCTTATAATTTGGCAAACTTAGCATAGTTCCCAGAACAGAAAAAATAATAGGTTTAAACCCTGGGAAAGAAGACCTAATGAGCCCTTTCAGGAGCCTGATTAAGGAGATTGGATTATTGGTGGACAAATAAGAGAACAGTATACAGTTAAAGCAGTGCATTGGCTTATTTGGACTGGGCTCAAAATTTGAACGCAAGAGATTTTGTACTAAGCAATGTATGGGCTGCCCTTTTCCTCAAAGACTGAGATTAAATTTCTAGAAAGACTTCAGTCTCACCATTTTGCTTAATCCATCTATTTTCCTGTTCACCATAATCTTGAAAATGTGTCTTCCTCAATCATGACTGAACCGAATTGAAGTCCTGAAAACCGCGTAAAGATCCACATTTAGGAATGAGTCTTGTTTAGAAGAGGGAACTGCCTGAAATGCCTTTATTGCCTGTCTCACTACCATTAGAATGTATGCTTCATAAAAGCAGGGATCCTCCTCTAACATATCCTTCCTAACTCAAACATGACTCATCCGAAAGCCTGCCACTCACTGTCTTTGAGTTGATTCTGACTCATAATAAATCTACACGACAGGATAAAATTGCCCTACTGGGTTTCCTACGTTATAAATCTTTATGGAGCAGACTGTTTCACCTTTCTCCCATGGAGCTGCTGCTTGATTTGAACTGCCAACCCTTTAGGTTAGCAACCCAGTATGTAACTCATCAGCTCCAGGGTTCCTTATTAAAGATGTCTATCCCATAGTAAATCTTCATATGTTGGTGGTGGTGTGTGCTATCGAGTCAGAACTGATCCATAGCTGACCCTCCAGTGGATTTTCAGAGGCGGTTAATCTCCCAGGGGGAGAATGCCCATCATTCTCTTGTGAAGCAGCTGGTGGATTAGAATTGTGTGTCTTTGGGATTACAGAGAATTTTCATATAAATAAGCCCATTCTTTAATGCTAATAATTTTTGTGAACATAATTTTCCCCAATTATATACCATTTTCAAAACAGTATTGATAATACAGAAGATCTTTTTGTACAAGCATGCTTGGGTTTGTAATTGATCACCTTTTTGTTCTCATACTACTTTAAATAGTTTCTTGTTTTTCTAAATAAATTTTTACTTGATATTAGTTTGCTTACCAAGTTTGTATACTTTGTTTTTCACACCAGATCTTTCCCATTTCCTTTACCCACCCATCCTTCTACCCTTCATGTTGTGTAGCCCTATGATTACCTCCCTACCCATCCTCACCCCTTTGCTCCTACCGACCCCTCCTCAGAGCCTCATACCCGGTTTACTAATTGTCTTTCTATTTCTACAATAATGGTCTTGTACAGTGTTTGTCCTTACGGCACCGAGTTAGTTCACTTAGCATAATACACTCCAGTCCCTCTCAAGTTATGTAGTGATTTTCAAAATCATTGTTCCTGCATGCTGCATTAGCATTCCATTCTGTGAATGTACCACAACTTCTCAGTCCATTCATTTTTGGATGGACATTTGTCTGTTTCCATGTTCTTGTGAAGGTAAATGGCACTTCTACAAACATTGGTGTACAAATTTCTGTTTGTGACTCATTTCTCATTTTTTCAGGGTATATTCCAAGCAGTGAAATAGCCGGGTCATATGTAATTTCTGGATTTCAGTGCAGCTTCTTGCCAGGGTCGTATGTAATTTCTATGTTCAGCTTTTTCAGGAAACTCTAAACTGCCTTCCAGAGTGGTTTTACCTTTAAATAGCTTCTTAAATGATGCATTTAGATTTTTTTGTAAGTATTTCTTTCATTTGCAAAAATTACACTTTTTCTTTTCACATGGCTTGAATTTTTATTATAATTTTGAACAGTAATGGACAATAGTGGATATTTTTGCCATATTACTAATAATCTTTTGTCTATTTTTCCAATACTTTTCTATATGTACATAAACTTATATACATATTATACTTCTAAGTAACTTTTTCTAAATTGGATTGTACGGTGCTGATTGTCCTATAACTTGCTTTTTTCCACTTCAAATACTGAGCATCTTTTAATATTAGCTTATCCAGCTCATATTTTAGACATATACTATCTCATTGCATAGTGATTATTTAGCCAGTCCACCACAAATATTTATAATCAGGCTTTTATTTTTCTGATTATAACCAGCTTTAGTTTACTTGGCTCCACAATCAACACTCTTAGCACCAGCAGCCAGGAAATTAAAAGATGTATGGCATTGGGAAAGTCTGCTGTCAGAGACCTCAGCGGAGTACTGAAGAACAATGATGTCAGTCTGGAGACGAAGGTGTGCCTGATACAGGTCATAGTCTTTGCAATCACTTGTTATGCATCAGAAAGCTGGACAATGACTAGGGAGGATAGAAGGAGAATTGATGTCTTTGAGCTTTGGTCTTGGAGAAGAGTATTGAATATACCATGGACTGCTACAAGAAAGAATAGGATCAGCCTGGAGAGGGTGAAACCAGGCTGCTCCTTGGAGGCAAGGATTCTGAAGCTTCATCTGATATACTTTGGACATATTGCAAGGACCAGTCCTTGAGAGGGACATCATGCTTGGGAAGGTGGAGGGACAGCACAAGAGAGGAAGGTCCTTGATGAGATGGATTGATTCAGTGACTGTGGTAATGGGAATAGGTATGTCAGAGACAATAAGATTGGCACAAGATAGAACAGAGTTTATGACCGTTGTACATAGGGTCGCTAAGAGTCGCAGATGACTCGACAGCACATAACAACAACAACATTGTAAATCTTGCTTCAATGAGCATAGTATTATCTAACCTCTGTGTGTGTGGACAAGGATTTCTAATGTACTTCTCATTCTATTGAGAGGCTAACTTTCTTGAGGGAAATTTCAACTATAAAGCCTTAGTTGCTAGGACAGTTTGCTAAATTGGATTAAATCTATCTCTACACAATATATCGAAATTTCTATTTCTCCTCAAATCCTGTTTAACAACTTTAAAACAACTAAACAGCACAATTACTAAGATAAGATCTGCAACACAATAGTTACCCTTAGACTATTTATTTTAAATATATTAAATTAACTTTCACCAACATAGAACCTGTATGTTTTCCATTTGAGTAACTTGTAAAAGGAAGAATTTGACCATCTGACCTTCCTCATCTTAATTAAAAGGTGGTAAAGTCAAGAAGCTGTGCTGCAATTCCGAAGGCACACAGTTTGACTCCACCAGATGCTCTCCTGGAGAAGGTGGGGCAATCTCCTCTTGTGCCAGTCAGAGCTGACTCAATGGTACACAAGGGGGGAAAAGGTAGTAAAGCTCATGAATCTTTCATGTGTTTGTTGCCCATCAAGATGGATCATTTTCTTCTTGGTATGCAGTTTCTTATTCTGTAGCCAGTTTGTACATTTTACAAGCCCAAAATTTGTCACTTTTTTATACGATTGTATGTTACAAAAGGAGCCCTGGTTAGTAAGAGACTGCTAATCAAAAAGCATTTAAAGCCCATCTGTTGTCTCTGGGAGAAAGATAGGGTCATTGCTTCTGTGAAGGTTTAGAACCTTGGAAACTCTGTGGGTAGTTCTACTTGGACCCAGTCTGGTGGCCTAACAGTAATGAGTTTGGTGGTTTGGATCCACCAGCTGCCCCGTGGGGAAAAAAGATGGGCAACCTTTTCCTGTGCAATTTGTTGTTGTTATTTGTTGTTGAGTCGACTACAGTTCATAGAAACTCTATGAACAATAGCTCTAACCCTACCACATCCTGAGCCAATCTCACTGTCTCTGACACACCTACCCCCATCACCACAGTCACTGTGTCAATCCATCTCATCCAGGGTTTTCCTCTCCTGTGCTTACTAAGCTTGATGTCCCTCTCCAAGAACTGGTTCCTCTGGGCAACATGCCCAAAGTATGTCAGACACAGCTTCACAAGCCTTGTCTCCAAGGAACAACCTGGTTTCACCATCTCCAGGATAGACCTGTTTGTTTTCTTGGCAGTCCATGGCATGTTCAATACTCTTCTCTAGCACCAGAACACAAAGGTGTCAATTCTTCTTCTGTCATCTTTAGTCACTGCCTGGCTCTCAGGTGCATAGTAAGTAATTGAGAAGACCTTGTTGGGATCAGGTGCACCTTAGCCTCTAGACTGACATCGTTGCTCCTCAGCACGCTGGAGAGGACCCTGACAGCGGATTTTCCTCAAAGCGAATTTTCTTTTGATTTACTGCCTACTGGTGCCAAGAGTGTTGATTGTGGACCCGAGCAAAATAAAACACAGTTTACAGCCTCTGAAAACATACTAGCAGGTCAACTGTGAGTCAGTTTCAACTCAATGAGATTTCTATAGTTTATGAGTAAAAATTGATTCCGTGAAAACAGATTTGATCCTGTTTTATGCTTTACTGAAACCAAAATCAATGTCTTCTATGATGGCAAAGTGAAAAAAAAGATAAAACTGCAAACTCGAATTTGTTATTGTGATTTAAGCAGAGACATGGAAAAGAGGCAGCAATACCTTAAAAACCACACTTAGCACCAGGTGTAAGAGTTGTGTTTGTTTTTTGAATCTGTGCTTGCTGAGGTTAGCTGCTGTCAATGTGGCCCCAAATTCATGAAGGTCCCCAAGCAAAGTGGTGCTCAAGTCTTCACTGTTCCCATGGTTGGTTTTACATCACAGCTTTGTGAGCTATAGGATTTTCACTGGCTGATTTTTGGAAAGAAATCACTAGGCCTCAGGGGGTTCTGGTGACAGTCTATGGAGAATTACTCTGCTAAGCCAAACGTAGAGCCTCTGACAGTTTAGATTCATCAGCAGCTCAGGGGAAGAAAGATAAGAAATTTCCTGGCATGTGATAGATAGCCTCTGAAAACTCACTGGACGGTCAGCTATGAGTTGATTACAACTCAATGACAGTGAATTCTTCCTATACCGTTTTAGACTGGAGGCTGCACTGTTATTAAGATAACACACAAGCTTCCACTGACATATCATGGCAGCATGCAAGATGTATTGGCTGCAAATGGAACTCGGAAACCCCACAAGGAAGAGAAGAGTTCTAGCACTGAACCATCACTGTCCCCAGGCCAGTGGTGGTTTTTGTTAGGTGCCATCGAGTGGAGTACAATTCATAGCAATCCCATGAACAAAAGATCTGAACCCTGTTCTATTCTGTGCCATCCTCAGGCTTAGTGACACATTAGAGCTCATTGCAACAGTCACTGTGTCAATCCATCTGGTTGAGGGTCTTCCTCTCCTTCACCGACCCTCTACCCATCCCATCATCCTGTCCTTCTCCAAGGAATAGCACCTCCTAGAAACTTGCCCAAAGTATGTATGGCAAAGCCTCATCATTCTTGCCTCCAAAGAGCACTCTGGCTGCACCCTCTCCAAGACACATCTATTCATTCATTTGGTCATCCATGGGATATTCAGTCCTCTTCTCCAACACCACAGCTGACCACATCTTCTTGTTGTTGCTATTGTGTGCCTCGAGTGGGAACCAAACAATAGCTGGCCCCTCATCAGTTTTCAGAGGGCGTAAATTGCACAAGAGGAGATAGCTCTTCCTCCTCCTGCAGAGCAGCTGGTGGATTCAAACCACATGCCTTTGGGCTTGCAGCACAACTTCTTGCTGTCAGGCCACCAGAGCTCCCCTGACCACATCTTAGTGAGCTGATTTATCTGGGGCAAGGAAGGTCTCCTTTTCTTTCAAGGCTGTACGAATCCTCATCTTCCTCTCCCTGTTGTCCCTCTCATGTTGCAGCAGTCCTGATGTCTTATCGACCTTTGTAACATAAAATCAGGGGGACAGGGCACTTATCTCCCAGACCTCAGTCACTCACCTGCTAATCCCCTTGTAAACTGTAGCATAAGAACCTTCACCCAGCTTCTCCAAATTCAGGTAAGACGAGGCTGCTCCAAAAGGGAAACTCTTCCTCTGCTCAAGGGTAATGGGTGAGATGAGAGAAAAAACAGAAAGGGGATGTTTTCATTGTCGATATTTTTTTCCCCAGGGAAAGCAGACAGTGTTGCATGAGTGCACTTGGGAAGGAGGGACAGTAATTGCCAGCGAAGGAAGAGCCAGCCTCCCTAGGCAAGTACACATTAAGTTCTTCAGGATCAGCATCAGCTGCTCACTCACCCACTGAAAACTCTGCTTCAGATCCTCTTCCTGAAAAGAATCACTGTTACTCCGTGGCCTTTTACTCTTAACCTTCCGGACACGGACTGTCTGATGTCCCCTGGGGTGAAATGAAGTCACGGAACATGATGCTTCTTTTAGGTCTGTTAGCTACAGAAAAACAACCGAGAAAAAAAAAAAAAGAAAAATGTAGGAATAAAATTAATGCAAAATCAAGACTTGGTGGCTGACATCCCTCTTTCTTTCGTCACCTGATTTTTATTCTTCGTATGTTTTCTAAGCTTTCTACCTCCCCATCAGGCACTTTCCCTGAAATCTATTCTTTTTTTAATAAGACCAAAATGATAACAACTGTTAAGCCACTCCATCCTTTCTTCACATAAAAATATGGGTTTGACACTTAGATTAACCTTAATCTCTTTGATGGATGTTTTCCAGTTTTCCCTCTTTCTAATTCAGGCTCTCTCTTTTTTTTAAGTGTCCACTTAATTTATCTCCTTAGGGGAATAATCTTCTAGACGGAATTGCTCAGGATGCTGAGCTAATTAAGAACATTTTGAACCTCCAGCATACTAATACTGCTGCTTGCTTTTTAAGATTCAGTTCTGTAATTGAGTATCTCACCAATTTTGAGAGAATCATGCCTTTCTGCAAGTGAGTTTCTTGCAGCCCAAAGCCTACTATTATTTTTCCCTCTTGATTTACAAGACCATCTCCCAATCTGATAATAGCAGCCATAAATTCTTGGTGACTTTAATAGAATTTTTCTTTTTATTGGTTAGATCTGCTGCAGAGAAATCAGACCCTACTGTAGAAAGGGAGTCTCTGAACTCCTTGGTTTAGCAATAGAGAAAGATGCTCCTCCCCAGGATACAAATACCTCAACCGCAGCCTCCATCGTCACCGGCTGAGTCCTTTGACAGCTGTGAGCCTCGCCTCCCTCCGAACGACGATAGCAGCTGCATCCAGGCTGTCGCGTCTTTGCACATAGCTCCTGACCCATAATCTTCTAGGCTCAAGGAGAAAACCCACACTTGAACTTCTCCCCCTCTGCCTCTCCCGTCCTTCTTCACTCGCTTTTAGCCAGAGGTCAGCAGTGCTGGAGCTT
Source organism: Elephantulus edwardii (assembly GCF_000299155.1). Taxonomy (NCBI): domain Eukaryota; kingdom Metazoa; phylum Chordata; class Mammalia; order Macroscelidea; family Macroscelididae; genus Elephantulus; species Elephantulus edwardii. The sequence continues at coordinate 7,253,223 of NW_006399825.1, read as the reverse complement.
TCATATGACTCACATGAGGGCTCTGCCTGGAGCAGCCTCATGACTTCAGCAGTTTTCCCGTATCAGTGCAAGAGATGGTATACATCCGAAAGGCAGCCGTCTGCATTCATAGGTGCACCACTGCAGACAGGGTGGTGAACGTGGCAGAGCGTGGAGCCGGGCATAGCTGACTGAGGTTCTCTTTTCACGCTGCAGCCACAAGTTAGGGGTGTTGGTATACATCATTTATCATAGGAGTTTCTTTTGCTTAACCATATAAATGGCAAAGGCATTTATAAGGCGGCAGGTGGACACTTAGAGGATTATTTCCTGCCTGTTTTTAATCCAAAAGTATTTTCCTTTTCAGCTTTAAAATAATTTGCAACCTTGCCAACTTTATAGTCGTTAAACTTTAGTAGTCAAAAGAGTCACAGAATCATACATAAGGAAGAAAGATGAAGATAGTAACCCACCTCTTCGCTTCAAAGCGATAGTCCCAGAGGGGTAGTCATCCAAGTTTTAATGTATTAAAAAATTATGTAGTGAAAACTTACTGAAGACAAAAATGTTCTTACTGTACAGATAGTAAGATTAGCCAATGATGGAGAGAGAGAAGTTGTGAATCATCTCCATCTCCTCCTCCTTCCCTCTTTACTCACTCTTGCATACATGTGTTTGATGGTAGCTTAATGGTAAGAAATTGTTCTCCCAACACAAAGGTACACAGTTTGAATCCATGAGTTGCTCTGGAGGAGAAAGATGGGCAATCTCCTCTTGTGACTTACTGCCTCGGAAAACTCGCTGCCTTCAGTTATAGGTAGTTCCAACTCAACAGTACAACACCACCACCACCACAACATGTGTAAGTTACTACAGTAACAATATGCTGTGTCAAGATAAAGGATCGCTGATGGAGAAAAGGCTAAGAGTTCAGCAGCTAACTAAATAGTTGGCAGCTTGAACCCACCTAGTGGCTTAATGTTAGAACAATCCAATGACGTCTTACAAAGGTTGTGGTCTAAGAAATCCTATGGGATAGTTCTCCTCTGTCATACAGGGTCACTATGAGCACGCTCTGTATGCTGATCAAATACTCTGAGAAGATGGATTATATGGAGAAGAATGTGACTTTAGGAGTTGGAATACGACTTATTAACAACCTGTCTGCAGGGTGTGGCGCTGTTGATGCAAAAGTGACGCTTCTCTCATGGTTTTAATTCACCAATGGTTCTTCAGAATAAAATGGGCTATCTCTTCTGATGGGATCTACAGTCTCAGAAACCTGATCGACTGTCACCTGTGAGTTGGTTCTGACTGGTCAACAATGAGAGAGAGAGATGCAGCTGAAAGAAACTTGTTTGCTGAATAGGACTCAAAGCACTTACAAATGAAGCACTAATACTACAGTCTTCAGCATGAAGTATTTATATTTCAACTGAAAGGCCATAAAATCCCCACTCCTGGACAAATAGACTTCATCATGATAAACATAAAAAAAAATTGCACAAGGACTTAATTTTTTTTTTTTTTTTACATCTACAATCAGCTCCCAATGGAAGCAGCAGTCAAGAGATTAAATAACATACAGCATCTGGGCAAATATGTTGCAAAATTCTTTATACCTAGACCAGGAAACTGTTGTCTGAACAGAGCAAAGGAATATTGAGTGGTTCAAAATCAAGACAGAATATACCAGAGATATATACTTTCTCCATAGTTTTTCAATCAATATATTGAATAGTTCATTTGAGAGGCTCAACTTTATAAGGACTAGAGGAAGACTCGACAACCTGCATTATACCGATGACATAACTATGCTTGACAAAATTAAAGACTGGAAGTGTTAGCTGCAGAAAGTCAAAGACTGCAGTCTTCACTGTGGATTGCATCACAACATCAAGAAAATAAAGACCCTTACCACCAGGCCAATAGGCAGTGTCATAATAGACAGAGAAAAGATTGAGGTTGTTAATGATTTCATATTTCTCAGATCCACCATCAACACCCTTGCTACCAGCAGTCAGAAAACCAAAAGACAAGTTGCATTGAGGAAATATGCTGCCAAGGACATCTCCAGAGCTATAAAGAGCAATAATATCCATCTAGAGATTAAGGTGGCCTGATCTATGCCACAGTCTTCTCAATTGCTTGATATGTACCTGAAAGCTGGACAATGAGTAAGGATGATAAAAGAAGAAGCAATGCCTTAAGATGTGGTGCTGGAGAAGAGTATTGAATGCACCATGGACTTCCAAGAGAACAAACAGATCTGTCCTAGACAGGGTGAAACCAAGATCCTCTTTGGAGGTAAGTATTGTGAAGCTCTGTCTCTCTTTGGGCATGTTGCCAGGAGGAAACAGTCCTTGGAGAAAGACATCATGCTTTGAAGGATGTTGTTATTGTTATGTGCC
>NW_006399825.1:7248381-7250078 GCF_000299155.1 Elephantulus edwardii | reverse complement strand
GAAGTATTGATGCAATTGAAATATAAAGTTGGCCAAGAACAATAAATATAGACTGCCAAAAAGAACAAACAAATCTTTCTTGAAAGATGTATAGCCAGAATGCTCCTTAGAAATAATGGTGGGAAAACTTTGTCCCACATACTCTGGACATGTTATTATGAGGGACCAGTCCCTGCAAAATTTGAACATTGTGCTTTTTAATGTTGAGGGGTCAGCATGAAAGAAGAAGACCCTTCTTTACCAAGATGAATTGACATAATAGTTCCAACAATGGCCTGAAACATCACAAAAATTATAAAAATGGTACAGGACAGACAGGGTTTTGGCCATTGCACATTGGAACACTTTCAGTCAGAATCTATTTGACAGTTCCTAGTGGTAAGAAGTTGCCCTGTAATCCCAAAGGCACACAGTTTGAATCTACCAGATGCTTTGCAAGAGAAGGATGGGAAATCTCCTGTGTGATTTACTGCCTCTGAAAAACCACTGGAGGATTAGTTATAGGTTGGGTCCAACTCTACGGCAAATGACAATGAGAAGAAAATTACTCGATAGCATGCTAAAATAATAACACGTGTTAAAGGTCTGTGCTTTGAGCCAGATTTGTGATGCAACAGGAAGTACACAGCACCACGTATAATTCAGTTTTAAAATGTTATTATGGTAAAAGATACTTAATGTAAAACTTTTCATTTGAATCATTTCTAAGCGTATAATTCAGTGGTGCAGTTACACTCATGATGTTATGTATGGTCTATAAGCATTGTATAGTTCCCAAACTTTTTCATCACCCCATAAAAGCTCTGGACTTCTTCAATAATAACTCCCTATTTTGTTCTCTTCTCAGTACCTGGTAAACTAGAATCTATTTTCCAGTTGTGTATTTTCTTATTATGGATATTTCATATAAAGAAACAATGATTATTTGTGCTTTAGGTTTTACTTATTTACATAATAATGTGGCTACATGGATCAGAACTTGATTTGTGTTTTTACCTGAATAATAGTCCATTGTCTGGACACATGTACAATTTGTTTATTCATTAACATTAATTTACAAGTTATCTTTTTTAATACCTGCTTTCAGGTTGTTGGGATATACACCTAGGAGTAGAATCGCTGAGTCATATGGAAATTCTGTTTAACATTTTTAGGAACTGCCAGAGTGTTTTCTACAATGGCTGTCTCATTTTATATTTGCAGCAGCAATGGGTCAGAGTTCCATTTACTTCATATCCTCATCAGCATTTGTTATTTTCAGGTTTTCAATAACAGCTATCAAACAGGCATGTTCAAATTTTACCACTACCCCCACCCAGGACCTGTGAATGCATACTTGTTTAGAAATATTTTCTGAAGATGTTACTAATTAAGTTGAGCTGAGGTCATACAAGGAGGAGGAGAGATGGCCATGTAAAGTATATCAACAAGCCAAGGAATACTGAGCAACGTCTGAGGTCACCAGAAGCTGAGAGAGACAGCGAGAGGAAATGGTCCACCAATGCCGCGAATTTAGAATATTCACCTCTAGAACTGTGAGAAAATACATTTCTGTTCTTCTTGTTGTTGTTATGTGCCGTCAAGTTGCTTGCGACTCATAGCGACCCAGTGTACAACAGCTCTAAACTCTGCTCTGTCCTGTGCCAATCTCACTGTCTCCAACACACTCATCCCAATTGCCCCAGTCACCGAATCAA
>NW_006399825.1:7226235-7247250 GCF_000299155.1 Elephantulus edwardii | reverse complement strand
ATATATGCACCAACAACCAGAGCCAAAGAAGAGGAAATAGAAGATTTCTACCAACTTTTACAGTCGGAGATCAATCTAACATGCAATCAAGATTTCTGTTCTTATAAGCTAGTTAATTTTTTTTTATATAATTTGCTACTTCTGTCCAGAAAAAGAAAATACCATCTATGATAGGTTTCTGAATGGTAGTGGGGAGCACTGGGGAAGAAGAACCTGTATATAATCAAGTTTCTAGATCAAAAACTAAAATACAAGAAATACTAAGAGCGTAGAAGTTATCACTACAAAAAGAAAACAGCCAAATTAAAGAAAAATTACTTGATTTCTCTAACAAATAAGTAGCACTTTTAAATAAAGGTTGTGTTTTTAAAACATGAGACACACAAACAAATGAAATATGTAGATCTTGTTTCTATACCAATTTAAGCAAATCAATTTGAAAAGACATGACCTTATTTATGAAAGAAGTATTTGAAGACTTTAGAGATATCTGTCCATTTTGCCTGGTGTTGGTAGCATCAACTATGGTTCCCAGTGATGGACAACAGATCTGAAGCTGCCCTACCCTGTGCCATCCTCATTGTCCTTGATAGATCCAAGCCCATTGCTATAATCCTTGTGTTGATCCATCTCTCTTTTCCTGACCCTCAACCTTTCCAAGCATGGTATCCCTTTCTAAGGACTGACATCTCCTAACAACATTCCCAAAGTGTGTAAGATGAAGCTTCACAATGAAGCTTCACCTTCATGGAGCACCCTGGTTGCACTTTGTCCAAGACATATTTGTTCTCTTGGTAGGCCATGGGATTTTCAGTACTTTTCTCAATTCAGTGCTCATCATAATTCAAAGACATTTATTCTTCTTCCATCACCCTTAGTCATTATTCAAGTTTCAGATGCAAAGGCCATTGTTGCTCCTAAGGACTCTGGAGCGGTCTTTGGACAGTAGATTGCCCCAGAACAACAAGACTTTGTATTTCTTTATAGCCAGTACCACATTGAATGTGGATCTAAATAAAATGAAATCGTTGTCAATATCAAACTTTTCTCCATTTATCATGATGTTGTCTATTGGCTCTGTGGTGAGAATTTTGGATTACATCTCAACAATAAGAAAACAAAAATTTTGAAAAATTCTTTGGTCTTCTTCAGCAAGTGTTTCAAGTCTTCCTTGTTTTCAGCAAGCAAGGATGTGTCATCTGCATAATGTAGACTGTTGATAAATCTCCCCCCAATCCTGATTACACATTCTTCTTCAGATTGTCCAGCTTCTTAAATTATTTTCTCAGCATACAGTTGAATAGGCGTGGAGAAAGACTACAGCCTTGATGCACATGCTTCTTGATTTTAGCCTTGATCTAGGTATAGATTTCACATGAACACAAGAATTCTGGACCTTCCATGCTTCTCAATGAATGATTCAGGGAGGATAAAAAGAATACACAAAGTCACTTACAATAAAGAATTAGTTGACATTGAGCCAGTTCAGGAAATAGAGTAGAATCAAGAACAAGTAGTACTGAAGAATGAAGTCGGGCTTTGCTGAAGATATTGACCAAAAAACTCAACAAACAAACCCAAAAACACCTCCAGAAATTGACAGGATGTCAGTTTATCAGTTGAAGTGTTCCAGCAAATGAACTGGAAGAGATCATATTTGTGGTTATTCTTTTTAAAAAATATAGGAAGATCCAGCAGAATGTAGCAATAATTATGGAATAATATCATTAATATCACACACAAGTAAAATCTTGCTGAATATTGCTTGAAAATGGCTAAGACAGTACACCAACAAGGAACTGCCAAGAATTCAAGCTGAATTCAAAAAGAGTTGTAGAATGAGGGATATCATTGCTGATGTCAAATGGATCTTGGCTGAAAACAAAGAGTGGGAATTCTAGAACCCTCATTTGTGCTTAAGTGAAATTTGTGCATAAATCAAGAAGTCATACACACAGTAAAAGGGGACAATGCTTAAAACCAGAAAAAGTGTGTCATAATTGTTTCCTTTCGCCGAACCTATTCAATCTGTATGCTAACCAAATAATTCAAGAAGCTAGACTATATGAAGAAGTATGTGGCATCAGGATCAGAGGTAGATTTATCAACAACCTGCAAATTGTACATTTTTGCTTCTTAAAAATGAAGAACTCTCAAAAGACTTACTGAAAAAAAATAAAATACTACAACCTTAGACCTGAATCACATCTCAACATCAAGAAAACAAAAGACCTCACCACTGGACCAATTAGCAACAATTTTGATAGAGAATAGATTAAAGTTGCAAGGATTTCAATTTACTTGTGTCCACATTCAACTTGTGTCCACAAGGTAGTAGCAGTCAAGAAATTGAATGTATTGCATTGGGCAAATGTGCTAACATGAACCTCTTTAAAATGCTGAAGAGGAAGGATGTCAGTTTGAAGACCAAGGTGTGCCTGACCCGAACCATGGCATTTTCACTTCCTTAATATGAATGTGAAGGTTGGATAATGAATAAAGAAGACTGAAAAAGAATCCATGTCTCTGAGATGTGATTTTGTGGATGATTTTTTAATATTCCATAGACTGCTAGCACCTCACAATAACAACATATACTCCCAAAAGAACAAACAAATCTGTCTTAGAAGAAGTGTAGGGTACAGTTTAGAGGCAAGAAAGGTTAGAGTATATCTCATATACCTTAGAAATGTTATGAGAGATTATCAGTCCTTGGCAAGGATGTTGTTGTTATTTATTGTTGTTGTTGTTGTGTGTCCTTGAGTCACCTGTACAACAGCCCTAAACCCTGCTCTATCCTGTGCCAGCCTTATTGTCTCTGACACACCTTCCGTCATTACTCCAATCACTGCATCAACCCATCTCATTAAGAGTCTTCCTCTCTTACACTGTCCTTTCACCATTCCAAGCATGATGCCCCTCTCCAAGGACTGGTCCCTCCTTGCAACATGTCCAAAGTATGTCAGATGAAGCCTCAGAATCCTTGCCTCTAAAGAGCAGCCTGGTCTCACCCTCCCTAGGATGAACCTGTTTGTTCTCCTAGCAGGCCACAGTATATTCAGTACTCTTCTAGAGCACCACAGCTCAAAGGCATCAATTCTCCTATCATCCCTAGTCATTGTCTAAGCTTTCTAATGCATAGCAAGTAATTGCAAAGATTATGGCACAGGATATAATGCATAATAAAATAGAAATTCAGCAAAAGAGAAGCATATCAAGCAGATGGATCGACTCAGTTACTGAAAAACAGGCTTATTAAGTATAGTGGAGTTTGTTAGGATAGTACAGAATTGAGCACGTTTTCTCTGTTACACATGAGATTGCTATTAGTAAGAGTCAACTTGATTGAATCTAACAACAACATGATTTTTCTAAATAAAAGTAAAAAATAACAATCCTTAGTAATATTTTATTATTCATTTACTTACTATCTTATGTTGTTAGTCAAGTAGACTATGACCCATAGGAATAACAGATCTGAAACCTGTCCTATCTTATGCCATCTTCACACTTCCTGACTCACTAGAGCTCATTGGGGCAGTCACCATGTCAATCCACCTGTTGGGGGTCTTCCTCTCCTTTGCCGACCCTCCACCTTTCTGAGCATCATGACCCTTTCCAAGGAATAGTCCCTCCTAGCAGTATGTCCTAAGTATTTGTCATCTTTGCCTCCAATCTGCATCCTCTCCAATACATACTTATTTTTCCCTTTAGCAGTTCATGGGATGTTCAGTATTCTTCTCCAATACCACAGAGCTTCCAGATTAAGACAGACTAGGAAACAGGATTTGCTACCTACTTCTTAAGTAAGGGGCCTCCGAGAAACCTATGAACAATAGAGGAACTCAGGTAGTTATAGTAGTAGTAATAGAGCACAGATTAAAAATTAGACAAAATGAGGAGATACTCTCCTATATTCCTGTCTATTCCAATTGTTGTTGTCAGGTGCCATCAAGTTGAGTGTGACTCACAGGAACCCTGTGAACAACAGATCTGAATCCTGCCCTATCCTATGCCATCTTCATCATCTCTGATGTACTTGAGTCCGTTGCTGCAGTTACTATGTCAATTATCTCATTAAAGGGGTTCTTTATTTTGCTGACCCTCCCTCCACTTTCTAAGCATAATGTCCCTCTTCACAGAAAAACTTCTGGCAACATGCCCAAAGTATGTAAAATAAAGCACTGTCATCCTTGCTTCCAAGAAGAATTCTGACTTCACTTTCTTCAAGATATGTCTGTGGTGTCTTTTTTTTCTTTTCTTTTGGCAGTCCTTGGGATATTCACTACTCTTCTCCAACACCACAGCTCAAAGACATCAATTCTGCTTCTGTCATCCATATTCATTTTCCAGCTTTCAGCTATATAGCAAGTGACTGAAAAGACCATGGCACGAATAAGGAGCACCTTAATGTTCAAATTGACATCATTGTTCTTTTAGTAATTTGGAGAGGTCTCCAATTGCAGACTTTTCCAGTGCAATACATTACATGATTTTCATACTGCTTGTACCAAGGATGTTGATGGTGGATCCAAGTGGGAGGAAATTGTTGGCAATTTCAATCTTTTCTACACCACCATAAGACATCATAATGTTCTAATGAGGATTTACATCTTCTTGATATTGTGATGAATTCCATATTGAAGGCTGTATTCTTAGATTTCTGCAGCAAGCTTTTCAAGTCCTCCTCATTTCAGCAAGCAAGGCTATGTCATCTGCACAATACATAATGTTGATGAGTCTTCCTCTGATCCTGATCCCACACTTCTTCATAAAATGCAGCTTCTCAAGTATTTTCTCAGCATACAGACTGAATGTTGTTGTTGTTGTTGTTGTCATTATTGTTGTTGTTGTTGTTGTTGTTGTGTGCTATCAAGTCGAAACCAACTCATAGCTGACCTTCAAGCATATTCCAGAGGCAGTTAATCTCACAGGAGGAGAATACCTAGACTTATTCTGTGGAGCAACTGGTAGATTAAAAAATGCCTTTGAGATTTCAGTGCAGCTTCTTACTGCTAGGCCAAAGGATAAAACCCTGACTCACAGCATTCAAGCTCTGCAGTGTTCCCTTGCTCTGTTCAGACTACAGCTTCTTGGTCTAGGTATAGTTTTCATATGAGCTTAATTAAGTGTCTGGAATTCCTATTTTTTTCCAATGTTAGCCATAATGTGTTATGATCCACATAATTGCCTTTTCATAGTCAATAAACACAAATAGACATTCTTCTGATAATCTCAGCCAAGATCCACCTGACACAAGCAGTGATATCCTTGGTGGCACAGTCTCTTCTAAACTCAGCTTGAACTTCTAGTTGGTTCTCGGTACATGTTCTAGCCATTTTTGGATGATCATCAGCAACATTTTGCTTGCATGTTATTAATAGAACATATTTTGCTTACATGTGATAGTAATGATATTAAAGTACTTCAAGTCCTACTGACTTTCAGGAAGCAAGGTTGTATCACCTGTGTAACACAGGTTATTGGTGAGTTTTCCTTCGATCTTGATGCCACATTCTTCTTCCTTTATAGAGTCCAGCTTCTCAAATAATTTGCTTAGCATACAGATTGAATAGAATACAGAATTCAATCCTGTACATACCATCATAATTCTCACTGATTTATTGAGGGAACTAAATCTTGGAGTGTGAAAGTAACTTGCTAAGGTTATTAAACTAAGTAAAGAATATATATTATAAAGCTTTCTATAAGTCTACCAAGTTTCTAAAATTGTATTTAATGAGAAGACAATATTATACATACTTATGCAGAAAAGTATGCAGTCTGTTTGGTCACATTCCTCATTATTTAGACTGAGGACCTAGACTTAGTTATTACATTTAGAATGATCTAGTAATAGGTAAATTATTCTAGTTTAGTAATTAAGAGGTTTGTAACATTATCTTTGGGCTAAATAAGGGCCACAGCATTGTTGTTTGGTTGTAGTGTACCGTTGAATCAGAACCTACACATAGCTACCCTTCCAGGGGTTTTCAGAGGAGTTAACCACAAGGGAGGAGATTGTAATCTTTCTCCTGCAAAGCAGCTGGTGGAAATGAACCATTTGCCTCCAGGATAGCAGAGCAGCTTCCTAGCCTCTAGGCCACTAGTGCTCCTAGTCCTAAATCGTACTTCCTAAATCCTTCTGAAATCACACCAGTACAATTCCTAAGTCATATTTCCTTCTTCCTTAAGGGTCTTTACTTGAAATTGTACATGCTGAGAGTGCTGTCTGCTGACAATGAGCAGAACTGCAAGACGTGATAGGTTTCTATCGCTTTATCAGTATGCATGGTCTTGATTTATACCATGCTATACTATTGTAGAGTTAAGTAGTATGCTACCTCTTTACTTGTACTTCATTTTTACAGTAAAGTTGATATAAAGTCCAATGTTATCTCTGCACTACCTTCTGCCTTCAAGAAAGAAAGAGGTTAAAAAAACTGATGAGTGGCTGAGAAAGTATATAGAACAAGTTGGCCATTTTTTCAAATTGCACATGTAGTTATTGATTTAAGAAGACAATTTCTGGAGCTCTGGGAATTTCTGCCCAGAAATACCAAATACATAGTTTCTGTTCTTATTTTCTAGTCTTAATGTCTATGCTCCTTGCTGTGATATTAAATTCCTGCCTCTCATCCAGGCTTTCCCCACATCCTGGCCTTCACTTCTGAAAAGTGTGGCTTACCTGGTGTGGATCAAAACTCTGAACTACAAATGGAACACTCAAGAATGCTGAGTGATTCCATATGTGTAGGTCCCCATTCTGTAACTACTTAAAATCAATGGCAGATTTAAAAGGCATTTCACAGGCAGGTAAGGAAACCTAATTGCAAGAAGGTTCTTGTAAGAAACTCGCATAGCTTGTGAAAAAAGAAAATCTTAGTTAATATTATATCTTAAAACTTTTACAAATTTATTGCTTAAAAATGTAGACATCCATAGGATGTCTATAAATGCTGGGAAAATAGAGGAGTTATTTCCAGTTTAAGCAAATACTATGCTTCTACAGACTTTCTTTGTTGTTATTTGTATGATAGTTGTTGGTTTTCCTATATCAAGTATGAATGAGTTGGGGAGGGAAATTCAGAAATTACTTGAACTTATAATTTAGTGCCCAATTAAATGAGAGGCTTCAATTTCTTACTTAATTGTGTATTTCATTTTCTACTTTCAATTTTACCAGAAGGTGGGGAAAGACCCTATATTCCAACATATTCTGTAGTGTTGTTAGCTACCATCATCAAGTTGGTTCTGATGCATTGGATGCTATGTACAGCACAAGCACTGCCTGATGCTGCTGTGACCCACCATTGCTACATTGCTGGAACCTACTGTCAACTGGGTCAATCTATCTCATGGAGGGGTTTCCTCTTTTTCTTTATCTAGTATGACAGCTTTCTCCGGGGCCTGTACTGCTCTCTAATAACATGCCCCACATGTGTAATCAGTCTCACCAGCCTCAACTCTGAAGAGTATTCTGACTGTATGTCCCCCCTTTTTGTTTCAAAATAAAAAGTTATTTGAGTGAAAGTTTACAAAACAAACTGGTTTTCCATTGAACCAGTCATACATACTTTGTATTATAACAGTAATTATAATTCCCATACTATATTAATACTTTTCTCACTTCTCTGGGATTTCCATTTTCATTAATCCTTCTATCCTGCCTCTTGCTGTCTTCTTTTCACTTCTCTGTTTAGTTATTCTAAGGGGTGCGTGCCTGCACTTTTAGGAGGGAAGTTCATTCAACTCAACTCATTGGCATTGTGGTGGAATCTACAGCTGACTTTTGATGGGTTTTGGGGAGACAATAAATCACAATGGAGGAGACTGCCAGAGCTGCTGGTGGATTGAAATCACCAGAGCTGTTACTTTACAGACTACGCCACCACCTGAACCCCCTTTAGGAGGAAAACTAGGAACCAAATCCAGCATGTTTCCAGAGGCTGTCCATATTGTCCATATTTCTCCCTCAATGCAGTTGATGGATTCGAACTGCTTGTCTTTGAGGTGGTAGTTAAACTCCTTACCCCTTAGGACACAATGGCTCCCTGAATGGAGAATGCAGGATTATTTTAGAAAAGGAGAGATTATCTAAATCAGTAGGTCACTCACACTGCTGGTCACAAAGATGACATCCCTCCGGTTACCTCTTTAGTCATCCATCACAGGACATGCCATGTGAATGTCCCTCTTTCTTGGAGGCTTCTGTTTGGCTAGCTTTAGTCCTCACAGGCAACCACTGCAGGTTTTTCTCTTTTAAGATGGCTGCTTTCTAGAAGACCTTATAGGAGGCACTTGAATGTCACCTGAAAGCTTCTCGCAGAGTTAAAGGTCATTATCGGGGAATACCTGAGACTATCCAGGCTACTTAGTGGATACTTGGGCCTTGTGATGAGAAGCAACAAGATCTGCCTGCATCGGTCAAATGCTGGCCTTCTTGTTCTGAACCATCTCAGGGGGAAATGCTTTGATTCCGCATATTATGTAAAAAGAAAAATGAAGCATGAAAATAGGAAAGACTGTGCGAAATATTACATGTATCAATAATTCCTTGAAAAGTTTAAAATAAAATATTCTTTAGCCTTGTTGTGAGAAGCTCCCCTGCAATCTAAAGGCACATGGTTAGAACCACCTGATGCTCCTTGGGAGAAGGATGGGCAGTCCCATCCCATGTGGCTAACTGTCCTGAAAGCCCACTGGAAGCTCAGCTCTGGGTAGGTTCCAACTAGAGGGTACACAACAACCATAACATTCAATAAAAGGTCATCTCTGATACAAACACAGAGCTCTTATTATTCTGTTATCAAAAAGGGAGTGAAACACAGCCATAGATTGCAAGATAGAGAAGCAAACCACAATCATCAACAAAGGATCTCAACTTCATAAGGAGCTATTCCTCAAAATTGTCCTTGGTTAAAAGACTAGTCTCATGTACTTTGGGCATATTTTCAGGATGGGCCAGTCTTTGGAAAAAGACATCATGCTCTGAAAAGTGGAGGGGCGGACAAAGAGAATAAGTCCCATAACAAAATGGATTGACACAGAAACTACGGGGAGCTTGAGCATAGCAAAGGCAAGGTTCACATCTGTCGTTCAAAAGGTTGCAGAACACAAGGGGTTCCTTCCGTCATCAGTCGCCAATAAGAAAAACGGATTGCAATATCCTTAGATGCACTTTATTACACAGATCTGGGAGACAGCGAGTCACCTCCAAGACTGTCTCCCCAAGTGGTCATGGGCTTTTATAGGATGGAGAGACATCAACTCACTTAACAATAAACTTTTGTTAGTAAAATGAAAAATGAAAGAAAGTCATTAATACCCAGATACTCCTTTTCCAGGCAAACAGGCAGATTAAGTTACAATTTACATGATTGGGGAAAACAGCTTCAAAGAGATAACAGCTCATCTAGGAGATGCATCTCCTCTTCTGATTAACAGACAGATCACAGAAAGGACACTAAGCACTCCAAGATCAAGCAAACAGTCCTGCAGGCTGGAGAAAACTATAGTTTTATAACTGATACCTATATAGAGAATTCTGAACTTAGTAATACCACCCTATCATTCCCCCCTCTTTTTATATAAGTCTTATAAGACAAACATACCACCCCATCATAAGGTTACAGTGACAGTTGACTCAAAAGCACCCAACAACAAGAGGATAAAAGTCTCCAGCCTCACAAGGTTTCTTTCAATTGTCCTTCTAGACAAAGGAGACACTTCTTCCTTTTAAAATATTGTTTTAAAAATGTTACTTTCTTGCCTCTTGCATTTCCTCCCCTTTTTATTTGCAGATTTCTCAGTCTTGGGAAACAGAGCAACAACTCTAGCTGAACTGTTGTTAAGTGCTGTTGGGTTATACATGACTCATGATGACCCTGTGAACATCAGCTGTGAACCTCATCCTATCCCGTGCTATTCTCATCATCTCAGACATACTCAAACCCATTGCTGCAGTCACTGTTTCAATCCATCTCACTATGGGTCTACCTCTCTTTCACTGAAACTACACCTTTCCTAGCATGATATCCCTTTCCAAGGAATACTGTTTTTGTTGTTGTTGTTAAAGGTTGTCAAATACAGCTCACATCATTTTAAACCTTTTCCTGTCCTGCACCATCATCCTTATCATCTCAGACACACTTGAGCCCGTTGCTGCTAATACAGTATCACTCCACCTTGAGGGTCTTCCTCTCCTTGGCTGGCCTTCCACTTTTCCAAGCATGATGTCCCTCTCCAAGGAATAGCCTCTCCTAACAACATGCCCAAAGAGTATGAGACAAAACTGTGTCATCCTTGCCTCCAGAGAGCACTCTGATTGCACTTTCTCCAAAATTTATCTGTTTGTTCTTTTGACAGTCCATGCAATATTCAGCAGTCTTCTCCAACAGCAACAACTCAAGAACTTTGATTTTTCTCCTGTGCCCTTATTCACTGTCCAGCTCTCAGATGCATAGCAGGTGATTGGGAAAGTGATGGCTTGAGTTAGGTGCACCTTAGTCTGTAAACTGGCATCATTGCTCTTCAGGACTATTTAGGGGTCTCTCACAGCCCTCCTCACTGGGGAATACACAGACAGATGTCAGGTGTGACCAGAGCCTGAGTCGTTCACTGGAAGAAGTCAGTAGTAGGTTCAGTCAGGCTCTGCTTATATCTGTAGGTATCTAGGGGTTTGTTGGTGTTTTGGGGTTTTTTTTTCCTTTTGTTTACTATTTGGGATGGCCTAGTGGCAAGAAGCTGTGCTACAATCCTGAAGGCATGTGGTTTGAAGCCACCAGCTGCTCCGTGGGTCAGGTATGGGTCAGTTCCCAAGGTCGACAGTGCACAACAACAACAACAGTAATCAGGATACAGCATTTATCTGCCAGTTTGCTGTTTGATGGTGGATGGGAGGGAATGGTTTGCGTGGTGCTGTGTATGTATATGCTGCTTGTTTGTAGTTGGCTCTTAGGGGTACAGCACTTGTCCGTCAGTTACTAAACAGAGGTAACTTGCTGGCTGCTGCGATGCTGGAAGCTGCACCAAAGGTTATTTCTCTCCCCATCTCCCCCCACCCCCAATTATGGTATTAATTAGGGAAGTCAAAAGTCTATAATTGAGGTTGGCAGTTTTATACAATTGCTCAGTTGGGACAGTTTCCTAAATGTGCTCACAGGCACCTCAGCCTTCAACCTCTGGCTTTAGGCCAGTGTAACAAAGCTCTTAGTCCTGCCAATTATGGCATCTCCTTTCTCAGTCCTCAGACAACCTTGGGTGGGGAAGGCTCCTTGCTCTGGTTCCCCGGAGAAGCAGTCCCAAGGTCAGCTCTGTCTCATGTCAGGTCTCTGGTCCTCTGCTGTGACTGCTGCTCCTGCCAGCCCCAGTCTGAGTGACACAGGCAGGAATCTTCGGTCCTGGAGGACTCACACTCTACATTTTCTGTTCCTTCTTTGCTGGTGGTGAGAGTCTCAGTTTCTGCTGCTGAATCCATTCAATTTAACAACAAGACTAGCCAATCCCCTTGTGAGCAGACCAACACACCCCGTTCACATGTTCTTGCCCACGCAAGCCACCCATGATGGTCAGGTTCAGTGAAGCTTCCAGATTAAGACAGACTGTGAAGAAAGACTGGCCATCACTCTTGAAATAACTGGTCTCTGAAAACCCTACAAACTCTTCTAAGGAGTAACCTCTCCTAACAACATGCTCAGAGTATGTGAGATGAAGTTTTGCCTTCCTGGCACTCGGGTTACACTCTAAGAGTATCTTCTTGTTCCTTTAGCAGTCCATGAGATATCTGGTACTCTCTCCAAACCTAGGCTTAATGAAAAGGAGCCTGACGCTAATGTCTCTATCCTACAAGAGAGTGATTCCCTTCAAATTCTAATGTCTACTCTGGGTATTGAAGAAATTTCCTAAAATAGTCATTTGGGCAATTTGAAGAGAAGAAAGTTTTTAAGATGCCATCTGAACTTGCTTGTCTCAAGTGCAGGGAAACAGCATTGTGATTTCTGCT
Organism: Elephantulus edwardii; assembly: GCF_000299155.1. NCBI lineage: Eukaryota > Metazoa > Chordata > Mammalia > Macroscelidea > Macroscelididae > Elephantulus > Elephantulus edwardii. The sequence continues at coordinate 7,235,246 of NW_006399825.1, read as the reverse complement.
AATCCTAAACAGGGTATTCTAAATTTTAAAGTAGAACCTAGCCTGTCTCAAATAACAATAAGTGTTCAGCAATACGTTTTGACCTTATGGCTTATGCTCTTGACATGCCTCTATATAATACGAACCTAAATGCTACGAACACCTTTCCCCTGATATACAGTAGGCTGGTGACCTAACACTGCTCCTTTTTGTAAGAAAAGCAAACTAAAACAAACCACACTGAATCTTTTTTCTGGTATGTCCAAGTTTATTGAAAATATTATAGCACAGCAGACAGACTCAAATGGTGCCACAGGGTGTTTTGAAGTTCATCCTGACTGTGGGCTGAGTGATCTGCAGGTTGGACAGACTGCCAAAATCCAGGAGTGTCAGCATTTCCTTAGCATCAGCATCTCCTTCAATGATCTCCTGATCCAGGGCTGAAATCTCTGGTACATAATTATCTCTCCTTTCTCCCTCCTCTGCTCCTGCCATTTAATGGAGATGCCTCTCCCAGGCCCTCTCTGAATCCACTTCATCAGATGTGTAGCATAGCTGCTGTCTTGTCCTGGAGCTCCATGCTGGAATGACAGCAATCTCCTCACACACCCGCTTGTTGGTGTGGCAGTCATTACCAGTCATCTCAATGATGACCCAGGCCACCTTCTTCACGATTTTAGTGCAAACACGGCCTGTGCTGGCAGGTCCTTGGTGAAAGAAAGAACACCATCAAATCTTAAATGCTGTTTACTTTTTAAAAAACCAGACCCCACTATCAATTTTTAATATATTTATACATGTGTGTGTGTGTGTGTGTGTGTGTGTCCCTCTGCTACAGGACTCTCAATCTTTATCTAACTAGGCTGAGACATCTTTCTCTTGCAGAATAGTTGCTGAATTCAAACCACCAACGTTTTCTTTTGTAGCCTAGCGTTTTAACCACTGCCATCAGGACTCCTTTATTTCTTTGTAAAAAGAAAGGACCTTGAATTGTTGTACTCTGAAGAGTTTTCTCAGCCCATATGGAAAAACTTCCTCTCTGGCATGAAGCATCCATCCCTGAAAATGGTTCAAGGGTGTCCTTCTTCCTTCCACTGTCTTTACCTCCCAAATTCACTGCCATTGCGTCAGTTCTGATTTATAATGACACACCCCCCCCCACATCATGACCCCTCACTGGGTTTCTGTGTGAGAGGAGAGTACCCATCGTTCTCTGGAGGAGCACTGGGTAGGTTCCAACAGCTTACCCTAAGGTTAGCAGCCTGAAGCACTATGTACTACACCACCAGGACTCCTGCCTTCTGTCTCGCTGCCTCTCTCTATTCAGGGAGATGTGTCCTTTATAGAAACGCTCACATTTCAGTGGTAACTTTGTACAATCTGTCATCATCAATTTCTGTGAAAATGCATTAAAAATTCCCCATTTCCTTCTTTGCCAGTGCCCTAAGATTTCTCACTCTCTGAGAGTAAAATTGCCTGGACTGGAAACCAACCTGTCCTTGCCCATGCAAGTGCAGCATACACTGGACTGCTAAAACCAGTAGAGTTTTAGAACAGTTGGAGAAATTCTCCTGAAAGTTAATAACATTTAAAATATGCATATATTATCGTTACATAAATACAAACAAAGGCAGGGTAACAGCCCCTGACTTGTAAATTACTGATACTCAAAAATTGTGTGGCCAATCCTCAGGCTCTGCATCTCCACACCAGGAATCCCAACGCTCAGCTGGGAACTCAGCCAATCCTGTGCCCACAGCGCCACTCGGTGGCCAGGATGGAGAACTGACCAAGGCAGCTTTTCTTCCTTCTCCTCTCATGGCTTGGTTGGCTTACTCACCCCAAATTTCGCCCAGACTTCAGTTAAATTTCTCCCGCAGGCAATATCTTTCCTAAGTCTTCAGACCTCCTTTTTAGTCTCATTTCTTCCCTCTGCTACCTTCCAGCTTTTACTTGGTTATTTCGTATTTTCACTCCTCCAAACAGCCTTTGGCATACGCATACGCATACGCATCTTGTGGGTAAGGGAGCTCTGGTGGCCTCCTTTAAGGCGTCGTAGAGTCAACTCAAAGGCAGGAAGTCTAAGTCCAGCAACTACTTCCAAGGAGAAAGATAGACAATCTTCTCTGAAGAGATTTAGAGGTTCTGAAAACCCACTGACGGGAGGGTGGATTGAGATAAGTGAGAGAGCGGGTACCAGGCCTGGGCTCCTCAGGCTTGGCCTCCTAGACTTGAAATTAGAGGGTTAAACCACATTAAGCAACATTTCTTTTAAGATCTTGTGCAAATTGGCGACTTCCTGCTGAGAGCGCAGTCCCCCCACCCACCCACCCAGCCTGGTGGCTCCCTCCAAGAAAGGTGACCAAGGGGCTAGAGACTTAAAGTAGTTGTTTTAAGAAAGTGCTTCTCTGAGGATTCCTCTCTTAATACGTGTTTCCTCATTCTCCCCATTGTAAGGGGTCTCCCAAAACATAGCAATCAAGATAAAGAATATTTTAATGCAGTATTTTTTAAAATGCAAATTAATCCTCAAAAATCCATAATGAAAAAAGCATTAAGGTTTTAAATAATGGTAAGCTGTTGTTTAAAACTCCTTATTAGGAGTTTTATTGGAGAGTGAGGAAAATTTCCAATCAGCTGGAGATTTTCTGTCTCCCCACAGGGTGAGTTTATAGAGTTGGCACCATGTGAAAATAGATTGGCAATGCAGGGCTTTAAAAACTTTTAAAAAACAAAACAAAAATCTTAAAAGCCTCTTAACTGACTCTTTCTACTAAATTAAAAACACAGGAAGATACTTCAGAGTGGGTATGTTAGAGCAGTGTTTAGCCCCTCATCCCAGGTTCCAATGAGGTTTGGAAAGGGGTGGTATCACTCAACCTTTCGCCTACCCTCTTCTCTGACAGCACTCCAACCTCCCCTGAACTCTCTTCATCTTTGTCTCTTAAAACTTGGTTTTCTACAAGCACTGTTGTTGTTGTTGTTATGTATTGTCAAGTATGACTGACTCATAGTGACCCTATGAACAACAGATACGAGCACTGTCCTATCCCGTGCCGTCTTCACAATCTCTGAGACACTCAAGCCCATTGCCACAGTCACCATGTCAACGCACTTGGTCGAGGGTCTTCCTCTCTTTGTTGCCCTTCTGCCTTTCCAAGCATGATGTCCTTCTCCAAGGAATAACCTCTCCTAGCAACTATTCAGACTGAGAGCCCTTTCATTCCTCTCCCAGAATGACTACTAAAAGGATCCAATCACAGGAAGCAGCAGCTGTGCTTTTTCTCTCTGTTAAGGATGTGAAACTATCCTACCCCTTTCCCAGAAATAGTTATCTGAGACCCCAGCCCACTTCCCTATTTTGTAGAAAACATCTGTGAGCATCCCCTTCCCCAAGTTCCTTGTAAGAGAATAGAAAACCCCTCCCTAACTTTTAGTAGGGACTGGTCTGCTTGAGACCCAGCCCAGCAGTTTCTAATCAATAAGCTGTCTTTCTTGGTCTGACCTGGGTTCTGTCCTTCCTTAGTGACCTTTCAGCAACATGCCCAAAGTATGTGAGACAAAGCTTCATCATCTTTGCCTCCAAGAAGCGCTCTGACTGCACATTCAAGACACATCTGTTTGTTCTTTTGCAGTCCATGGGATATTTAACACTCTTTTCCAACTCCACAGTTCAAAGGTATCAATTCTTCTGTCATCCTTATTCATTTGTCCAGCTCTTAGTTGCATGGCAAGTGACAGAAAAGACCATGGCCTTGAACCTGATTCACAGCTAACCTCCAGTGGGTTTTCAGAGGCAGTAAATCCCACAAGAAGTGATTGTAGCTAGTGGATTTGAACCACATACCATGGCATTGGCATCACAATTCCTTAACACTAAGCCACTAGAATCACTAGAGTGATGGGGGTAGGTGTGTCAGACAATGAAACTGGCTAAAGATAGAGCAGGGTTCAGACCTGTTGTACACAGTAACTTGGTATCACCCTCTCCAGGACAGACCTGTTTGTTCTCTTGGCAGTCCATGGTATGTTCAATATTCTTTATCAGCACCGTAACTCAAAGACATCAATTCTTCTGTCATCCTTAATCATTGTGCAGCTCTCTGATGCGTATCATTTGTGAAAAAGATCACGAACACCTAAGGGATTTTTCAGTCTCCTTTTTTTCAAAAGTACAAAATACTCCAAAAGTAACTTCTTCTGCTATATTTTTCATTACAGATGTACAGTATTTGAGCCACACCATAAATCAAATAACATTTGCATGTTAGTCCAAGAACTGAACTCTATTATTTACTTGACTGTCTCTTTGGAAAATCAAGTTTTGGGATACCAACAAATCATTTGCAAAATTAATATTTGAGAACTACTTTTGGTTGGTTGGATGACTAATGATTTTTCTTCTTGAAAACAATAAATTTTCTCCCCTGGAGAAGGAGGGGCACTCTCCTTCTGTGTCAGTCAGATTAGACAAAATACAACAAGAAAAAAAAAGAAGGAAAGAAAGAAAATAATAATTTTCCAACAGTTTACATATTACAACATTATAGCATGAAGGCAAAAGGTCTTTTATCTATCAACTATTGCTTTTGCTTTTTAGGGGGGAAAAATTCTAATATCCACCTTGAGATCAAAATGCTAAAATAAACCAGCAGGATAAGTTTTCTCAACAAAACCAAGACAAAGAATGAATAAGAGGGGAAATGTAAAAATGTGAGTACCTGTTGCATAAAAATAATTAATACATAGAAGAAAATATGTTTAAAATATAGAAATATGAGTACAGTTTAAAATATGTATGTAACTGTCACCATGGGGTCAATGACCTGGTTTGCTCTCCTCACTCAATTAAAAAATTAAGCAGGCAGAAGAGACAAGAAGAGTTGACGGTGCCCAAGCTGCCAAAGAAGTTCAGAGTGCAGCAATTCCAGTGGCTCTTGGCAGAGGTATTAGTGACCAAGGGGATAAGATAAGGCAAAGATAGTTTTATTAAGGAAAGTATGTCCCAAAGGACAGGACCAACCTTCCTGGAAAGGAAGCAACAAGGAAGGCAACATGCCTCTGAGGTAAGGTTGTGTATAAGGCTTCCTGGTGCGTTGTATAAAGTCTGGGTGTGCCTGGGGGCTGGCGTCTGGGCCAATGAGATGTCACCATGGAGAGTTCGAAGTTTGTTATTGTGTTGGAGCTGACTAACATAACAGTTGTTGTGTTGTGACCCTCCAGGGGATTTTCGAAGGCTGTAAGAAAGTATCTTTCTCCTAGAAAGCTGATGGTCAATTTGAACCATACACCTTCGAGTTGGCAGGGCAACCCCTTACGACTAAACCACCAGTTGCTGTGTGCTGTAAGTCTGAGCTGACTCATAGTTGATCCTTCAGCAGGAGGATTTTCAGAGGCAGTTAATTGCACTGGAAGAGATTGCCTATCCTTCTCCCACAGAGAAGCTGGTGGATTCAGAAAATTTTGTTGTTAAGTGCCCTTGAGTCGATAACAACTCAAAGTGATGCTATGATTAATGGATCTGAACTGCCTATTCTGTGCCATCCTTAGCACCCTTTACACGTTTGAGTCCACTGCAGCAGATATTATATCACTCTATCTCTTTGAAGGTCTTCTTCTCCTTCACTGACTCTCCACCTTTCCAAGCATGATGACCTCTTTCCAAGGAATGTTGTTATTGTTGTTATTAATTGCTGTCTGGTTGTAGGCCACTCATAGCGACCTTGTGAATAAAAGACCTGAACACTTGCATAACTTTAATCATATCTCCAAGTTCATAGATTTTCTGGAGGCAAGCTATTTCAGAAGTGGATGCCACTCCTGCTTCCAAGCTTGTTTTAATCAGGGAGCTCCACCATAGGTAACCATTATCGCATTTGACACAGTGTTCAGCTTCACTGCAACCACGAGTTACCTCTGTACAGCATATGGACAGACCAGTGCTATACCACTTAGAAGAATTCTTGACCAAATACAGTTAAAATCAGGCCTTGTCTAAAAACTGTCCAAAATACATGAAATAAAACTTCACCATCTTTGCCTCCAATGAACACTCTGGCTTCACTTTATCTAAGATGTATCTGCTTGTTCTTTTGGAATACTCAGCACTCTTCTCCAACACAACGACTCAAATGCATCAATTTTCCTGTCATCCTTATTCATTGTCCAGTTCTCAACTGCACATCTGGTTATTGGAAAGACTATGACTTAACTCTGGACTAGTGGTAGGGATTTGTGCCTCAATCCCAAAGGAAAGTGGGTCGAATCCACCAGCTGCTCCATGGGAGAAGGATGGGCAATCTCCTTCGATACAATTAAATGCCTCTGAAACCCCACTGGAGGGTCAACTACTCTAAGGTATACGACAACAACAACATGACTTGACTCAGGCACACCTTGGTCTTTAAACAGACATCATTGCTCTTCAAGACTTTGGAGAGGCCCCTGACAGTAGATTTCCTCCAATACTATATGTCTCTTGATCTCCTGATTCCTGGTACCAAGAGTGTTGATTGTGGATCCAAGCCAGACAAAATCATTGACAATTTCAATTTTTTCTCCATCTACTATCATGTTGCCTATAAGTCCAGTGGTAAGGAGTTTTGTTTTCTTTTTTTAATTTTTGTGTTCTTGACATTGAGATGCAATCTCAAAACCATCACCACCAGAAAGCAGTGCCCAGAAGTGTGCTGGGCCTCAGCCCAGAAGTCCCCAAACACCATTGCTGTCAGGGAGGACACAGAGGAAGGATGGAGAAGCTGGTGGACTCGGCCAGATTCCGTAGATATTAGGACTATCACATTTATTGATCAATTGGCTATACTGTTGGGGGGGGGGTGTAGAAGAGTGGGAGGGACAGACTTGTGTGGTGCCATTTACTTTATAATTTGTGTCTGTGTATGATTGCTTCTGTATAGTTTGCTCTCCTAATTGCAGTATTTGTCTGTCAGTTTACTGTACTCCTATTGCTGGCTGCAGTGATGCTGAAACTGTGCCACTGGTATTTAATACTTTCAGGTCACCCAAGTAAAAATGGTTTCAGCAGAGCTTCTAGATTAAGACTAAGAAGAATGATTGGCCATCTACTTCTGAAATAACCAGCCTTTGAAAATCCTATGAACAATTACTATTGTTGTTGTTGTTTGATGCTGTCGTCGTAGACGACTCATAGCGACCCTGTGAATGAATGGCCTGAGAACTGTTCATACATAGAATTTCTGGAGGCAAGCCATTTCAGAAGTGGATGCCACTCCTGCTTCCACTAAAGTATAGTTGTTGATGTTGTTGTTGTTGTTGTTGTTGTTGTTGTTGTTGTTGTTATGTGCCGTCGAGTTGCTTGCGACTCATAGCGACCCTATGTTCAACAGCCCTAAACTCTGCTCTGTCCTGTACCAATTGCACTGCCTCTGACACACCCATCCAATTACCCCAGTGACTGAATCAATCCACCTCATAGAGGGTCTTCCCCTCCTGCGCTGTCCCTCCAGCCTCCCAAGCATGATGTCCTTCTCCAAGGACCGGTCTCTCCTCACAACATGTCCAAAGTCTGTTAGATGGAGCCTCAGAATCCTTGCCTCCAAGGAGCCACCTGGTTTAACCCTTTCCAGGACAAATCTGTTTGTTTTCCTAGCAGTCCATGGTATTCTCAATATTCTTCTCCAGCACCACAGCTCAAAGGCATCAATTCTCCTTCTATCCTCCTTGGTCATTGTCCAACTCTCTGATGCATAACAAGTGATTGCAAAGACCATGACCTGTATCAGACGCACCTTAGTCTTCAGAGAGACACCATTGCTCTTCAATACTTTGGAGAGGTCCCTAACAGCAGACTTTCCCATGGCAATGTGCCTTTTAATTTCTTGGCTGCTGGTGCCAAGACTGTTGACTGTGGAGCCAAGCAAACTAAAGCTGTGTACAATCTCAATCTCTTCACCATCCATCCTGATGCTGCCAATTGGTCCAGTGGTGAGAATCTTTGTCTTCTTGACATCGAGCCTCAATCCATATTGTAGGCTGCAGTCCTTGACCCTCTGCAGCAGGTGTTTCAGGTCCTCTTCAGTTTCAGCAAGCAGAGTTGTGTCATCTGCATAACGCAGATTGTTGATAAATCGTCCACCAATCTTGACCCCACATTTCTCCTCATAGAGCCCAGCCTCCCGGATAATCTGTTCTGCATATAGGTTGAAAAGGTATGGAGATATGATACATCCCTGGCGTACACCCTTCCCAGTTTTGAACCATGCAGTGTTCCCTTGCTCTGTTCTAACAACTGCCTCCTGGTCCAAGTATAGGTTTTGCATTAGCATGATCAATTGTTCTGGGATTCCCATTCTTCTCAGAGTCAGCCATAGTTTGTTATGATCCACACAGTCAAATGCCTCTGCATAGTTGATGAAGCACAGACATTACTCTGGTATTCCCTGCTTTCAGCTAAGATCCATCTAACATCAGCTACAATATCCCTAGTACCACGACCCCTTCTAAACCCAGCCTGGACTTCTGGTAGTTCTCTGTTGATGTAGGTAGTTCTTATTCCAATACGTTCTTCTCTGCCATCACTCACGTGCCTAAAACACTAATCACATTGCTCCCAGGATGGGCAGCCTTTCCACACATGTAAGAACTAAGAGATCCCTCCGCCTTTTCACCCTAACATTCTCTCCACTCAGTTTTGCCTCAGTTATATAATTCTGACTCTAACATAATAGTTGTTGTCATGTGCCTGAGATGGAACCAATTCATAGCTGACTGTCCAGCGGGTTTTGAGAGGCAGTTAATTGTATGGAAGGAGATTGCCCATCTTTCCCTGGTGGATTTAAACCAAAGACTTCTGGATTGCCAGCATAACTCTTTACCACTAGGCCAACATAATGTTTATTCCTTTCATACTATAAGATTTGTGAATAGATGTCTCAATGTTGCAGACCGAGGGTAAAGTACTTTTATAATTATTAATAATGAGACAGACTACCAGGAATGATATAGAACAGAGAGTGTGAAAAACAGGGGGCCAACAGTTCCCATGACTGAAG
>NW_006399825.1:7214639-7222180 GCF_000299155.1 Elephantulus edwardii | reverse complement strand
GCTTGTATTAAGCCTCCCTCATTTCCTGATATAGCATTTGGTTTACTATTAGTAAATTTGATATTTGGCTTCCCTCATCTCAACAACTCAATAGGTATGTGCTTCCATTCTAAAAATAACAAGTGAGTGTCTGCTCACCTGCATCTGGTGATAAGTCATTCAACCCATGAATTACTTCTTTGGTATGAGATGAGTAAAGACATTTCTGTTTCAATCATTTCCACATATTATTATATGTCATCAGCAGATCTTTGCTCACTCACCAGTTTGGTCATTATTTTCTTGCATAGAATTCAGCCACATAGGAAAGTACTCCTAGATGGCAATGAAGGTTGAATGCCTCTTTCTAAAATCTCAGCAACTTTGAATCTCTGCATTGCATTTTCAAACAAAGATCTAAGTTGCTATTAACTTAATTGCTTTTTAACTTAAAAATGGGAAAAATGTAATCTGATTCAATAAGAATAAGAAGTGTGCTACACAAAGTCTCCATTTTAATTCTTAAGTAGATGGACATACACACACTATGACCAAACTTTAAAAGCCAATAGACTTTATTATATTTTTTTAATTACTTTTATTATTTCAGGTATTTGCCTATATCATCAAGTCTAACACTATCAAAAATATTCTATTTATTTAAAGAAAAAATTCCTCAATTTGGCTTCTAATCACCTGACTCTCTTCTGTCCTTTCACAGATGTTGCTACACCTACTGTAGCCATTCAAGCAGCTTCAATTGTCTAACTCATGTTTCAAGCACTCTAATATCTCATATGTTTCTCGTCTGTCATTTTCCTCTCTCCTGAACCAAGCCTTCCTTCAAGGTTGAGATTTCATCTCTGGCCTGAACTTCTTGCTTTTCTGATCCTCCCGCAGATCTCTCCTAAATTGAACTCCTGGATCACTGGGTCTCTGAACTGTGCATTCTTATCACATTCTTTTTATTAATTTCCTAAAAAGTTGGTAAGGAAGCTATAGAGTATTTTGAGTTTTATATTCCTTTTGTTGTTGTTGTGAAGGGCTGTCAAGCCAATTCCAACTCACAGCAACCACATGTACAACAGAACAAAACACAGCTCAGTCCTGCACCATCCTCACAACCTTGCTACACTTGAGCCTGTTGTTATAGCCACTGTGATGATCCATCTCTTTGAGGTTCTTCCTCTGTTCTACCTCTGCTGACCCTCCACTTTACAATCTCCGATGGCCTTCTGCAGGAACTGATTCCTCCTCTTAACATGTCCAATGAATATTCATTCTACCTTTCTAAGGAACATCCTGACTGCACCTCTTGACACACATTTGTTTCTTCTTCCAGTAAGCCATGGTATATTCTATGTTCTTTGCCTATACAATAGTTCAAGTGCATTAATTATTCTTTTGCATGCCAAAAACGAGACTGAAATTAGCATAGCTTGGGGCAGTTTCACCTTAGTTCATCTTCTTCTGTCATGCTTAGTCATTGTCTAGCTCTCAGATGCACAGCAAGCAATTGAGAAGACTATGGCCTATATAGAGTGCACCTTAGTTCTAGACTGGCACCATTGCTCTTTAGCACTCAGAGAGATCCTTGACAGAAGATTTCCCCCCAAACAACCTGTCTTTTGTTTCCTGACTGCTGGTGCCAAGAGTGTGGATCCAAGCAAGATGAAATTGCTGACAACTGCAATGTTTTCTCCATCTATCATGATAGTGCCATGTGGCAGGACAATTCTCTCTCTGGGTTTGCATGGAAGAACTAGGAAATGTCTAGGTGTCATTAATGACTGAATGCGAGCAACCACAGGACAGGATGATGCATCATGGTCTGACCACCACAGTATCCACCACAGAACCTATTCTTCAAGCTTTTGAAGTTTGCAACTGTGTATAAATTCCAATCAGGATCTTTTGCCTTTTTGGTAGTTCTACCTATATAAGTTCTGGCTTGTTGTTGTTAGGTACCATCAAAGCAACTATAACTCATATCAACCCTATGACAACAAATACAAAACTTGCCCTATCCTGTGCCATCCTCACAATCACTGATAATACTTTACTCCATTTTTATAGGCACAGTATCAATTATTCTTGTTGAAGGTCTGCTGCTGTCACTCCACCTTCCCCAGCAGAATGTCTTTTTCCAAGGACAGACCTCATCTGACAACATACCCAAAGTATGTGAGACAAAGCTTCACCACCCTTGCCTTTGGGGGCACTGGTTGAACTCCTTGCAATGTGACTTATTTGTTCTTTCAGTAGTCCACGGGATATTCAGTACTCTTCTCATACATCACAATTCAAAGATAATGATTCCTCTTTTCCATTCTTATTCACTGTCCAATTGTCAGATGCAGAGGAAGTAATTGAAATGACTATGGCTTGGGTCAGAGACATTTTAGTCTTTAAACTGACATCTTTGCTCTTTAGAACTTTGGAGAGGTCCTTAACAGCAGAGTTTTCCAATGTAACAATTCTTTTGATTTCTTATTCTGTTACCACAGGTGTTAATTGGAGTTAGAGTAAAATTAAGTAGTTGACAACTCCAGTCTTATCTCTATTTATCATGACATTGCCTATTAACCCAATGGTGAGGATTTTTGTTTTCTTGATGTCAAGATGTAACTCATATTGAAGGCTGAAGTTTTTTAATCTTCTTCAGTGAGTGTTTCAAGTCTTTTTAACTTTTAGCAAGCAAAGCTGTGTCATCTGCATAATTCAGTCTTTCTCCAATCCTGATGCCATAATTTTCTTTATATAGGATGGCTGTTTGAACAATTTGCTCAACATGCAGACTGGATATATATGGAGAAAGGAGATAACCCTAACAACACCTTTCCTGATTTTAAACCAGGCAGTATTCCTTTGTTCAGTTTGGACAACAGCCTCTTAATCTATGCACAGGATTTGGATGAGTGTAATCAAGTGCTCTGGGCTTCTTATTCTTCTTATTTCTAGATTAGGAAATGTTAGTCATAATTTATTATGATGCACATAGTCAAATGCCTTCTCACAGTCAATAAAACACAAGTAAACATCTTTCTGGTATTTTCTGCTTTCAGCCAAGCTCCTTCTGACATCAGCAGTGATAGCCCTCTTGCCACAGACTCTTCTGAATCCAGTCTGAATTTCTGGAAGTTCCTTGTTGATGTACTCTTCCAGTAATATTTTAATAATCTTTAAGATTTTTACTTGCATTTGATTGATGACTCTGGTGGCCTAATGGTTAAGGAGTTGCACCATCAGCCCAAAGGCAGAAGATTTTTTCTTTTAATAAGAATTTATAAATATTGCTGAGGAGAAATGATATATAGACAAGAAATTGTTATTGTTGTTTTGTACCGTAGAGTCAGAACCGACCCATAGCTGACCCTCTGGTGTGTTTTCAGAGGCAGTTAACTGCACAAGAGGAGATTGCCCATCTTTCTCCCACTGAGCAGCTGGTGGCCTTGAACTGTGTGCCTTCAAGATTGCAGTGAGGGAGAAGATTCTAATCCACCAGCTGCTCTGCAGGAGAAAGATGGGCAGTTTCCTCCTGTGTGATTTACAGCTTCTGAAAAACCCACTGGAGGGTCAGCTATGAGTCACTTCTGACTAGAAAGCAATGCGTTACTTGCTGATTTATGGATTGTAGCTGGCATCAATTATGATCTGATGTTTTTGTCTTTGAATTGTATAAAGCAAGCCTTGTTGTTGTTGTTGTTGTTATGTGCCATCAAGTCGCTTGCGACTCATAGCGACCCTATGTACAAGAGCTCTAAATGCTGTTCTATCCTGTGCCAACCTAGCCATCTCATACGCACTTATTCCATGTCTGCTAGTCCTAGCAATCGTCTAAGTGTGCTCTACTGTACATAGGGTTTTCGAAGGCCTGTCCTTTCAGAAGTGGATGGCCAATCTTTCTTCCTAGTCTGTCTCAATCTTTAAATATATATAATAGTATCTGACAGACAAACATTCCACAGAAAAGAACCGATGAAAGACAATTGCCCAGTTATGTTTTGTTTTTTTTTTATTTTTGTGTGCGTGTACCATCAAATCAGATCTGACTGGTACAGGAGGAGATTGCCCCTCCTTCCCCGGCAGAGCATCTGGTGGATTCGAACCGTGCACCTCTGGGATTGTAGTTGCAGCTTCTTGCCACTAGGCCACCAGAGCTCCCCTATTGCCCAGTTATGAAGCAAGCCTTGGATGGCAAGCCTTGGATGGCAAGCCTTGGATGGGTTTTAATGTGATTCTGTCAGCATCATAATGATTGCTTCCCTTCATTTCTGAATGGTTTGTATTTGTCTTGTCTTTGTCCTGTTAAGTCATTATGAATGAGTTTCTAAAAAATGTGCTTGAATCTAGAGTGTCTTTTTGCCTGGTTGTTGTTGTTAGGTGTCATCTAATTGCTTCTCTGACGGGACATCATAGTTGACAGTACTCCTCTGGCTTTGATTCAGAAATCCCCAGATCTTTGTTTCTGCCACATCTTATTAGTTTTTTAAAAAAAAAATCACAAAGCTAATCTATAGGCAAGGGAGCTCTAGTGGCCTAGTGGCCTAGAAGCTGCACTGCAATCCTGAAGACACGCATTGTAGAATCGGAACCAACACATAAGCTGACCCTCCAGCAGGTTTTCAGAGGCAGTTGATCATAGAGGAGGAGAATGCCCATCCTTCTCCCATAAACTCCGTCCCCTGATGTCAAGCAGCATTTGTGTGTATGAAGAGAGGCTGCTATGTGTGAAGGCATGGACTCTTGTGTTCTTTATATCTTCCCATTATAAGTGTATAATAAATAAATTATTTAGAATATTAATTTCAGGAACAGGAAAAAGAAAGGTAGAAGACAGGTGTGACTGGGTAAGCTGAAAACCTCAGAAGGTTTTCTAGAAGGCACAGAGAAAAGGAATTAAAAGAAGATTAAAAACCTTGTTGTTGCTGTTGTTACATATCATTGAGTTGACTATGGCTCATAGGAGCCCTATGAACAACAGAGCTGACCCCTGCCCTATCTTGCACCGTCTTCACAATCTCTATTGTGCTCAAGTCCACTGTTGCAATCTCTGTCAGTTCCTTTTGTTCAGAGTCCTCTCTTTCTCTGACCCTCCACCTTTCCCAGCGTATCTTTTCCCAAAGACTGACCTCTTCTGACAACATGACCAATGTATGTGAAACAAAGTCTCACCATCCTTGGCTCTAAGGAGTAAACCTTCTCGAAGACAGATTTGTTTGTTGTCTTGACAGCTCATAAGATACTCAGTATTCTCCTCCCAACACCACAATTCTAAAGCATTGATGCTTGGGTCATTCTTACTCTTGTTCAACTTTCAGATGAATAGGAAGCAACTGAAAATACTATGGCATGAATAATGTTATGGACTGAATTGTATTTCACACACACACACACACACACACACACACACACACACACACACACACAGTCCTAAATCCTGATCTTCCTGTGGTAACAATTCTTTTTACAAATACTCTGCAGATAAATGAGACCCAGAAGCCTGGCAGGTCAAGGCAATACCATTGAGCACACGCAGACAGCATGGAGTAGGAATTTTTAGAATGGAAGAGAGGGACCAGCAGACGGGGACTTCAGCAACTCCCACCCACAGGTAAATGCAACCCAGAAGCCTGGCAGGTCAAGGTGATGCTAGACACCGTTTGGGCACATGTTGTTATGTTAATAAGACTTTTTGTATAGCTAATATGCTTTATTTAATGTGTGCACTTTGGTGAAAGCTTTCTGAGGCTCTTAATGAGACTTTTAATGTGGTGTGTGTTTTAGATCAGTCTCTTTTGGGACAGAAGTGAAGACAAATTTTGTCAGCAGCAAGAAAAACAGAGACAAAGATCTTCCAGAGCTGACACAGAGAGAAAACTTTTCTCTAGAGCTGGCACCTTGAAGTCACACATCTTGACTCAATGAGAAAATAGTTTGATTTGGTTAAAGCTGCAGGGTTCAGATCTGTTATTCACTGGGTTGCTATGAGCCGCACATGACTTGACAGCACCACACAACAATAACATTATAGTAACTCTAGATAACTAAGACATTACTTTTCCCCCTACCACATCTAAGATTTCAAATAAGCGAGGAAAAAAAAATGACTAAAAATTTAACCAGAACAGAAAGGCATAGAGTAGAAAGTGAGCTTTCCTTCTTCATTCTTTTATCTGATTTTCTCTCCCCAGCAGCAGTCACTATTTATTTTTCAGAGATCACACATTTCCATCCAAAGATGATGATATATGTCACCCCTTTCTCTCTGTGAAATGATTCTTATCACAAACTACTGAAAACACATACAAAGCACCTAATTGTTATAGAACTATTGTGGTGTTATAGTTTTATTGTTAAACAAAAAAAAAAGGTTTTCGTAGATACTGATTTTCATCACATGACTCAGTAGCAACATGATACATGATCTGTATGTAAATGACTTGTGCTGGGATCAGTTTTGTCATCCCACCAGGTTTACTTCAAAAGTGTTTAACAGCAAAGAGGGACTCTCATGACTAGCAAGATAGAAGAAGCAGAGAATGGAGTGTTGCATCCTTTGGGGCTGAAGATTCCCGCGCCAGCCAGGCTGAGACCCATATGAAAGCAGCTGCTGCCTTAGAAGAGAACTACTCCCACATGAGACAGAGCTGACTTGGGACTGCTGACCCATAAAGCCAGAGCCAGGGGCCTTCCTCCAATCTTGCTTGAGGACTGCAGAAAGACACCATAATTGGCAGGACTCAGAGAGCTCTGTTGGCCAAAGGTTGACCTAGAGAGGTCAAGAGACTCAAGGTCAAAGTATGGGGAGCACACTTGCAAAGCTGCCTAGCCTGAGAACTTATTTCCTGTTGCTGTCCTGAACAGCTGTTATCTTCCCAAATAAATCCTATTACCTTTAAGTATGGTTCTGTGACATCTCTGTGGCCACTACAAAGAATTTTGGATTCAATAATAATAGAGCCGTAAAATTGGTACTGGAATTAGTAGAAATAGATATGGGACCGCATCTGACCTCTAAGAATTAGTTTTCTATTGTAGATGTTACTGATGGGGACTGTTACCTTTTGTCAAGTTATTAACGGTCATATGCAGCTGGTTCCATGCCCCCACCACTTTTCCTACAACAATCAGCTTCATCGTAGAGAGGATTAAACCAGGCTGCTCCTTGGAGGCAAGGAATCTGGGGCTTCGTCTGACATACTTTGGACATATTGTAAGGAGAAACAGGTCATTAGAGAGGGACATCATGCTGGGTAGAGTAGGGGGACAGCGCAGGAGGGGAAGACCCTCTTATGAGGTGGATTGATTCAGTGACTGGGGTACTTGGGATGGGTGTGTCGGGGGTAATGAGATTGGCACAGGATAGAGCACAGTTTAGGGCTGTTGTACATAGGGTCGCTATGAGTAGCAAATGACTCGACGGCATGTAACAACAACAACAGCATGGACTGACAAAAGAACAAACAAAACTATGTGGAAATAGGTGTAACCAGATAACCCATAAGAAGTGAAGATGCTACAACCAGGAGAAGATAAAATAGATTAATGGTTGTTTCCAA
>NW_006399825.1:7189520-7212688 GCF_000299155.1 Elephantulus edwardii | reverse complement strand
GAAGCCCAAAATCTCTGTAAATGTTTATGAAAATTAATAAAATATAATTATAGAAAAAAAATAGATTAATGGGATCTTCTAAGAATCAAATCCCTAAACAATCAGCATCTAGCTTTTTCCTCTTGCAACCTCACTTTCAGCCCATCCCACAGTAGCACATCAAGATTAGCCTATCTCTTTTATTGTGTAGAACAGCTCTATCTTATTATCTTATCTAACTCTATTTTACAAGAGTAGAGAATTGCACCATTAAGTTCCAAATTAGGACATGACTAACAGTTTCAGTAGATCTGTAAAAGCAAAGATTGTTGGCTGAGATTAGGAAAAGTGAGAGGTCAGAAAGTCAAAAGAAAGGAAGGTAGAGAGAACAAGCATCTGAACACCAAAGATGAAGCAGACATGAGCAGAAACATATATTCAGGAGTAAGGGGAATCAAGCTTGGAAAGATGAAGGGACAGAAAAAGAAAGGAAGACCTCAACCAGATAGATTGACAAGGTAATGGGCTTGAATGTGTCAGAGATTGTGAGAAAGGCACAGGATAAGATGGGGTTCAGATCTGTTGTTCATAGGGTCACTATCAGTCATATTCAACTCGATGGCACCTAAAAACAAGTAGGCAAAGGGCCTGTAGGTGGCATAAATGGTTTGCACTAGACTACTGACATCTAAAGGCTGGTGGTTTGAACTAACTTGGCAGGGTTGTGGAAGACAGGCTGGACAATCTGCTTCAGCAACAATTACAGTGAAGAAAAACCTATGGAATAGTCTATTCTGTAACACAAGGGGTCAACATGATTCAGAATCATTTACAGGGCATCAGGTTTGGAATTTTAATTAAGATTGTTATTGTTTTGATGTTATGTGCTCTTTCTTGAGTCACTTGCGACTCATAGCGACCCTATGTACAACAGCTCTGAACTCTGCTCTATCCTGAGCCAACCTAATTGTCTCTGACACATCTACTCCCAGTACCTCAGTCACTGAGTCAACCCATCTCACCAAGGGTCTTTCTCTCTTGAGCTCTCCCTCCACCTTCCCAAGCATGATGTCCCTCTCCAAGGACTGGTCACTCCTTGCAACATGCCCAGAGTATGTCAGACGAAGCTTCAGAATCCTTTCTTCCAAGAAGCACCCTGGCTTCACCCTCTCTAGGATGAACCCGTTTGTTCTCCTAGCAGTCTGTGGTATATCCAATACTCTTCTCCAGCACCACTGCTCAAAGGCATCAATTCTCTATCATCCCTAGTCATTGTCTAGCTTTCTGGCACATAGCAAGTAATTGCAAAGACTATGGCCTGAATCAGGTGCACCTTAGTCTCCACATTGACATCATTGCTCTTCAGTACTCTGGAGAGGTCCCTGATAGCACATAGCTGAGGTCCATTCATTTTCTTTTCTCTTACTCAGTCCTTTGAGGCTGCAATTAAATGTAAACATACATTTAAGAACACAGCAGTGTGGACGCTTGGGCCAAAAGCCACCGCATCCATATCTCTGGTATCGTCTGTTGGGCGGGAAGGGACTACCCTTAGGGTACAGCCTCTAGAAGTGGTTTAAAACTATCTCAGCCTCTTCACTGCAAAAAGCAGGGAACTTATCTTCCTATCTCTTGCCGTTTGAGGCGGAAGCGAGATGACTGCACTTGTTCAGTTTCTAATCACCCCACCACCCACCCCATTGGTTACCAAGGAAGCTCCGCGTAGCCAATCCGGACGACTCCAAGTTACGTCATTGATCAAACACGTCCAGGACTGGAGACTCCGCCCCGGCCTAGAGGAGGGATCATATGCCTGAGAACTTGATCCACAGTGCCTAACTCCGCGAGAATAATTTTGATCTACATGAGATCCCGTCTTCGGCCTCCGTGATTAACCCCTCCTATCCCGCCCTTCTTAGCACGGACTCACCATCTGTCGCTCCGCCTCTTCCTGGAGGCCCCGCCCCCGGTGAATCAGCTGATCTCAGGGGCCGGCGGGGCTGCTTGGGTAGCGCCGGAGGCATAGCGCTGAGCTGCGGGTGGAGCGTAAGGTGAGAGGGCGCGGGTTCCGAGTTGACCCTTGGGTTGGGAGGGCTGACCGGCCAGGCTTTCTTGTCTGCAGGAGGTTGATGTCTAATAACTAGCCCGAGGCTCCGGCTGGGGCCGGAGAGCGCGCTGCAGGGGGCCTGTGGAGTCGGCGCCCCTGTCCTCCCTGGCTGGGCGTCTGGTCGGCGGTGTCCACCTGCCGAGAGGCGCCGGGCTCGGACCGCTGGCTCTGGCCCCTGGAGTCTTTAATTCGCCTCCATCCCCTGTCTCTGCAGACGGGACATCATGCGCAGTCTGTGGAATGCCTTTACATCCTCCCTTCCCGCCTCCACCCACGTTGCTTTCTTTCCATTCATTCTTGAGATTTTATTGAATACCCACTTTAGGCGCTGAGCAGATATATACCAGGGTCCCTTGCAATGAATCTTGGTTAGTATCCCTGGCCACTTTTCGGAACGTACAGCTCGCGTTGCAGAGCAGCCCCGGGATTTTGGTGGCTTGAAAAGGCAGTTAGGTAGAAAGAGAATGATTTTGATGTTAAGAATTAGTGTTTTAATCTACTGACTCAGTAGGTGAGCACTTAGCTGCTAACTGAAAAGTCAGCAGTTCGAAATCACCCGCCTCTTGGTGGGAGAACAGATGTGGCAGGCATTTTTCAGCCTTGGAAACCCTGCTGGGTTCTACTTTGTCCAATAGGCTCGCTATTGGTTGGCGTCGTCTCCACCGCAGAGCTTGTCGTTGAGCCCGATCTTTTCGAGTGTGGAGTGTTTTGTCAGAGTGCAGACCAGGTTCTTTGAGACTCCACGGCAGGACCTTAACCGGATGATCTTTATTTAGATGATGTCCTTGACTCTGTTGGTCTTCTGGACAATAGGGCCGCTTTAGAGAAATGGTAGAAGGGCTTAAGATTTTGAGGATAGGAACAGGGGAGAACATTAGTTGAAGTGGCCTCTCGAAGTGCAGATTTAGAAAGTTAACTACAGTGCCCAAGTACATTTGAACTCTGTTTCTCTTAGATTGTTGAATGAGCTCTGATTTAGTCTAGGAAGTTGCCTTTCTCCCCTGCAAAGGAGAATGGCATCCGCCAGCAGCTTTGCAGAACGATGGGCAATCTCTGTGAAACTTTATGAAAGCACACTGCCACCTTTCTCCTGAAGCTGATAAGTTAAAACCGCCAGCCCTACAGTTAGCAGCCAACCAGTGATGCCCTGTGCCACCAGTGCTTCTGAAAAGGATTCTAGTTATCTTTTTAAAATCAATGAGTAATTTCCAGAGGATTTTATGATACCTAGATCTATATAATGTGGGAGAAAGATGGGAAATCTCTTTCTCTGCAATTAACTGGCTCTGAAAACCTGCTGATGGGCCACCTCTTTGGTGGTATACAACAATAACAACATCATACCTGATTACAGAGCTCTGATGGCCTTGTGGTAAGGAATTGTACTGCTAACTCAAAAGAGCTGAAGTTCACATCCACCACCTTCTCCAATGAGAAAGATGGGCAATCCTCTAAAAACTCACTGGAGGGTCAGCTATGAGTCTGTTTTGACTTGGCAGTACATAACAATAACAGATCTGTATTTAGAGAAAATATGGTTTCAAGTTTATCTGTTGTAACTTTTGATATTCTACTCAGGCTTTTTTTTTTTTCCACAAAGTGTGCTTTTTTTAAAAAATGAAATTTTTATTGTATACTGCTTTGTATACCTTGTTTTTCCACACTGGATCTTTCCCATTTCCTTTACCCACCCCTTCTTCTACCCATCAAATTGTGTGACCCTATAATCCCCACCCCCCCCATCATCACTCCTCTGCTCCTACCCTTTCCCTCTTGGATCCTTATACACGTGTTACTAGTTGTGTTTTCTTTTTCTGCAATAATCTACTCAGGCATTTTAATGTGAAAATTATACTGGTGGTTACTATACCTAATTTAAATTTCTTATTCTCAAGCTTTGGTATTGGTAGATTGAAGGGTCGTAGAAAACGAGAAAAAGTCAAAGTTGTTTTAACAGTCTTAAAATTTGATTAAGTGATACAGAAAAGAAACTGCTAAGAGGTAACTTTGGGGGAAATGAACTTTAAATAGGTATTTATTTAAACTGATTTGTACATATGAACTGGAATCCTTTCTCTGGAAATCCTCCTTCTTCAGAATTTTAGTTATTGTTTGAAAGGCTCTCTGGTCATTTTGATTCAGTAAGGAACAAAAAGATAGCCAGTTAGACCTGATTTCAGATTGTTTTGTTAGGTGGAAATCCAATGTTAGACAGTCATTCCAACTCATGGCAACCCTATAAGAAAGCATGGGACTGCCCTTTTGGGTTTGTGGGACTGTGAATCTTAGGATAGGAACATGTTACCTTATCTTTCTCCTTTTTGACCCCAGCTGCTGGATTAAAACTTTCTGATTAGCAGCCCAACACATAACCCATTGTATCACCAGGGTTCCTTTTAGGTGCAAAGAATGTTATTAGTCTTCTGCTTTTTCATTGTGGGGAAAAAGTTTGAAGACTCCTTGAAAAAAATAACAAAACAATAACAACAAAAATGTGTTGTGGGATGAACTGAAACAGTATTTCTAAAGAATATGATTGTTAAAACCTGTAATTCTGTATTAATGTGAATGGAAAAACTGAAGAAGGAAAGTAGAGAGTGGTAATTTTTGAGATGCCGAGAAGGCCTGAGGTCTGTGATCCTCTCTGGTATTATTGTTCACTTCGTAGGCCTACCTGTTGTTTGCTGTAAGTTGATCCTAGAGGATCAGCTTTAGCTACAGACTCGAAGAATGTCTAAGGCCACAGTCTAAGGGATTCCATCAGTCTCTATCAGAAATTGCTGTCCATTCTTCTCCCGCTTTGTCCAGGACCTGTTCTTGTGATCCCAGCCAGAGTTGTCAGCAGTAGTAGTTGGGAACCCATCTACCTTCTGGTCTCAGGCTAGTGAAGGTCCTGACCCTTTAGTTTTTGACCACTTGTCTGGTTTTCTTCATTTTTCTTTAATCTGAACAAGGAGAGACTAATGGTTGTGTTTAAAAACTCCTTGCTGTTGAGTCGGATGAGCCTCATTGCTGACCCTCCAGGGGTTTCTGAGGCAGTAAATTGCACAGGATGCATAACAAGTAATCAGAAATACTATGGCTTGAATCAGACACTCCTTAATCCTCAAACTTACACTACTCTTCAATTATTTGGGAAGCTCCCTAACTGCAGATTTTCCCAGTGCAGTGTGATTCCTTATTTCTTGACTGCTTGTACTAAGGGTGTTAATTGTGGATCCAAGCAAGATGAAGCTGTTGATAGTTTCAGTCTCCTCTCATGGACGGCCAAGAGAATGAATAGATAGGTTTTGGAGAGGATGCAGCCAGAGTGTTCTTTGGAAGCAAGAAAGATGAGGCTTCGCCTCATGGACTTTGGACATATTATTGCTAGGAGGGGCTATTCCTTGGAGAGGGACGGGATGTTGGGTAAGGTGGAGGGTTGGCAAAGGAGAGGAAGACCCTCAATCAGGTGGATTTACATGATGACTGCTGCAGTGGGCTCTTGTGTGTCAGGAAGTGTGAGGATGGTGCAGGACAGAGTGGGGTTTATATCTTTTGTTCATAGGGTCGCTATGAGTCGTACTTGACTCAATGACACCTAACAACAACAAATTGCACAGGAGACTATTGTCCATCTTTATCTCAGAGCTAGGATTCAAATTGCTAGAGGGACAGTGCCTTTGGGTTAGCAGTGCAACTCCCTGTGAACCGTGCCACCAGAGAATAGTTGTTTAATAGATGACTCTTAACACCTTAGTCACTACTCACCAAGTAGGATGTAAAACATTGGTTTTTGTACATGTTACACTAGTTGACTTAACTAACCCTTGTGGCTGGTCCACAATCTCCAAGCCCAGTGATTGATTCATTCTCTCAAGGTGTTTGTTTATGGCTGAGAAGTTCTCAGAACTTTGTCCCTTACAGCACATACATGTGTATGTACTTGTGAGTTTACTTTCTTCATACATCTGTTCAGTTTTCATATTTTAGGAAAGATTATCATGTTACTACCACTGTTGTAGGAATATGCATGAAATAGTGTTGACTTTGCTGTCTGTACACTTGTGTAACTCTCTGTCTTTTGTCTTAATCACATTGTATTGCCTTCTATTTTATGTTGCATTTCTTTTCACCCAAGTTAATACATGCCTACTCTTTAATCAGTGATTTCTAGAACTGACTTCAGGTTATGTTTTGATGGATACCTGCATGCCTATGAGAACTCATCTAAATGAATTGATCCAAGTAGGTAGAGGAAAAAAATATTTAAATCAGCAAATTATAGGTTCTTTTAAGACTAGTTTGTGGTGGAGTTATTAAGTGCCAGCGAGTTGATTCCAATTCTTAACAACCCCATGTACAACTGACTATTGTGTAGGATTTTGTTTTGTTTTGTTTTTTTTAAATTGAAGGAACATGTTCTGTTTCCTCAACTCCTAGAATTGGCATCAGAACTTTCAATACATTATGCCCAGAGAAAAGGTAAGTTTTAGCGTCACTAATTTCATGAATATGTCAACTCACTTTCTATGTATATATTAAATGTTCTTTATATATTTTTTCTTTTGTGTCATTTTAGTGTACATCACATCCCTGTTAGGTGGTGACGAAACAGCTGGCATCTGGTGTACTAACTTACATTCTGGGTTCTTTTCTCCACATTGAATATTTTTTTTTCTTAACTGAATTCCTTACTAGTCTAGAGGCAGAATTTAAAGCAAATATGTGACAGATATTACTACTTTTAAAAGCTCTCAAAAATAGCAAAAAAATAGAACAATCTTAACTGTTCGTTGTTGTTACTGTTGTTGTTGTTGTTGTTGTTAAGTACCATCAAGCCAGAACCTACTCATAGTCAACCCCTCAGCAGGTTTTCAGAGGCAGTTAATCACACAGGAGGAGATTGTCCAGCCTTCTTCTGCAGAGCAGCTGGTGGATTCAAACTGCATGGCTTCAGGATTGCAGTGGAGTTTCTTACCACTAGGCCACCAGAGCTCCCTAACTGTTCATTAGTAAGGAAGTTACGGAAATAATTTATCCGCATGGTGGGATATTATACAGTAGTGAAAATTAATGAACCAGATCTATACTTACCAACTTGGATACATCTCAAGTACATAATATTGAATGAAAAAAAGTTGCCAGAAGAGAGTATAGTATATATTACTGCGCTACAGTCATGTGGTGTGCGCTACAATCATGTGGTGTGCGCATGTTCAAATCCACCAACTGCTCCATGGGAGAAGGGTGGGCATTTTCCTCCCGTTAGATAACTGCTTCTGAAAAACTTCTGGAGGGTCAACTATGGGTCGCTTCCAACTGGATGGTAAACAACAACAACAACAACAAACAATGGATTTATTTACAGTTCTTAAACAGTGTTTTGTTGTTGATATTACTCACTGTTAAGTCAGAATCTCATAGCTGCCCTTCCAGAGGGTTTTCAAAGACTGTCAGTACAGGAGGAGATTACCTACCTTTCTCGTGTGGGAGCAGCTGGTGGATTCAAACTGCTTGCCTTTGGGTTGGCACATAGCTTCTTAATGCTAAGCCACCAGAATTCCCTAAACAATGTATTATTTATTTCCCATCCTTTTCCCACAAATAGTGTATTAGTATACATTTTTTTTTTTTATATCTTTCTTGGAGGCAAGGATTCTGGGGCTTCATCTGACATACTTTGGACATGTTGTAAGGAGAGACAGGTCCTTGGAGAGGGACATCATGCTTGGGAGGGTGGAGGGACAGCGCAGGAGGGGAAGACCCTCTGTGAGGTGGATTGATTCAGTGACTGGGGTAATCAGGATGGGAGTGTCAGGCAATGCGATTGGCACAGGATAGAGCAGGCTTTAGGGCTGTTGTACATAGGATCGCTATGAGTCGCAGGTGACTCGACGATGGTACATAACAACAACAGCAATCTAGGGATTTATTGATATGTATCTAGAGAACATGCATAAAAGTGAAAACAAGACAGACAAACTTTTAGGAATAGTGACTAAGTCTGGGAAGGGAGAATGGGAGAATTTGTTGGGTAGGGCAGCTTCAATTGTGTGTATGGTATCCTATTTTAAAGGGGGGGGGGAAGAAGCAGCAGCAGCATACAAATTCTGGTGACATAGTCCATAGAGAGTTACATTGCTAGCTCAGAGATCATTCAGATCCACCAGTAGCTCCATGAAAGATCAGCATTTTCCTCCCATGTGACTTATAATAGCCTCTGAAAATCTACTGAGAGGTTAGCTGTGAGTTGGTTCCAACTCTGCAGCAATGACTTTTTGACTGCTGAAGCAAGTATGAAAATATGTGAGTCTGTTGAAACTAAAGATGAGTATATGGATTTCATTCACTCGTTGCTGCCAAGTATTAGTGTGTTTACATTATTATGAGTGGTTTAGACCGTTAGTGAAACTAGCACTTTGCAGTTTTTATTTACAGTCATAGCTCCCTCGCAGTAAGCTTTCTGTCTTGTTACTTTGTCCCTCAGAATAGTAGACTGTAGATGAAGAACTCGTCTCCTACAGGGGGAGGGAAGGGATGTGCCAGTCCAGCTCCTCTTGGGAAAATCTTCTAAGGAGAAGGGACAGATCAGATGTTTAGTCAGTTTTACTTTGCTCTTTGTGTGTTCTTTTGTGTGAGGGAATATAGTTTCCCTTGGCTTTAAGGGAAAATCCATCTTGAAAAATTGCAGGAGAATTTAAATTCTGGATACAGTGGGAAATATAAGCACAGAGCAATCTTAAATTCTCAAAGGTATAGGGAAACAAATTATCTCATAATGCCTTGAAGGGAATTTGGACACAAAGTGACTAAGATCCAGAAGCACCACACAGATTTCGTGTGGTGATTAGCACTTTATAAGCTGGAGTTGTTCATTTTATTGTAGTTGTTTCTTGTTAGGTACTGTCAAGTCATTTCCAGCTCATCTGTTGTACAACACACAACAGAACAAAGCCGAGTTTCCCGCCTGTTCCTGAACCATCCTAACAATCATTGCAGTGTTTGAGCCCATTGTTGGAGTGACTCTTGTCCATCCTGTTGAAGGTTTTCTGTCTTTCATTGACCCTCTGCTGTGCAAAGCATGTTCTCTCTCCCTGGCGATTGGCCCCTCCTGATGGCATGTCAAAAGTACATGAGCTGGAGTCCCACCGTCCTCTCATGTCTCACAGCATTCTGGCTGGGTTTCCAGGACAGATTTGTTTGTTCTTCTGGCAGTTTCATGGTAAATTTAATATCCTTTGCCAACACCCTATTCAGAAGACACCAATTCATCTATATTTACTCTTATTTTATCAATTCAGAGTTTTACTGTGATTATCCTCGATGGTAAGCATTGCTGTCCAGTTGACTGCTAGGTTCCTCCTGTCAACTTTTTGATTATCAGCCAAGCACTTACCCACTGCTCCACCAGGGCTCCTCATCTAGCTCTTCACGTCCTCATTACCATCAGTTCATTCTGGGTCGTGGAGACCCTGCTGGGTTTCTGAGACTCTAATTTTTTTTTAATCCATTCATTTGTTCTTTCATTGAATGAACACTTTTGAATTTGTGACGTCTGTTAGAAATAGGGCATACTAGATCCAAAATAATGTGGTCTGTGAAAAAAAACCAAAAAAACCCCAGCACTTCTGTATAGCTCATTACCACAAATTCACATTGAAATAAAGCTACTAAAATACCTGTGTGTGGCATAAACCATATAGTATGACATACTATAAAGGGTAATGCCCCCAAAAAAGGGAGAGTAATATTCATCGGGAGGGAATATTTTGATTCAGACTCTGTACCTTAAGAGCCTTTGGAAATAATTTCATTTTCTTCAAATAAGTTACCTGTCAAATCAACTTCCTCGTGTTTAAAACACAAACCATTAAGAGAAGTGCTGCTGTTGTTGTTGCTGTTAATGTTGTGTACTGTCCAGTCAGAACCAACTCATAGCTGACCCTGCAGGCTGTAAATAACAGCAGGAGATTGCCTGTCTTTCTCCTGCCAGGTTGCTGGTAGATTCTAACTGCAAGCCACGGAGATGCTTTTTTGCTAGAAGTGCAACAGGCTAAGGATTTAGCCACCAGCGTTCCTTTCCTAGTTAATTTGTCAGAATAATTCTCCTGCTTCGGGTATAAACAAACATTGGTGACAGCTTGTTAAGTGACTGAGTAATGAATAGTTAGCTTGACAGCTGGCGCCTAATAATGACCTTCATATTCAAGATAGGTTGCTGTTGACTCAATTCTGAGTCAGTTCCAACTACTGACTGACCTCTGTGTGTCCAGGTGGAGCCATGTTCCAAAGTGGTTTTTAGTGGCTGAATTTTTTTCAGGTCCCCAGCCTGCCTGTTGTGATTCTGTATAGGGTGGATTTGTTCCTAGCCTTTTGTTAGACGCTGAGCTCACTGGTACTTTTACCACCCAGAGACTCGACAAATATTTACATAAATGAGGTGACAAATTTTCATTTCCAATCAAGAATGCCTATTTCCAGAACTTCCAATGTAAACGAAATATAAGTTTCTACAGTCATATTTTTCAGCATGTGTGTTTTCTGCTACCTTATGTGGCCCCTCAAGGACCTTAAACACCTAGGCGGTACTGATTTGTAAAATAAGGCATCATATAGTGAATACTACCTTTTAAAGAAATTTGTGGATGTTACGTATGGTAACAGCAGAATACTAAAGAGTAAATAACTTATGTCTTGAATTACAGCATGCAACATAATAACTTGCTTTAATTGGGAATTTGGAATTCAGTTACTGAAATCCATAGGAACATTTCAGTTATTGTAGTAATCATAAAAAAAATATATTTTGAAACACATGGCTAAAATTAAAGCCGGCCACTACTAGCTGATTCTAATTCATAGTGACCTTCTATTGGTTTTTTTAAAAAAACAAACTCCTTTATATGAGGTGATCTTTCTCCTGACCAGTGATTGGTGGATTTGCACCACTAACCTTTCGGTTAGCAGTTTAGTATGTAGCACAGTCCACTACCAGCGATCCTTTTAAAAATACATAAATGTTGAGTTTGACTGGACTATTAGCGACCCTGTATCGGGTTTCCAAGGTGGCACAATCTTAATGGGAGGAGAATGCAGATCTTTCTCCTGAGAAGTGGCTGGTAGATTTCAACTGTCCACCTTAAACATCACACACTAAGGCTCCTTTTATTTATTTTTTTTTTGGGGGTTATTAAAAGGTTTTAATTCAGATTGATAACTAAATGCAGTCAAGACAGCTTCCAGAATGTGCAACTGTCCTTTCAGCCTTGAGCCTCATGGTTCTCGGTCTTGCCAATATTGGCTCGTCCCACCTCAAAGTCCCATTTTACATCCAGTTCTCCAGTTCAGCCATCGCTGCAGCTGCCACCCCGAAGCATGTCCCACACTTCACCAGGGTAGGGGAACTCTCTTTTCTGGCAAGGCAAAGAATTTTGTCTCTTCTGGTGCAGAAAGAATTCCTCCCAGCTCCCTTTAAAAAGTCAATAGTAGGCCCAGAAAGGCATTACTGGACATTTATAGCACTATGTTTATACTCTCTCCCATTCCTCATGGATAATATTCATTAGGAGACCTGCACAATCAGAGAAAAGATTTTAGTTCGATTCAAGCATGAAATAAATAGCTATCGAAAGAGACACCAGGAAATCTTAGCTTCTCTGATTGTCCAGGAAATGGTTTTTATTTTCTAAGGCAAAGGGGGTTATTTTGAGATGCCTGATATTTATGGAGTGACGTAAAATAAAAATGTCTTCCTTGTTAGGAAATACCATTAAGGAAATTTATGTATCAGAATTCTATTCTGGGAAAATACTTCCTTTTGTGTCTGATAGGACTTTTTATAGATGCTAGAAATCTACCTACTTTGGAAGTACATAATTAGAATTTAAGATCTTTCAGTTATGAACTGGCTTAGATGTAGCCTACTTTTGCCAAGTGGATATCATATACCATTGTGTAAGCCACAGTTTGAGACCTCTGGGAGTTTTGCAACATATTTTGAATCAATGCCATAATAACTATTATCTCATTAGAAGCATTTTAAATAAGAAATAGTACCCTTAGCCAGCCTGCTGCATTTTTAAAATTTATAGAATATCTGAAGTCTAGGTTAAGGTTTAAAAGGTTAGTCCACTCCCTTATTGGCATCAGGCAGTGCCTCCTATGTACTAAGTAAGCTTGAAGAAATTGTAATTTGAAGTAGCTTCATCTTTCTATAGAGGTTAGTTTGTCAGGAGTTCAAGACAGATTTCCCTTCTGTCATGGTTGGTAAAGGCTTCATTGATAGAGAAGTCAGGAAGCAGCCATTGATGGTGTGTCAAGTATTTGTTAAGTTAGGTGTTTAAGTGAGAGGTTGTCTTAGTCCATATGTAAACATATTGGTTGACGTTCTAAAGCAAATATTTATTAAGTGTTTACGTGTGAAAAGTAATGATACTAACTTAAATTCTTGTGCTATTTTGTTAGTATATGCTCAATCTTTTAATATCTAATCATTCAAATAACTAATTCTTTTTTATTACCTTTAGAACTATTACAAGCTCTGGTGGCCTTGTAGGGTAAGGAGTTGGCAATCAACCGAAAGGCAGGTTGTTTGAATCCACCATTTGCTCCTTGGGAGAAAAATGGGCAATCTCCTTCACTATTTACAGACTCTCAAAGGCTCTCAAAGGAGGGTCAGCTATGAGTTGTTTCCAACTCCTCCACAATGACTTTGACTTTTGACTTTGTAATTATTATTATGACAGTATTACTAAGGAATTTTATTCACTAAATGAAACAGAACAATATAAAGAGGGCCTGCCTTTGCTAATATACATTATGTTTCTTGTACCTTGGAGGTGTCTGTTCTGTTGAGACCATACTGTTTTGTCTTTCTGACAAAAATATAAATAAATGCGTGAAGGTCAGGTTTATTTATATAGCCTCGGTCATTAAAGCACTTGGCTACTGACCAAAAAGTTGATGGTTTGAAGCCAGTAGCCACTCTATATTGCAGATATAGCAATTTGAAGAGTACAGCCTTGGAAATTTAAGGGATAGTTCCACTCTTCTCGGATAGTCCTGTAAGGTCACTATGAGTCACCTGATTCACTGACAATGGGTGTGTGTATTCTGTTTATATAAACAGACATTTACTGAATACTTACTATGTACCATGCTTATGCTAAGCAGCTGATACATATGAGACTAACATTAGCTCTGCTTTTAAGGAATTTATATATAAGTATAGTACTCAGAACAGTAGATTTTTAAAAAAATATGCAATTTTAGTTACTGAAATTTAAAAAATAAAAATTTTAGTATATTTATTAAGGCAAAGTAACTTGACAATAAGGTTTACTAGTTACTGTTGTTACCTACCATAGAATTGGAGCCAACCCATAGCTGACCCTCTGGCAGGTTTTCAGAGGCACGGAAGGAGATTGCCCATCTAGAAAAGTATATGTGTGTATATATAGAGGCAGTTGTCAGAAGTGAGCAAGGAAACGTCAGAACTGAGCATGGTTCAAAATTGGCAAGGGTGTGCACCAAGGATTTGTCCTGTCTCCATATCTTTTCAACCTATATGTGGAACAGATTATCTGGGAGGCTGGGCTCTATGAGGAGAAGTGTGGCATCAGAATTGGAGGTAGACTCATCAACAATCTGCATTATGCAGATGACACAACCCTGCTTGCTGAAACTGAAGAGGACCTGAAGCGCCTGCTGCAGAGGGTCAAGGACTGCAGCCTTCAATATGGATTGAGGCTCAATGTCAAGAAGACAAAGATTCTCACCACTGGACCAATTGGCAGCATCAGGATGGATGGTGAAGAGATTGAGATTGTACACAGCTTTAGTTTGCTTGGCTCCACAATCTACACTCTTGGTAAGCAGCCAGGAAATGAAAAGATGAATTACACTGGGAAAGTCTGCTGTCAGAGTCCTCTCCAAAGTGCTGAAGAGCAATGATTTCAGTCTGGAGATTGACATGTGCCTGACACAGGCCATGGTCTTAGCACTTACTTGCTATTCATCACAAAGCTGGACAATGGCTAGGGATGATAGAAGGAGAACTGATGCCTTTGAGCTGAAGAAGAGTATTGAAGAAAAGTATTCTGGAGAATAGTATTGAATGGCTTGGTAGTGGAACAAACAATTCCATCTGGAGAAGGTAAAGCCAGGCTGCTCCTTGGAGGCAAGGATTCTGAAGTTTCGTCTGACATAGTTTGGACATGTTACAAGACGGTATCAGTCCTTGGAGAGGGATATCATATTTGGAAGGGTGGAGGGACGGCACAGGAGAGAAGACCCTCGATGAGATGGATTGATTTAGTGACTGGTGTAACGGAGATAGGTGTGTTAGAGACAGTAAGATTGGCACAGGATAGAGCAGGGTTTAAGGATGTTGTACGTAGGGTCGCTATGAGGCTCAGGCAACTTGACTGCACATAACAATGACAGCAACAACATATAGGCTAAAACATTCGTAAATTTTCTTTTATTGGAGATAATAATACACCTACACATTTTACACTAATTCATAACAAATTAACAATGAAAAGAATGAGAATCCCAGAACACTTCACTGTGCTCATGAGAATCCTATACCTAGATCAAGAAGCTTTTGTCCAAACAGAACAAGGGAATACCACATAGTTTAAAATCAGGAAAAATGTGTCATAGTTATATCCTTTCACCATACCCATGGAGTCTGTATGCAGAGCAATTTGTCTTTTGATTTCCTTACTGCTGGTGCCAAGAGTATTGATTGTGAGACTGAGCGAGCTGAAATTGTTAACAATCTCAGTCTCTTCTCTATCATGGTGCTGCCAGTTTGCCCAGTGGTGAGAATATTCGTTTACTTCATGTTGAGCTCAGTCTATATTGCAGACTACAGTCCTTGACTCTACACCAAATGCCTCAGGCCCTCCTCAGTTTGAGCAGGTAAGGTTAGGTTGTTAAAGAAATCTTCCTCCAATTATAATGTCACATTCCTCCTCATAAAGCCCAGCCTCCTGAATGATCTTGTTCTGCGTATAGATTGAAAAGGTATAGACCCATCCAGGACACACTCCGTTTTGAGCCATGCAGTGTTACCGTGCTTGCTCTGTTCTGACGACTGCCTCTTATAGTATAGGTTTCGCATGAGCACAGATATTCTATTTATGCAGCAAAACACTAATATTTAAAGGAAGTAAGGTAAAGCCTGTAAACAGTCACATACTAGTTCAGGCCAGATACATTTTTGGTGCCATAGGGTTCTTAAAACGCATTTAATGATGAGGAAATTTTAATTTCTGGTTAGTGTCAAAAGCCTGTACATGGAATCTCTTCTTTCTAATAATAATTAGGATGTCTAGATTGTATTTTTTAGAGCACTTCCGGATGGGAATATTAATGCAGAATTCTTTGTGCATGACAGATATTTTGTATTTAAATGTAGTGGGAGAGTATGTATCCAATGGGAGCTAAAAGTGGTGTCATCAAATCATTAAGAAACAAGTTTCTTTTACTTTAAAAGGCCATCTGAGCTTAGTTACTTACTTTGTGGTTTGGGGCTGTGAAGGAAATAATAATACAAAGTATGGAAACTGTACTTGAAAATGAATGTGCTTTGTTCTGTGTGCATAGAATTTGTCAGAAAAGATGCAGGACTCCAGTTTGCTTATTTTACAGAGAAGCCCTTGATCTTCAGAGGGGTCATGGGAGGCAAAGAGGACCCCATATTTTCCAACTGCAATCAAGTGTTTATACAACATCACAGGAGCGCTGTGATCTCTACCAAAGCTAGTAATATATGTCTGGGGGAAAGTTTGTGTAACAAGAAATGTTTAAAAGCTCATCTGGGAGTTAAGAACACCATGACCCCCACCCCCTGGTAAAAGCCATATGATTAGGTGATTTTTTTAAAAGAATTAAAATACGGAATCATAAAAACCAAAAGAAAATGAGGAAAACCATTATTTTGGTGACTTTTTTCCCCTGTATAGATACATAGTTGATAAAGAATGTTACAATAAGTAAAGTTACTAAATACCACCCATATTTAAATTTAACCATGTGAGGAAAACCTTTATAAAACACAATTTCCATATATATACCTGTTATACTCCATTTTAAGAATGTTTCCTGAGCCATTATTTCTCCTGTCTGTTGACATTTTAGGCAGGCAGATGTTCTTGGCAGAAATCAATTAACCATTGAAAAAATGAAAAGCTGAGATAGATCAATAGATACTGATTAAGAAAGAGATCACTGGAAGTAAATTAGTTTTCTCTTGCTACCATGACAAATAATCACAGACTTAATTGTTTAAAATAGCACGAATTTGTTATCTTATGGTTCTGTAGGTTGGAAGTTGGCATGGCTCTCTGGGCTAAAATGAGGGTGTCTGCTGACTCCTTCCTGACGACTTGAGGAGTATATGCTTGTATACCTTTCCACCTTCCAAAGGCTCACGGCCCGCTTCCCCAGATCCTCCATCGCTTTCTCTGATTTTCTTTCTGCTCCCCTCTTCTGCCTTCAAGGACACCTGGATTAGCTAAAGTGATTTCCGTATTTTAATGAAGGTCAGCTGATAAGCAACTTTAACTCCTCTTTGCCAGGCACCTATTTCCCAGATGCCAGGCATTAGGATGTGGACCTCGATAAGTATATCATTAGATACATTTAAGGAGCTCTGGTCTCTTAACTTGTAGACATAGTACAAAGGCCATGTGTGTGTGTTGATTCAAATCCACCAGCAGTTCGAAGGGAGAAAAATGGGTAGTTTCTTGCAGTGAGATTTACAGCCCCTGAAAGTTTCCTTGCTTCTGACACCACAAGCAGTGAATGATTACATATATACTAAGTTTTGATTTTGCTTAGTTTTTAAAAGCAAGTTGTAAAACACTTTGTAGAGTTTCAATTCCATTTGATTTTACAAAGAAGTGGTGGTGGTAAATAAAGGAATTGAAACACTCAGGTGCTGATTGAAAAGTTGGTGGCTTGAAATCACGAGCTGCTACATAGGAGAAAGCTGTGGCCTTTTGCTTCTGTAAAGACCCATAGCCTTGGCAACCCTGGGGAGCAGTTCTCCTTTGTCCTGTGTGTTGGAATCAACAGCAAGGGATTTGGACTAAGTGGATTAAGTGATAAATAACATGTAATACATATCATGGCGCCAGTAGTAAGGGTTCCCTCGGTGAGACAGCTGTGCAAAACCCAGGAGGCCAGGAATTTATGGAATACCAATGACAAAGTTCCAGCCAACAGAGGTAGCGATGATGTGCTCACCAGGTTGTGCCCAAAACACCAGGGGACAGCTACCTGACTCAGTGTAAGGGAGCTTTATTAATTCTCATTCCCAAAAAAGGTATTGAAGAGCAAGAAAGTCAGTTCAGAGACTAAGGTGCACCAGGTCCAAGCCACGGTCTTTTCATTTCCTTGCTGTGCATCTGAAAGTTGGACAGTGATTGAGAATGACAGATGAAGAATCAAAGCCTTTGAGTTGTGGTGTTGGAGAAGAATAGTTATTATCCCATGGACTGCCAAAAGAGGGAACAGGTCTCTCCTGGAAGAAATGCAGCGAGGGTGCTTCCTGGAGGTAGGGATGGTGGCGCTCCATCTTACACACTTTGGGCATGTTGTAAGGAGGGGCCAGGCCTTGGAGAAGGACAGCATGCTTGGAATGAGGAGAGTCAGCACAAGAGAGGAAGAGTCTAAATGAGTGTCTGACACAGTGACTACAGCAATGGACTCCAGTATGTCAGATGATGAGGATGGTACAGGATAAAGCAAGGTCAGAGCTGTTGTTCATAGGGTTGCTGTGAGTCATACTCGACTCGATGGCACCTAACAACAATAATATGGAATGAGATATTCTCCACTATAAGAAAATTATTTCAAAATCTGCAGTGTTAAACAAAATAAGGAATAAGGATTAATACTTCACTAAAATACTTTTTTTTCCTTTTTTAAATTATCAGGGAAAATGAAGGGCAGAAAGCACTCTTTAAGTTAAATCTAACATATAGCCATGGTGGGACAAATTTCTGTTTACACACATGGTGACTGTTTTTTCATGAAGTGAGGTGAGGTCGTACGCTTCCTCAGCCTCCCAGGCTTGTTCTCTGAGCATTGTTTAATCAGGGACATGGTAGCTCTCTGCTCCCTGACATGCAAGCACTTTGGGTTCTGTACACAGTGAGCCATACATTTTCCCAAAAGTTACTGCCATAAAAAAATTACTGCCACATACAAAGTTTAATAGCTTTAATAGTTGTACTTAAAAGTACATTCAGATGATATTTTACACATGCAGTACCCCAATCTTTGGCTTTGAATGATTAAAAATCTTTCTTGAAAAAGCTTTAGATAGGAAGTAATTTCCTCCAAATATGCAGATGGAGAACGGCAAGAATTCACACACAACCTGGGATAAACAGATGGGCCTTACAATACTGTTGGCATGAGCTGTTTCCCAAGGATAGTGGCCAAATACCTTTTGCAGAAAAATCACAGATCTGGTTCAGGTACCTTTATCATTTGTTTGCACTAATGTGATAGCCTCATTGCCTTTATTTTTATAAGTTTAGATGTCTTTAAAAATGGGAACATCTCTAACAACCAGGGGGGGCTCTTGTGGCCTACTGGTAAGGAGCTACACTACCAACCCAGAGGCACATAGTTTGAATCCTCCCGTCGCTATGTGATAGAAAGATGGGCTGTCTCCTCCTCTGTGAGGTACTGCTTCTGAAAACTCCTTGGGGGACCAGCTGTGATTTGGTTAGGACTCGATGGTATATGACAATAACAACAGCAACCTACATTAACCATTTCTGTGTACATATTTGCTTTCCTAGCCATTACTTAATAGAACAGAGCAAGGGGACACTGCATGGTTCAGAATCAAGAAAAGTGGATCAGGGCTGTATTCTTTCTCCATACCTATTCCCAGAACACTTGATTGTGCTCATGTGAAACCTTTACTTAGACCAGGAGGCAGTTGTCAACACAGAATAAGGAAACACTGCATGACTCAAATCAGGAAGGAAGTGTGTCAGGGATGCATCTTGTCTCCATACTTTTTCAATCTATATGCGGAACAGATCTTTCGGGAGGCTGGGCTTCATCAGGAGGAGTGTGGAATCCGATTGGAGGAAGACTCATCAACAGCCTGTGTTATGCAGATGACACAACCTTGCTTGCTGAAACAGAGGAGGACCTGAAGTGTTTATTGTGGAAGATCAAGGACTGTAGTCTTCAATGTGGATTGAAGCTCAACATCAGGAAAACAAAGATTCTCACTACTGGGCCAATTGACAGCACCATGATGGATGGATGGATTGAGGTGGTTAACAACTTCAGCTTGCTTGGCTTCACAATCAAAACTCTTGGCACTAACATCATCAACAGTCTGTATAGTGCAGATGACACAACCCTGCTTGCTGAGATGGAGGAGGTCCTGAAGCACTTCCTGCAGAAGGTCAAGGACTGCCACCTTCAATATGAATCAAAGCTCAACATCAAGAAAACCAGGATTCTCACCACTGGGGCTATTGGCAGCATTGTGATAGATGGTTAAGAGATTGAGATTATTAACAGCTTGAGTTTGTTTGGTTTCACAATCAAACCTCTTGGTACCAGCAGCCAGGAAATGAAAAGATGAATTGCATTGGGAAAGTCTTCCGTCAGAGACTTCTCCAAAGTACTGAAGAGCAATGATGTCAGTTTGGAGACTAAGGTGTGTCTGATTTGGGCCACAGCCTTTGCAATTACTTGTTATACATCAGAAAGCTGAACAATGACAAGGGATGATAGAAGGAGAATTTATACCTTTGAGCTCTTGGCACCAGTAGTCACGAAATCAATAGACACATTACCTTGGGGAGGGTCTCCTGTCAGGAACTTCTCCAAGTGCTCAAGATCAGTGATGTCAGTCTAGAGACAAGGGTGTGCCTAATCCAGACCATGGTTTTCTCAGTTACTTGCTGTGCGTTGAAGTGTTGGATAGTGACTAAAGATGACAGAAGAAGAATCAATGCCTTTGAGTTGTGGTGCTGGAGAAGAGTATTGAACATACCATGGACTGCCAGTAGAACAAATAGGTCTGTCTTGGAGAGGGTAAAACCATTTTTCCTTAGAGGCAAGAATTTTGAAACTTTCTCTCACATACTTTGGGCATGTGGCCAGGAGGGACCGGTCCTCAGAGAAGGACATCATGCTTGGAGGGGTTGAGGGAAGAACAGCACAGGAGAAAATGACCCTGTATGAGATGGAATGACACTGGAACAATGGAGTTAGGAGTGTCAGAGTCAGTGAGACTAGCTCAGGAAAGGGCAGAGTTCAGAGCTATTGTACATAGAGTTGCTATGAGTTACATGTACATAACAACATTTAGTCTGTATGCTGAGCAAATCATTCAGGAGCTGGACTTTACAAACAAGAATGTGGCATTAAGATTGGAGAAAGACACATCAACAATTTTTATTATGCAGATGACACACCTTACTTGCTGAAGTGAAGAGAACTTGAAATGCTTGCAGCAGGGGTTCAAGACTGCAGCCTTCAATATGGTTTAATACCCCAACACTGGGACAACAGAAATCCTCAACACTGTGCTGATAGGCAAGAAATCATGATAGACAGAGAAATGATTAAAGTTGTCAACAGTTTCATCTTAATGAGATCCATAATCAACACCCTGGTACCAGCAGTCAAGAAATCAAGACATGTCATGTTGGAGAAGTCTTTTGTCCAGCATCTTCCCAGAGTCCTAAGAAACAGTGATATGAATTTAAAGACTACGATGTACCTATTCAAGCCATTTTCATTTACCTGTTAGGCATCTGAGAGTTGGATAGAATATGGAAGACAGAAGAAAAATCAGTGCATTTGAGTGACGGTGTTGGAGAAGAGTATTGATAATCCACAGACTTCCAAAAGAACAGATGTTTTATAGAAAGAGAGCAAACAGAGTGCTCCTTAGAGGCACAGATGATGAAGCTTCTCACATTTCTTGGGTATGTTGTTAGGAGGGGCTATTGCTTGGAGAAGGACATCATGGTTGGAAAGGTGGAAGATTTGAGAAAGAGAGGAAGACTGTCAATGAGATGGATTGACACAGTGACCACAGCAGTGTGTTTAAGTGTATTAGAGATGAAGAGGATGGGACACTGTTCCGATGTGTGTTGTTCAGGATGTCACTTTGAGTCTTAGTTAACTCTATGACACCAAAAACAACTTACATATTAAACATTGCATTTTAAAACCATGGTCATGATTCTTGTATCATAATTTTATATACAGCTCTCTTATATTTAGTAGTGAATTTTAAAAGTTATTTTAAGTTTAAGCTCCCCCCCCCAAGTCTTTGGATTATGAGGAATGTTGACCTTGAATTAAGATTAGTTTGGCAAAAACACTATTCTGCTTTAATAATGTAATTTTTTTAATTATTGAAGAAATGTAAATTAAAACTGCTTGTATCTAGGATATTATTACTAAGAGATTCTAGAAATTTTTGGTCTTAAGTCTTCAGTTGTAGTTCTTCTTGGAACATTTAAAAGTCCTCTTAGTTAATTTGTTTTAAAGTGACAGCTCAGAGGCATTTAGTTCATTCACAGTGTTGTGCCAACTACCAGCTCTATTCCAAAACATAAAACATTTTACCTGTAAAGCAGTACTTGTCACCCATCCTTCTCTCAGCCCCTGGCAGCCACCACATAAAAGAAAAAAGTAAGTACCTTGTGTATGTTGGTAGCGTATCTCAACACAGTGAGGCAGACACAAATCTGTTGTCTGACAAAGTAGAATCTAATTTTAGGTGGTAGTCTTTTCTTCCTTGTTCATTACATTATACCATCAACATGCCTTTTGATAAGCTCAGTGGGCAGGCTCAGTCTAGATATTTGACTTTGGCAGGAGAAGTATGAAATAGTTGGAATAGTTTCACTGAGTATTTATTGCTCACTGAATGTACACTTGTTTGAGCACT
Source organism: Elephantulus edwardii (assembly GCF_000299155.1). Classification (NCBI taxonomy): domain Eukaryota; kingdom Metazoa; phylum Chordata; class Mammalia; order Macroscelidea; family Macroscelididae; genus Elephantulus; species Elephantulus edwardii. The sequence goes on along the minus strand of NW_006399825.1, from coordinate 7,190,660 downwards.
GCCTTTTTTTTCTTTTTTTTTAAGCTGAGGAATAAAATAGCAAAGTGTTTCTTCACCATCCTTTGTTCTTACCTTGCATTTTTACCTTTTAGGTTTTGGCATAACTTTTGCAAAGAGGATGATTTGGTGATGGAGTTCTCCCACTGACTGATGGACTCAAAGAAGAGAAGGTAAAACCATTTCTTCCTTCTCCCCTATCCTTCTAGAACATAGCAAGCACCACCATATCTGTATAGTTCTGTCCGTTTAATTTTCTTGTCAATGACTGTTAAGTGAAGAAGGACATTTGTGGTTCACTACTAGAAAAAGAAAATTAAGCTTTTTAGTGATAAGCTTTGTTGCTAGTTTTGCTTATATTTATAATCAAATAAACTCATTGCCGTAGAGTTCATTCTGACTGACTCACAGCAGCTACCCTGTAGAGGGTTTTCTATTGTGTAAATCTTTACAGAACCAGACTGCTACAACTGGTAGGTTTGCATTGCCAACTTTTATTTAGCAACCAACCATTTAATCACTGCTCTACTATGTTTCTGGCTTAAACTTAAAGGGAACAATGAATGCCTTTTTAATTTTAAAATTCTTGTAGCATTCTTTCGGTTAATTTCAGACTTTCAGAAGTCTAATTATATTCATCTATCATCCTTAGGGAACTAGTCATGAAAGATATTTCCAATGGTTGCTTAAATTTTATGGACTTGCTTTCCATAAAATCATGACTATTACTCACTTAACATTTTAGAAGAATATCATTTGACTAACAGAAATTTCTGTTATAAAAATAAAACACTTGAGAAAAGCTTTTGTGTTTCAGTAAAATACTGCTATCAGTGTTCTAAAAAAATGAAAATAAAGTACTATCAGTGGGGACATATGTGAAAACTTTTCTTTTAATGAAATCTTCAATATCTTAATGTGTTCTTTTCTAATACAACTGAGTATTCTTGTGTTTCTTGCCAGAAGTTATCAGGTGAGCAAATTTCTTCATCTAGAACATGTATAAAACTTGTTTTACTAGTACTTATAAATTTGATTCTTAAATTTTCAAGTAGCAATTACAGAGCATAAACTCAATTTAAAGTACAATATGGATCCCTATTTCTTTTTGGGTGGGGCTTCACATTATTTTTATAGTTTAAA